>NC_090288.1:35051005-35396838 GCF_037392515.1 Haliotis asinina
ATGAGACAAAAACATATTTTTTATCCTGAATATCATTTTGATTTTTTAATTTTACTAACCTTGAGTGATAAAGGTATATTCAGCTATTTCACAATAAAGTTTCATGTGTTTCCAACAAAAATAGCGTTTTAACATTGTATCGGCGAAACTGCAGTTGCTTGTCACATCCAGGTATTTTTGTATGTTTTCGACGGTGAGCCATGCTTTTCCCTCTGCACTGCGAGAGAGTGTTTTGATCACGTGGCTTCCTGTTTCATATATTACCTGTCACTTGCAGATGACTGATCATGTTGAATTCTGCTCGCTATTTTATGTTATATAGGCAACTGATTTTGCATCTGAAGTGGTATTAACGATCGAGGGTAAATAATATTGTTGTTTATTTGCTCTTTACATAACTTAATTTCTTGATTTCAATTGTCAATAAAACGTCTCACGACAGGAACTGATCATTCGCCCTACTGATGAAACTGTTTGTGCACTCCGATCGCACGCGTACTTCCTCGATATAGCGCTAGCAATGCAATCGTCGAAATCACCAGAACGTCGAATTCAGCTCGCTCTGGGATATTTAATGAGATGTCAAGATGACCCTATGATTTGGCTAATACAACTTCTCTTCCCCAAACACAACAGCAATAGCAAAAGATCTGTTGATTCACCTTGTATGCTCCATCATACTGTGCAACTTCTTCTCCCATGAGAAACACTTTGTCATCACGCGCTATCTCTTCATCAATTGCACTATTCAAGGCATCTCGAACTGTCATCTGTGTAAATCCAAACAGAAACTTTGTTGAAACTAAAGCGTGTTATAATAATGCTCGTTGGAAACTCGTGGTATTATAATTACTACTGATACAAAAGTTGGCTTATTAAATAAAGTAAATATCTTCGTGGAAATGTGGGGATGCCTCCAAAAGACGCCTTGCTTCGACTGACACTGTAAGAAGTTTGGGGCAATTCGTCCCACACAGTGAATCCAAGGTCAAATGCACATTTACAGTACACATTTTATGTAGACATGTCCATTTGATGCAGATGCATGCAAGAAACCTAAGACAAAGTGGATTTGCAAAACGACAATTAAAACTCATAGAAGTTGTGGTGATTTCTTTTGACAGCTGACTTAAAGCGAACCCTACTAACCTGAGTTCCAGAGCGTGGAGCACTCAAACTAAGGTTTCGCCTGAAGGCGCACCATGCCGTATTCTGAAATGAATGGCAATACAAAGTGATGCATTGTTGGTTAACGTGAATATTCAAAAACGGTTTTATCTGAAGCATTGACAGTAAGAATATGTGACAGTGAAGCAAATTGTTACCTTTAGCAGTCGACTGCCTGAGATAGCTGCCATGTTGATGGCCGTGCCGGACGCGATGTACCCAAAATATATTTACTGTGGAGACGTCCGTAGTGACCTCCCCTTTATTTTGGTGTGTTCGATTAGATTTACTATGAAGATTAATGTGAAATTTCCCCCTTATTACAAAGCAGTGATCTGTGCTTCCGGACTTGTACATCGAGTAACACAGGATTTCCATCCACTGCTGTTCGTATGGTGTGATGTAACCCATATTTGTCGTTAAAGGCGACTAATGGATTCGGGTGGTCAGGATCGCTGACTTGGTTGACACATGCCATCGTGTGCCAGTCGCGTAGATCTATGCTCATACTGTTGAACACTGGATTGTCTAGTCCAGATCCGATTATTTACAGACTGCCGCCATATAGCTAAATATTGCTTAGTGCGACATAAAACTAACTAGCTCATTCACCGAGTGTGATCGAGGCACATGATCAACTGAATCAAAACTGAATCCATTATCAAAATTTTGGAACAACGCGCCAGTCACTAGGGCTGCAAAGATTCGGTTCGATTAATCGAAAATGGAATCTGACACCTAAGTTTCAATTTTCGATAGCCATTATCACTAATTCGATTCGGTATTTGAATATCTGTTGAAACTGTTACCTCACAGCCGGAGCGAAAATTTGAGCAGTTTCGAGCGAAACGTGATCGGTTGACGCCGGGCTAATTATCCATTGGCAGTTGTTGTTATGATAGACGTCGCCAAGTTGACGATGGATTTCACGCGAAAAAACGACTCTGGGAGTTAAATGAAAACTTATATTTTTATTAGAATGAATCGAATCGAAAATGATCAAATCTAGGGTTAAATTCAAAATGGAATCGATGTGTGGGTGAATCGTTGTAGGCCAACGTATCGCATAAAAAATGACAAGGAAGGACTGTGAGTGAGTTTAGTTTTACACCGCTTTTAGCCCATCCTCGATATCTCCAGGGTATACGTTCCGACAAGTCTCCACTATACCCTGGATGCATCCACGGCTCAGCCCGATAAATTTATTACGTCCCTTGGCTGGCTCTTTATTCAATCTGATGTCTACGCTGGGAAGTTGAGCGAACCAATCACAACTCGCTTTCGCTTTTCAAATTATCTAACCGATTGAAGTTGGGAAAGCAAACCATGAAGAGGTTTTCTGTAAGAGGTAGAAGGAGTTTTTGCACATACACATGTATTTTTCTTTTAGGTTTCGGACCTAAATATATGTCTGTATGAATTCCCCAAAATCTGAGTCGCACTGCGAGCAAACTTTCGCGACCGCTACCTTTTTTGACACTGGCAAGCTAGGTTATATAACGACGGCCTAGCTGATTGGCTATTGTGAGAATGCGGAGCCAGCAAAGGGAGATAATAGAATTATCGGGCCGACCCGTAGATGCGTCCAGGGTATAGTATAGACTTGTCGGAACGTATACCCTGGAGATATCGAAGATGCTTTTAGCCATACACCAGCAATATCACAGAGGGGGGCACACACTCGTTGTACCCATTCGGGAAATCGAACCCTGGGTGTTTGGTTGGACGTGAGAACGCTTTAACCCCTGGGCTACCACATTGTCCCTTCGGGAGGACAGACCGACAGACAGCGTGGTCTATGCTAGTTGAGCATCACATCGAATGCGACATTAAACGCTATTTCACCTCGCAACCTACTGTTATTCTTTCAGCAATGTGTGCACCTGCTGATTGACAATAGTACATGAATGTATTTAATATTGTTAGTCACTTCCAGCTACACTAAATATTCGAGATATATGGCGGCGATCTGTAAATAATAGAGTCTGGACCAGACAACCCAGTGATCAGCAACATGAGCATCGATCTACGCAGTGGGGAACCGATGACATGTGTCAAACCAAGTCAGCGAGTCTGACCACCCGATCCCGTTAGTCGCCTCTTACGACAAGCATAATCGCCTTTTATGGCAAGCATGGGTTGCTGAGGGACTCTGCTGCTGCTGCTGCTGCTGTGTATTTGATGATTTTAAGTGTACACGGGCCATTTTATATTTGATGACTTCATTGACCGAAACATATGGCAACGTGAAATGAAACAAAAATTTGTATGAAATTTTTTATTTGGACATTTGCCAAAGTGGTCGGAGGCACTGAACTACGGGGTGGTATGGTTGGTATTGGTTGTGTTTATGTTTCGGTTTCCTTGTTTTCCGAGGTTATGTGGTTACGAGTTTAATATTCATAGTATTACAATGTTATGAATTGTTTATGTGGGATTTAAACCCATTAGCTATACAGTTATTAGTTATACAGTCCTTCAACGTGACCTTCCGAAGGTCACATAGTCTGTATCACAGTCCCTGAACCACATTATTTTTCCCTACTGCCTAGCCCTCTGCCATGCTATAGTCTTCAACGAAGCAAGTGTAGATTTCCTCCGGTTCAGAATCTCTGGTCTCCCTTGGGCTCCTTTTCAAATTACAAGAGCTAGTTTGTTCCTGTCAAAATTATATATATTCAGAGACTCAGCAATAGTCTTAGTGTCGCATTGACCCTGTCAAAGGTTATTGCCCAAGGTATAGTCCAGGCATTATGCAACTCTGAAAATAGCCGACGGGTCTTGTACGTAACTGTCAACAAAGGTAACTTAGTATTTAGGCTCAGGAAAGTAATTCTCAATTGACCATTGGTAATTGGAGACCGGTAGTCCAGTAGGTTTGCAGACTTAGGACTGACCTGGTCGGTGAGTTACCATATATTTTTGGTATACTGTTTTCATAGTGAAAATTTGACTTACTGGCCAAATTTTATATAGACAAAATATGCATTGTAAAGGACATTTTATTCGTCTTCAAATTTGATTTGGATCTGGAGATGATAAATACATCCAGCTTGTATTTCCTTTCAAAGAAACGTTTCTGTTGAGATGCTTGTCCCTTTGGCGACGAAATCCGTCCGCTTAAGCTAGCTACTTGTGTAGCAGGGCTATGTCAGTCACGCACAGACAACAGAAACTGCTTGTGTTGTTCCTCAATGGCCTACGGTTTATTTGAGATGAATACAGGTGAAAACAATAACCCTGAAACAATCAGGTGTACAATAAAAGATGCAGCAATATACACTTGCTATTTAGACAGATATGCACATATTATTCATGTATATGCTGTAACGTTATAAACTAGTTGCTTCAGTAACCAATTGCTTTGTACAAAATGTCTTCCATTTGAGTTATATCATGCCGGTATATAGACAATACATAAACCTAGGTTTATTTCACACCTGGGGACGCTGTTGTCTCTATCAAATGATTGTCTGTAGAGGAAATAATAATTCTAATATGTACAGACATGCTAATACGAATATATACAAAGAATACTCAGCAATGATACAGTATTCAAACATACAAATTTGGCTGTAGCTGATATAAAACAATACAAGAATAAGATCTCATTCATTCATTCATTCATTCATTCATTCATTCATTCATGGTTACAAAGCTATACTTGTGTTCATCTGTTTATAACACACCTTGCCTTATATCAATGATGTTAACGTTATCAATATTACATTATAATGGATTCTGAGTATTTATTGGGCCATTTACACCAATAAGAACATCAAATACACAATACTATGCGTTTGAGAATAGCAAACACTTATACAACTACTAGATATGTCCAAATATGATATCGCATGAACAACAAGTAAATAAAATAGCCAAATTACCTCAGAATGCGATCCAAAGACTGTGTCCAAATGTATGTCCCGTCAAATCAACATGTCATATCAACAACTGACGGTTGAATGTGGAGTGACCAAAAACCTTGTAATGTGTAAAAGGTGTAAAGCTTAGCTGATTGCCCAAGCTGGCTATGAAGACAAAAGGACCTAAGTGGGAAAGGGCTTATGTTATTGTGTTGTGTGGTGAACATGCGGTAAGCATGCTCAGTGAACTGGCTGTGAGTGATAGATAAGGCAGGGCTGAGTAAAAGGATAAATAATATAACTAAAACTATGTAATGAATTTTGAAGAATTTATTTACGTGAATTCTAATCAATATACAACATGTTAAAATATACAAAAATCTGTCACTGTCACACTAGTGAAATATTTGAAGGGCATTTACAAGTGGAGTGCATAAGGAAGGCAAGATTTGGGGATGGCAACTTGTGAGTAACACGACGTTTCGTATGCTTGCTCCTTCATCAGCTCCTGTCAAAGGCGTTTGCCCCTTCGAAACGTGAACCAATATCTAAGGAAAGCAAGATTTATAGTTGTCAGCTTCTTAATAAATCTTGCTTTCCTTAGATACTGAAGCATCTGAACCGAAATTTTCGTGGATAATATTTTTTCATGTGGCCATTTTTACTATTTCCTTTAATATGGTGTTTGTAAAATGAGTAAATACCATTACAATGTGTATATAGTTTACAACAAACCTTGACCCTAGTTAAGTACATGAATATCACTGAAAGTATCATAATTACGTGTATTTCAGTGGATAGCCATGTTTATTTACAATTATATTGATAAGTATATGCTGTCTCGAATAACCCATCAAAACCTAGCATGTCGTTTGTTTTGCTTTTCATGACTGTTTTGCGGGTAAATGAAGATATGGACATAAGTTTTTTAGCTCTGAAAGTTGAAAGAATCATGGGACCATATTATCAGTTAACCGGTTTATATGTGTTCCTCTAATCGAAAAACACACATTTAATTTTCTCATGGTACATCACGTGAAGTTATCCCCGATTAATGCATTTTATTAGGAATAAATCTTTATATCGTAGCATTTTAGATTTCATGATTTTTTAGGATGAAAGAATGTTTGGTGCCTTAGCGAGAATTTACCGGAGTAATTCTAGAATTGATGAAATAATGTGACGTCACAATGTTAGAAACACGTGACTTCCACCCGGTCTCTCTACGCCGTGCACGCCATTTTCGGTAGGTATGAAGGACAAACGTGTCAAAGATTTAAAATAGTTTTGTTTACAGGTGCTGCATTACCTTTGAATTTCTTTATAAGACATAGTGGATAGCTGTATTTGTAATACACTTTCGCTGACTTCTTTTCAGGAAGGATGTTCAAATCTTTTCTATCGTCCGCTCAGAGCGGCACTTTCAATAACCCGTTCCACGCGAAATGTGAGGGGTTGAAAGTCAACGATGACCGAACAATTGCTGCAGCTAGTACCGGTAAGATGATATGTCAAATTAATAACGAAAGGATTCAGTGTTCGTAACGTTTTTTCCTATGATGCCATATGCTTGTTTTATCTTGTATTCTCGTTAAGTCTTTATGATCAGCTGATGACAGTTCAATGTCAAATATTGTATCGTGAATTAGTAAGATGAAACAATTGTTGACTTGTTATCTCAGCTTGTACAGGAATGAATGACTACCATTGCAGGATCTATTTTCTCTGTGTGTGCTGACGGTCGTCTCTGCAGACGCATTTTTTCATTTTTCAAGAGCCGGGTTTGTCATGTAGGCGGAGACAAGTGATTTTTTTATTTGATTGGAAAGATTGTAGCCTATGGTGACAATGACCTAACCATGCCTTTTCGCAAGCCAGACTTATTCACCTCTCACATCTGACCCAGACCTCTTTGTCCTTGAATGTATGTAGGACCTGTCATGGCAAGGTGAAGTTATAATAACAGTATTTGTCAGTCTCTCGTTTCATCCTTGGATATGATATTGTTCCAATCAGTAAAGGGGCACTGATGCAGAGCAATTTCCGTGGACTGGTGTAAACTTTTGTTATTGTTTTTCTCTCGTGAGTACCCGGATGATATCCCAGAATTCGTGACTGGTTCGTGACCTCAAGCGCCATTGATAATTTAGTTATAGACAGATCAACTTAGGTGAAGTTATTTTTACTTCATTACAAATGTATTATGAAAACAAATGAAACACTTTGAAGGTTAATCATCTGCCAGTGGTAGAAATGGTAAAAAACTATTAGGACAGAAAAATAAAGAAGCCAATGTACGTCTCTATATTTTGTCTGATAAACCTAATTAGTTTATTGTCATACTTGAATGATTCTGAAAATTAATAAAAGAACACACGATCTGCTTATACTCATAGTAAATTTCTAACACAAAAGCAACATTTATACATTGTATAGATTGCCAATGTGGATCCTATTTCACACACATACGCAATCTAGTGTGTGTTTTCTGTCATACAGATTCTGCTGAATGCTACAACAAACAAATTAAAACATAATGCAAATAATGAATGTAAAACAGACTAATTTTATAGCAATAATGTCAGGCTACTACCTTGTTCAGGAATGTATCCATCAATATCCACGTTAAAGAAATCGTATTCCATTCATCTGCAGCTGGTAAATAATCCTGCTCTGTGTGCGTGTCTTACAACTGTCTAGTTTGCGAAAAAGTAACACATTGTTTCACATCTTTCGATGGTGAAAACCAGATAAACCTCTCATTGGTCTCCCAAGATAGCACACCTGGCAACTAATTGTATGATGTCCACTATTCTAAGTAATTTAGTTAACCAATAATGAGCAATCAATCTATCAATGCAAGGGTGGTTAATTCTTTGAAGGGAGGATGTTGTTTTTGCACTCACTCTTTACGACAGGGTGTAGTCATCTACACACACTGCCTTTTGACAAATCCGCTAGAAGATACAAGTAATTAATCAATCAATGTGTTATCGGTTAATCCTTTGATCCATGTTTGTTTTTGTAACTCAGCTGATAAACCCTCTTGCATCACTTACATGCACATATTACATAACATGCAAATACATTTGCCATTACAGACCTTAATTTATAATGCTGAGTATTTACTCCAGACAGGAGAAATGCCAAATTTGAACCTTTGTTGTGTAACCGAAGTGGTGTTACTACTAATTACACCTGTTATAAATTCACTAATTGACAATCCAGAGAATGATGACAAATAACAGGTGTAGGTTTACACCACCAAACGCGAGTTACAGCAAGGAAGATGTAATCTCTGTGTCGCACGCAGCCTGAAAATACTTGTGGGACGAAACTGTTTTGAGGATACCAACAGAATTTCGTTACATAAGGAATACACACAGGCATTTGCTGTGTACTTGGGTAAATAGGTGAAATAAGGGGTTTTTTATACGTAAGAAAATTTTCAGATTTCTCTACCAAAGGCAAAGTCATCGTTTTTTGTTTACGAATTCAAATAAATCAACTGTGTGTTTTTATTAGCATAAATAATAAACCATTGTAGCTACCATAGCTACCAAAATTTACGTATGATACTTGCTATCACAGCTGAACCAACACTCAAAACTACCTATATATAAAGCTTTGCAATCTTCCGTACTAAAACAAATGGCTTGCTATGTGCCTGTAGACATCATATTTTCATGTAACATGATTAAATATCGAGGTTAAAAACACAGAAATAGGATCAAATTGGATCAGTATACGTAACTATACCATCCAAGCATCCGAAAAGAACTACACTGCTGGGATATTTGGTTACGATCAGACAAGGGATACCATGGATATTTTTAAACAAATGGCATATGATGGGCATCCGGCCTCCTGACTGTTTAGGTGAAGAAATTCTGCTAATATGGACAGGAGCCCAGTTCCTTTGTCCGTCATGGTCGAAGGAGCAGGCGCTGACCAATTTGCGGTTTGGTTTCGTAATTAGACCCTAGGTGAGAAACATTATTCGCTCCGCATCAGTGCCCCTTTAAACCATATCAACTTAGTTAAGCTATTTGAATAATCCTAGCGAGTTTGATGTCAAAGGAATATCACCAGAATGTTAAGCATTACAAATTTCATCAGTCTGCATTTGTTCTTCGTCATCTAACTAATGGGAATGATGGTGGTGCTCAAGTTCAGCTAGCTAAACGTCGTGTTCCTGCCAAGGCATACACAGACGTTTAGCGTCCCCAACCCTGGCAATTTATACTGGGAAGGTTTTTGACTGCAGAAACACTGAAAAACGAAGCATCACATGTATATTTGTACACGGATCGAAAGATTTATCCTTTAGGTACAAAATCCGATTGCTGTCTTACCTTGAAAAAATTTATTTTAAATTCAACACCATTATATTCATCCCCTCCCCGTATTTTCCTCAGTCGGATGCAGCCATTTTGCCTAGTGACGTCACAAGGTCGTGTGTACCAGTTGGGTTTGTTAAAACTGGGATCGACAGGCAAACGAAAGAAAGCAGGTTTTGAATACTAACAATAAATGCACGAACCGGTTTGGTATCGGACGGGAGTCGATTTTGTACATGCTTCAAATGGGCTAAGTTGAAATATTAATGTCCCTTTTGATGATTAATAAATATATAATAACAAATTACCAATGTTTGCATTTTATATTTTCCTTTTTGACTGTGTAAAGATATTATTTCATACTGTTAAAACAACATCCTACTGTCTCACCAACGTTTTCCATCCCTTTTTACACATTGACTTAATTTTGTTCTTACTGTTTTGACGAAGTGTTTTTGGTACGTATACTTTCTCTTCTTACCTGTAACGTTTTCAGAATATTTAAGATGTTGATACATTCCAAGTCGGTTTTCACAGTGCACACTCTTTTAAAAGACAATTCAGTCCTCATGTAATGAAAGTAAATTTCAAAACTTCTTGAGAAAGAATAATTCCACAGACATACCATCCACATGATTGAATAACACAACCTATTCATGGTGTGTGAGAAGTGATTGGAAAGCTTTAATCTGACCTCTCCAAATGGCAATTAATTTGTCCAGCACTGGTGTTGTACGAAAGATATTAAAGCTATACAATTCCACTTAAATTTCTACTCCACATCTATACTTAGAAAGAATTAATGGTTATGAACCTAACAAATGATGATATTGATATTAATCTCATTTTACATGGCAATGCAGGTCACTTAATTACTGAGAATTAGAATGTTTTCAAATGTGTACATATCTGTACCTTTCAAACAAAACGCTTTCTTATTTAACATCTGTTGTACATGTCCTATCCTCTGTCTCTTGCGTATGTTGTAAGATGAATTTGCAATTATCGGGAGAGGGCTTTTCTAAGTTGGATAACTTGTGCCCAATCCTTTTCTTAATGAATAAATAATGTTTAAATCAAATCAACGATGATATGTGCTCTGTATGTAAAACTGACCAGGAACACTTGTGAATGTGAATATGTAAAACAATTTTGGGAGAGTCTGGATGCCCACATTAATATAGAAATAACTTTGGATACCAATGCAGTTCCTTTTGGCTATCCAGGCCAACATAACCTGTTGTATCACTTAATCCTACTGAGCAAAAGGCATGTTTTTTATGCCATCTAAAGGGCAATGCCTTATCGTTTAATAAGGTTATTGCATGTAAGAGCAACAAAAACAAAAGGCCTCCACTTGCACAAAGATTAATCATAGATTTTATATATAGTATTTTCTTTCAGCCATAGTCACTTCTCAGTGTTAACAATGTTCATACCCTGAACTTCGCAGCTCAAACATACCTTACATTCTTAGTCATATAAATTATGTATGATTGTTGTAGACCAATCTGTCCCAATGAAGATGTTATTAATTACAACATGGAAAACTTTATAGCATAAATAATAGACAACTTCTCAGTTTAAATTTAATTTATCTGTGGAAAAGTAGTTAATATAGCTTTAAGTTGAAAAGTACATGAACTTAGGAAGTCTGTTGAGTTTGTAAACAGTTGCAACCATGATTCTCTAAGGAACTTTTATATGCTGTGTACATTTAAACACTGTGCAAACCGACTTGGAATGTTGCAGCATCTTAAATATTCTGCAGTCAAAAACCTTGCCAGTAAAAATCACCGGGAAAGTGCTCCTCATAAAATAGGGTTGGGGACGCTAAACGTCGGTGTATGCCTTGGCAGGAACACGAAGTTTAGCTAGCTGAACTAGTGGTGCTCTAGAAAAATTTTTGCCAGTTTTCTATGATTTTGAATCCTGATGTTTGTTGAAGTAAAGGAGAGTAAGTAACATTCGTTTATGATTTTACAGACACATATGTAAAAATTTATAACCTACAAAAATGAGAAATTCTTAGATATGTGTTATTCCAGTACCAACAAATAAAAGTTAATTGATATTGTACACTTTAAATATTCCTGTTTGGATGCCTGTTTGGATTGTTTCACTACGGACATTTGTTGTTGAAAGCTATCACAAGGGTCAGACTTTGTGATGTAATCTCACAATTATTTTACATAGTATTGTATACAATTAATAGGTATACACTTTGCTGTTTTTGTCATTGAATAACAATGGGAAATTTTGTTCTGAATGATAGTATTTTTAATTTAAACCATAAACATAATCACAAAACTTATTTCTTTACCCAATATGCTGGTTCTCAGAAAAAATATCGCTAAACATATCATTTGAAAAGCTCAGTGTAAGTAAACTTAGTCTCAGTGTATTTCGTTACACTCCATCTCTGAGTTCACGTCAGGTAACCTTTGAGGGTCCAATGACTGCGCAATCAAACGTGAGATGGTTAAACAGATTTAACCAGTCAGACAACAGCTACTATTTAGGGATCGGAGGGACTTTCAAAATATTCACATCAATGACTCCGATATCTCCACAAGCAAACATCCGCATATAACACAATTATTTGACCTGCAGTATATACGCTTTGGGTTTTCTTTTGACATGGTTACCATTAGCTGGTATTTCCACAAGATAGCATCCTTGAATATTGCCCAAACCACTATTTTCAACGGCTGTTTACTTGCCATTGTCATGGTTGTACGTACGCTGTGTGCATCACCTGGAAGTGAGCATATTCTAAATAGCATTTGGAATCGTTCGTTTACGAACCTTTTCAAGATAAAAAGTTCAAAAGGTATGTGTGCATGTGCACTTTCGACATTTGGTAAGCTGTGTTCTCATTGGTCAATCTCAAAGGTTACCTGACACAACCTCCCATAAGGTTTTGTTCGACTCAGTAGTTGAGTTTAATGAAAAGTACTGAGGACAAGTTTACTTAGACTGTTAAAAAGCTTGTGCAGTTCTAGCAAATACTGACAGAATTGTCTAAAAAATTTTCAGAGGAAACCAGCTGTGAGTTTGGCTCAAGCAAGTACTATGCCCTTTGTGGGTTTGGAGGCATCTTGAGCTGTGGTATCACACATACAGCTGTTGTGCCACTGGACTTGGTGAAATGCAGAATTCAGGTGGACCCAGAGAAATATGGAAGCATCTTCAAAGGATTCCGTGTCACAATGGCAGAAGGAGGAATGAGGGCCCTTGGAAAAGGATGGGCACCAACATTTATAGGATATTCCATGCAAGGACTCTGCAAATTTGGCTTTTATGAAGTTTTCAAAATATTCTACGCCGGACTCTTGGGAGAGGTAATCAGTTGCATGTATTATTACTGTTAATTGCCTTCAAGAATAGCTTCTGTAAAGTAAAAGAAGCAAGCTAGGTTGATATGTGTGAATTTGTTCCTTTTCTTAGTAAACCATCCCTTATGAATATTATGAATTTAAGAAGTCCATTCAATGCATTGATATGCTCCACTGATGGAGTAAATGTCTTCCAAAGTACAGTATGTTGAGGGAAAGCTTTGAAAATGAACATCAGACTTGAAGTATTCTACTGCTTTGCTTGTTTCATCCTGGGGATGTTTTCATCTTGCAGGAAAATACCTACTTGTGGCGTACTTCCTTGTATCTGGCTGCTAGTGCATCGGCGGAATTCTTTGCTGACATTGCTCTCTGCCCCATGGAAGCAGTGAAGGTCAGGATTCAGACTCAGCCAGGATGGAGCAACACACTGAGAGAAGGTTTCCCACGTATTCTCCGGGAAGAAGGTGCTACTGGGTAAGGATTGGGATTGAGTGTTCAGTCATTAAGATGCGAGGGAATTCATTTCTTAATCAAAACAGTTACTGAAATCTGTTATTGTCACAAAGTTTTTTTATTTCTGTCTTCTTTCAATAGAAGTGAGTGATGAAAATGTGAGAGAAAATGTCCGAGCAGTTTGTGTCATTTGTAAGCCTTATGTATCTTTGTTTGGAAATAATCAGCAGATGGGTAAATATGTATGATGATCTGAACTGTCCAGTTGTTTTGCTTCACCAATGTTATTGTCATGCAGTGAACTCATTTGTATTGTCATGAAAAGAGCACCTTTTGAGACACTTTTTGCAGTTTAGAAAAAGGAATATACCTAACAATGTTACAGTGTAGTAAGTTCATTTAGAATTTTCCAGGAATTGTATACAACTACAATGAAAATTAACACGACTACTGTCCTAATGTGCATGGTCATTCATGGGTGTAGTTGGTCCATGTAAGCATGTAAGTTGACAAGTGAACATATCAAGGTTCATATTTTTTTGTACAATGCCCTAGGGCAAAATATCACTTTATGGTAATGTGACGTTATGAAAAATGCCATGACGTCACGGTTCTTCTGTGACATTGCGTTGTACATGTGGAGACATCGGGTAACCAGCCCGAGTTTGAAAGTATATTTGGGTTTATTTTCCCCAGTTTGACGACTTCAGTAATATACAGAATATTACATTCGTGCCCATAACCTACTATATTTATGACACTCATGCCTAAATACCAACAATTAGGCACTCATGTAGTAAACATAGTATGACATGGGCACTCTTATATCCTCTAAATTCACTCCACTGTCGTAACAACAATAATAAACGCAGGTCTTGTCAATCTTCGCTTGGCTACCATCTGAGTTTGTTTTAAGTGAACATCGAGACGTGTATCAGTGAGTGTGTGTGTACATAGGCTTGACTGTGACACACAGGTGTTTGAATAGCGAGGCGACAGCTGCTCAGAGGTGAATGAAGCATAGATCTCGACAGTTCTCTCGAGTTGCCTTGCTACCATAATAGATTGAAGGTGTTCAGTACTGTTTTAGGACACATCACAAATCTTTGTGTTGTTTGAACTTATCTCTTTTCTTATTTTTTTTAAAAATTTTGTTTGTTTAATGTAGATGGTTTTGTTATGACAGTGTTCACTCTTTTTTTCAGGCTCTACAAAGGTCTTGTGCCACTGTGGGCCCGACAGATCCCATACACCATGATGAAGTTTGCCTGCTTCGAGCGTACAGTAGAAGCTTTGTACAAATACGTTGTTCCTAAGCCAAGAGCTGAATGTTCCAAAGCTGAACAGCTTGTTGTGACATTTGCTGCTGGTTATATTGGTGAGCTACTTTTGATTTTAAATACAGTGAACTATGTTTATGGTGAAGAAAACTTGTTACAAACTGACAGATAGCTTTCTTTATTTCTTGTCCAGTCCTCTGGCTGTATTACTGTGTGAAATGTGTATAATGTAGCCCTAAGGAGGTAGTTATCACTTTAGTTAACTGTAGCACTTTTCCAAATTGGAAATCAGGGCTCAAGATAGTGGCTGTATCGACATATATACAGATAAAAAATATGCACAATATGTAGGAAATAATGTAGCAGATAAGCACCACAGCGATGGAATCTTGGAATCATTTGTAGATGTATTTATCTGGAAATGCATTGTTTTATTTTTGTTAATGGACCTGTTTACACAAGAGTAGCAATGTTGTGGTGCATGTATGAAACTAAACACAAGATTACTGGTGCTCTGTTAAATTCCATGCAGTACACTGAATGTACATACACTTGATGTTTCAGGATCACAAGGAGTCTTGGGAAATTGAATAACTTGATTATGAAGGGATAGTAAAGTTAGATAGATGTCGTTATTTTCTCCCGTTGTAGTGTTATATCTCATTTTTCAGCTGGTGTCTTCTGTGCCATCGTTTCCCACCCTGCTGACACAATCGTGTCCAAGCTCAATCAGGATGCAGGGAGCAACTTTGTTGATGCTGCAAAGAAACTTGGATTAGGAGGTAAGGGATTAGGCAGAATAGGTTTACAGTACTTCAGTTGTAAGAACTGACGGTTGAGTGGATATGGTGTTGCTTTTTGATTGGGTTGTTGCTAGGCAATCAAGGATTATTACTCATGCTGCCAAAACGCATTGGTGGTCAAGGTAAAATATTCTTTACTTGTTTATATAATATTCACAATCTGCTATTGCTGCTTATGGTCTTATGACGTGACTGTTGATTCTCAGATACAGCTTTGTTGAAATTTTGAACATTAAAATGTGTTATATTCAGTGTACATGCTGAAGTGATACGCTTCTTAGATCATTGAGGGTACAGTGTGCTACATGCTTGTGTTGTCAGGCTTAATCAAAGGAACTTGTATCGTTATGGTTGACATGCCCATTACTTATCATTTATGTGTGTAATGATCTATTTTATTCACTCTCGTTGGTGATGTTTTGCTAGTGGGCAGTACAACTATGTATATACTTGTATTGACTTCATCCTGTATAACACTATATTCAGAGAGCAAGGTGTAGTAAGTTGTGTAATTTTGGTTTATACGCCCATTACTTATCATTTGTGTGTAATGATCTATTATATTCACAATCATCAGTGATTTTTTTGCTTGTGGCAAGTACAGTTATGTTTGACTTGTACGTACAGATTAATTAAAAATTCGAAACAAAATAGGAAAATAATTCTGAGACAAAGCTAAATTTGCACACTCCTTAGATCCACTCTCGGGGCAGTGTGCTACAGGCTCATGTGTAGTATCGGACCCAGCAACCTTGTGTTGTTCAGTCGAGAGTGCTTGAGTCATTGGTGTGCTAGATTAGTATACCTGACATGACAGACTTTAGATCTGGACTAGGCAGACAGTCATGTCTGTCTGTGCCATGATAGGGCTGTCACTTCGGACACTATCAGCTATTTCATTGTTAGTACGTCGAGATTTCAAATATCTGGAGAATACCTTCTTTGAGTAGCAATTAGAAGTTGGTTGAAGAAGGGGATATAACAGTGTTAGCAGTGCTGAAACATTGCTTACATTAATATTGAAGAAGTTGGATATCCGTAGTACGTTAAAATTTGTTCACCTGGACAAAAACATGCATTTGACATTTGAAGACAAAACAAATCTCTAAATGCTGATAAAATTATAATAGTCAAACCCATCTTTTAAAACGTTTGCAGCCACCAACTCAGTGATGGTGAAGTGGTTGGTGAGCTGGTAATTGCATTTCTGTAACAGTTAACAGGCAAACATCATTGAAAAGCATGGATCACTGTGTTTATCAGATATTTTCCTGATGTGTCTGGGGTGGAATATTGATCTTCAGCAGCTTATGCTTGTCTTAAGAGCTGGCTAATGGTCAGGCTCTCCAGCTCGTTTGACCTCTGTCATCGGTTCCCAGTTGTGCAGATTGATGCCCATGCTGTCGATCACTTGATTGTCTGGTCCACTCAATTATTTACAGACTCCATATAGCTGGAATATTGCTGAGCATGGTGTAAAACTAAACGCACTCTTTCACTCCGGGTACATGAACTCTTATCAATACTATTTTGTCAGGTATGTGGAAGGGCCTGTTCCCCAGAATCATCATGATCGGCACACTGACAGCCCTGCAGTGGTTCATCTACGACTCAGTCAAGGTGTACTTCCGCTTGCCACGCCCCCCACCACCAGAGATGCCTGAGTCACTGAAGCGTAAGCTGGGAATTACCCAGTGATGATGGCTGCACTTTAGAATGAGAACTTGGACATCTAGAAGATCTGTTTACTGAACACACAATAGATACATATTGATAATGCAGTTGGTTTTTTTTCCAGGCTGGAAACTGTTTATTCCATGTCTTGATCTTCAAAAATATTTTGTTGTTAATCTACTTCATGGCTTTGATTGTAATGGGGTCATGAGTTTGGTCATCTTGAGAATGTGTGCCACTTGAAGGGGAACATGATACTTAGCCATATTGACACAATGTACAGTGTGAATATTTATGAGGAATCATCTAGCATTACGATGCAAGAGTGAATAAAAAATATTAAATCTTAGACGTTTTTGGTTCTCTGATTCTGTGAGATCTCGTAGCTCACTTTGCATTAAGGGAGACACATGCTAGCTTTGTGGAATAATAGTAAGTTGTATAATCCTGCAGTTAAGAGCAATGCAATCTGAAAAACGAATGCAAATTCTATAAACGATGATTAACTTTGTTCTCATGCACAGATGTTTCCTGTAAATGTTTTCAAATAGTTGGCCAATAAAGATCTGGTTTTTCAGCAACCCATGCTAGTTGTGGGAGTTGAGTAACAGGATCGAGTGGTCATACTCAAAATTGCGTAGACTGATGTCCATGCTGGTGATCACTGGTTTGTCTGGTCTAGACTTGATTATTTAGACTGCCGCCCTATAGCCGGAATATTGCTGAGTGCTAAATAACAAACTTTCATATTATCACAACAACCAATAAAATATCAGAAATAGAAGTTTATTGACTTGTGATATAAAAATTACAAAATGGTGTAAGTCTGCTTTGGATATTCTACTTTTCATCACTAAATGTCATTAGTTAGATGCAGTTGAGCAGTTGTCTCCCCTGGCAGGGAGGTGACTGGTCTACCTGAATAGTGTGGGAATTATGCATGTAATAACTGAGACAACTAGCAAATGAACATGACAAGCCAATGCTCATGACTGATATTGAAATATGACATAAAACTAAGTCCTGATCCTCAATGCCAAAATACATTTTTCAAAATGATATCAAAACAGGATTAGAATTACATACTGCTCATTATTTTGAAAGTGTTCTGGCACTTTGGCAACTTATAGGCACTAAACTGCTGTAGAGGATGATGGTATAGTACTACTTGTATTTGTTTGATTGATAAAATATTACCAGGAACTTATCCCGTCCAAGATTTTGTATCAGTTGTTAATATTGTTTGGCATAATATCTTTGAAAATCAAATTGAAACCTCAGATCTTACACACACAATACAAGAACCAATGCCCTAAAATGCATATATGAATCGCTAACTGACAACAGATTGCTAGGAGCCTGACATGGGGAAATTAGCAGACTTCAGCATGAATATTGTTTTCTACCTTTATATAAGTGAAATGCCTACTGGTCTAGTGTATTCTACATGGCATAAATATACACGCTGTACAGAGTATTGGTTCACACAGCACCTTTGTTACCAGTTTTGTTACCAGCTGGATTACCTCCCTTGCCTTGACAGACAAACCTTGGCTATTTCCCTTGTGAGGGCAGATACCACTATCTCTTAATTATTATATGATGCAACATCAAAATAGTTTTGTCATCTCTCCAGATATGAAAATAACAGTGACTAAGTTACGGGCAAAAAGGGAGAATATACCAACATTTAATATTCCAAAATTGACTGGTGAAAACACGATCTCAGACACCTGCACTTGTCCTCGAAGCAGAATCCTTACACAGGTAAACTTTAGGTAAAGCAAGGTTGATAATCCAGCTGGAAGGGAAGGATATAGGTACTATTTCTTAACGACTGAATGATATTTGCTAATGAATATCAACAGATCATTGTCAAAGCTGAGCAAAGTGATTGAATCATGAATGTTTTTGGTACTTTTTCTTATGAAATAATGATTATATCAAAATATATCTACCATTAACATTGAAAAGATTATCTAAAATATCAGATCATTTTTAAAAAACAAGTTTACATCAACTGGCAAACATTCATGGTCAAGTGATTAACTTTGACAAAATCACGAACGAAAATTGCCATTATCAAAACTGATTAAAAACAGACATGTCTACAGGACTGGGTAGGTATATACAATACAAAAATACAATTTCACATACAAAGATATAAAATGGAGTAAAATCACATGATGTCAAACATTAAATAAAGTACAGAGACCAGCGGACGACTGCATGCAGGAAATCTAGTCTACACTAGGGGTGGAAGGGAGGTAACTCTTTCTTCCATCACTGGAATCAAGATCATCCCATACTGACGCAATCAGTTCTGTTGACAAGTAAGGACGATGGTTCTCCAGGGTTTAAACATTGGAAGCCTGATGAAGACAATCGCATCCTTGTATTGTTCCTTAAGGGTGAATTTACTTTGACAGATAACACCCTGTTGGTCAGCTATTGAGAAACAAGCATGACTTACGAGAAACTGAGTGACACAGATTGGTAAATGATACAATTAACAGTTACGATAATATTTTGATTTCTCTTGTATTTTGTCCAAGTACTCCTGCATCCGTCTGTTCAGCTCGTCAATCATGTCTGACAGCTCATTCAGGGTCTTGTTATTTTCCTCAAAATCTGTCTGCATTCCTGAAAACAAAAAAAGAGAGCAAGTTTTGTTTTACTGTGCTTTCAACGTTATTCAAGCAATATCATGGAGGGGGACGGCAGAAATACGGGATAATGTGTCTTCCGCGTGACAAGTGAATGCTTCAACCACTGGGCTATTCCACTGTTTCTTGCATTATAGAACTACCTTGTTTCTTAAGTCAAGTGGTGTAGAGAAGTCAGATCTTATAGACAGGGACTATATTTCATATCTAACTAAATGTTCTCAAAGTGGCTCAGAGGATGTACAATGAAGCTATTTCTATCATTGTCTTAATCATGAAGTGTAAATGCACTGATCAAAATTCCTCAGATCCTAATACCCTTCAGATATTGGGGCATTTGGCCAGACGAATTAGTTCTAACATCAGCTTAAAGACAACTACTTTCAAACTCTGTTAAAACACACACCATTATGATTTATCAGATTTGTACCACAAAACATGCTTCATGAGTGATTGAGCGAGCACGACAGCTTTGTTATGTTTTGTGAATCTTTCAACAATATTCCATTGATCAGGCATTCTCTTCAAAACACAAACCATGAAAGTTTTGCAGTCATTTGGCAAAGATAACCCAATTGAATTAATAGTGAGCAATTGAACATGGTTTTGCACCGCTTTTCAGAATATTCCAGCATTATCACAGCTGAGCACACCAGAAATGGGGAAGAAAAGCCGGGTCTTTGCAGTAACGAGCAAACATTTTACCCACTAGGCTATCCTACTGCCCCTTGTGCTTTATGTGAGACATTTGTTTGACTTACGCTGCAAGTTCTGATATTTCTCCTGTGTGCCAGCAGCCAGTTCATCTGCTCTCTTCTTCAGCCGCATTGCACGCTCATGTGCATCAGATGTCATGTTGTACTTATTGTTCAAGCGACCAGCTGCACTTTGATATTTGTTGTCAAGGGCATTTGCAACCTGAAACAATGCCAATACAGTTATTTACAAGCTCACAGAGGACATCTGGACAGAGGTTTCTTATGATAACATATATATCTTACTGACACTATATTGTGGCACCCTGTGCAGCAATGCTCTGTTACCATGGTTACTGAGTGTATACTGTGGAAACTGATGCAACAACGCTGTGTTACCATGGTTACTAAGTGTACACTGTGGAAACCGATGCAACAATGCTGTGTTACCATGCTTACTGAGTGTATCCTGTGGAAACTGATGCAACAATGCTGCGCTGCCATGGTTACTGGGTGCATCCTGTGGAATCTGATGCAACAATGCCGTGCAACCATGTTTACTGAGTCTATACTGTCGTACCTCATACACAAATTACATGTCATGGTTACTGAGTGTACACTACAAATAACTCATACAAAAACAATGTGTTACCACAGTTTCTGAATACGCTGAGCACACACCGTGGAACCTGATGCAAAAATCCTGTGTAACCATGGCTACAAAGACTTTGTTCCAGCATGCCTCCGAATACATACCCTCTCTGCCTGGTTGGCAAGATCTGTGGCGTCTCTGGAGGCCCTCTCTGCTTCTTCTACTTCAAACTTGTTCTGGTTGTACTTCTTACGGAGATCACTCAGACGTGCCTTGAGTCTGTCCAAGATAACCTTACTCCTGTTGGATGTATCTGTTGCTGACGTTGTTTCCGACTCAATCTAGAAAACACAACATTATTTCTTACAATGAGTGAGTGAGCATGGTTTCACACTGCTTTTAGCAATATCCCAGCAATATCATGGCGGGGACACCAGAAAAGGGATTCACACACTGTACCCATATTGGGAATTGAATTGGACTTTCAGTGTGACAAGCAAGCACTTAAACCACTAGGCTACCCTACTGTCCCTATTTCACACAAAGCTCCTTTCTTTACTGATAAGGTTGAAACTGGGCAGATCTGGGCCTAGATTTACAAAGCTCTCTTAGTGCTAAGACAGTGATAATTGACATACATTAACATTAACTTACGACTATCTTAGCTTTAAGAGAGCTCTGAAAATCTAGGCCCAGCAATGGTGTTGGTTTTCAGTAAAACCAGAGATTGGCTACTGGCTGAAGTGAGTAAGTTTAGTTTTAAGATGCCTTTGGTAGTATTAGAGTAATATCTTGCCTGGGGACACCAGAAATGGGTTTCACACAAACTACCCATGTGGGGAATAGAACCCAGGTCTTCCGCATTACGACCTAACAAGCACAACATTTTCTATCTGCATGTTCTGCATGCAAAGCATTTTGTGTTCTAGGAAAAGTAACCGAAAAACACATTTTGCCCAAAGAAACCAAAAGGTAAAGTAAAGTATATTTCAGCTAATTTGATTTGAATGATGTGAATGATGTCAACATGCACTCAAATGCAAGGAAATGATATTCTGAATTTTAAAATTTATGGGGGACCCTGCACACCCTAAGAGACCTCGCCCTTTTCCAGCTCTGCCATACACCTGCAATGCTTACATACACAAGATTCTTGGAGCTATGCATTTTAGGAATGGTAGGCTCTTTTTCCTACCGCAAACACAGAATATCCTTTTATCCACAAAGCTTCCTACCATGGCCAGATCTGCCTCCGCGTCACGGATGTTGTCCTCAGCAGTGATGATGGCCGCTTCAGCTTCCTCTTGTGCTTTCTTAGCGCCATCCAAAGCACTGAGAACTCCCTCTGCTGTTTTCTGGATGGCAGATGCATCCTCTCTGTAATATCAATAGCATTTGGTGTTAGTGCATGTTGCAAATAAACAAACTCTAAATAGAATTCAGAGCCATATTAGCAGAGGACAAATACTGAAGAATTTCACTTAAAAGAAACAAGTAAGTCAACTTGAGATGGCGAATCCTCATCATTCTACCTTGTAAACTGAACATTTAAATTTCAGAATTTTATTCAACTTAGGATCAAAGCTGATCAACAGATGATCATACATTCAAATGGTAGTCAGATATTGTCATTTGAAAGCATGAAATTTGGATATTGTCACATGAGAGTCGGATACTGTGACATGAGAGACTGATATTGTCACATGCGAGTCTGATATTGTGACATGAGAGTCTGATATTGTCACATGCGAGTCTGATATTGTGACATGAGAGTCTGATATTGTCACATGAGAGTCAGATACTGTGACATGAGAGACTGATATTGTCACAAGCGAGTCTGATATTGTGACATGAGAGTCTGATATTGTCACATGCGAGTCTGATATTGTGACATGAGAGTCTGATGTTGTCACATGAGAGTCTGATATTGTCACATGCGAGTCTGATATTGTCACATGCGAGTCAGATACTGTGACATGAGAGATTGATATTGTCACATGCGAGTCTGATATTGTGACATGAGAGTCTGATATTGTCACACGCGAGTCTGATATTGTCACATGCGAGTCTGATACTGTGAAATGAGAGACGGATATTGTCACAAACGAGTCTGATACTGTGACATGAGAGTCAGATATTGTCATGTAAGATTTGGATATTTTCACATAAGATTTGGATATTGGGACATGAGTGTGATATTGGGACATGAGAGTCTGATATTGTGACATGAGAGTCTGATATTGTGACATGAGAGTCTGATATTGTCACATGCGAGTCTGATATTGTGACATGAGAGTCTGATATTGTCACATGAGTGTCTGATATTGTGACATGCGAGTCTGATATTGTCACATGAGAGTCAGATACTGTGACATGAGAGACTGATATTGTCACAAGCGAGTCTGATATTGTGACATGAGAGTCTGATATAGTCACATGCGAGTCTGATATTGTGACATGAGTCTGATATTGTCACATGAGAGTCTGATATTGTGACATGCGAGTCTGATATTGTCACATGAGAGTCAGATACTGTGACATGAGAGACTGATATTGTCACAAGCGAGTCTGATATTGTCACATGAGAGTCTGATATTGTGACATGCGAGTCTGATATTGTCACATGAGAGTCAGATACTGTGACATGAGAGACTGATATTGTCACAAGCGAGTCTGATATTGTGACATGAGAGTCTGATATTGTCACATGCGAGTCTGATATTGTGACATGAGAGTCTGATATTGTCACATGCGAGTCTGATATTGTGACATGAGAGTCTGATATTGTCACATGAGAGACTGATATTGTCACAAGCGAGTCTGATATTGTGACATGAGAGTCTGATATTGTCACATGCGAGTCTGATATTGTGACATGAGAGTCTGATATTGTCACATGCGAGTCTGATACTGTGAAATGAGAGACGGATATTGTCACAAACGAGTCTGATACTGTGACATGAGAGTCAGATATTGTCATGTAAGATTTGGATATTTTCACATAAGATTTGGATATTGTGACATGAGAGTCTGATATTGTGACATGGGTATTGGATACTGTTACTATGAATGGGATATTGTCACATGGTAGTCTGATATTGTGACATGAGAGTCTGATATTGTGACATGAGAGTCTGATATTGTGACATGAGAGTCTGATATTGTGACATGGGTATTGGATACTGTTACTATGAATGGGATATTGTCACATGGTAGTCGCGTGTTGATGATAAGTAAGTCGATGTAACTCACGATGCATCATCTGCTCTCTGCTTGAGTCTCTTGGCCTTTGCCAAGTCATCCCTAGTTTCATCCAGGATGGCATCGATGTTTTGTAGACCTTGGATGGTTCTGTTGATCTTGTCAGCCAGATCCTCAATCTGAGCAGGAGTCAGGGAGATGCTCATTGCCAACACCTCTTGTGCCACCTAAACAGGAGAGAGAGAGAGAAGTGAGTGAAATTGTGTCCACTATTTCCTAGCCAGTCAGGCAAGCAATGCCTGAAAGCCACAAGCCCCAAATATCATTCACTTGCTGAAAATTTGAATATAGAAACTAAAAGGTAAAATACCAACAAAAACATGACCCCAGTTGGGCTGATGGCTAATTATTTACAAGCCAGACAGGATTTTTGCCTGTCACAGGCAAGAGGGCGAGTAAGAATGTCTTGCATTTAAGTACTGTCGGAAATGGGAAAAAAGACCCATTTTCAGCTGTTACTTTGTATCCCCAAAATAGGATATATAGAGGATACTAAACGACCTTCCGTGTAATACCATATTTATTAAACGAGTTAATGATTTGGTATCAGAGTTTGATACTACATCTTTAACGAGTTTAATGAAAATGGTATTTCACGGAAGCGAGTTTAGTATTCTGTTTATTACTTGCCAACATAAATTGACAGAAACTGCAGCGAAATTGCCTACAGTGTGAGGACTCTCAGCTGTCAAGTCAAGCAAGATCTAGTAAAATCGCAACATCAACATTAGCATTATGACATCACAAATTTGACCTATTTTGACGTCAAGCGGTATTACATTAGTGTAATGTTGAAGTGAAAATATTACACTGCAGTATCTTCAACGGGCAAGTAATAAGTCGAAATAACTCACCTTGGCCTAATTGGGCATTTAGTGGGATGCGTAAGAGGTTATCTAGAAAAATTGGGCAAAACGCAAAAACTATGACTTAGTGGTGAAAACAAAACATCAGACTATAGATGGCAGTTTGGTCTCTCAACAAGGTATGATGATGGACCGTCGACTAACATGGCATGAAACACATGCACTGCCCACTGGCACAAAGGGAAACCTCAAAGATATTTTTCACTTTTTCATGTGTGTTGAATATGTCTTATCTATTCGGCTCTTTCTTTCATAAGGTTTATGTTAAGATATGTAAAAGAGTATGACACCTCATACCCACTGCAAAGCATTGTATTAAATGTCTCAAAAAACATAGTTAGCATGGCCAAACTTTGTTTACCAGATATTTCACACTTTCACATATCAACTACATTAATTGTAGAGACAAATGTGAAAAAAAACCAACATTTTTTTTCCTATTTCCGACAGTACTTTAGAAGCTTCTGTCAGTATTGAGTCCAAAGTTAAGAAGGTGAGAAGAACCATTTTCTTATGAGATGATTCTGTGGAGCGTTACCCCTAATATGAGTGAGTGAGTGAGTAAGTGAGTGAGTGAGTGAGTGAGTGAGCCAGCGAGCCAGCAAGCATGGTTTTATGCCACTAATAGTAACATTCCAGCAATATCAAAGTAGGGCACACCAGAAATAGGCTTCACAAATTGTATCCATGTGGTGCATTACTATGAGGGTGACATTTTGGTGTTGATGGTAACACTGTTGGGAAGCATGTAATGTAAAGAAATTTAAAATCCTCCTCCTACCTGTTCAATGCTTTCTGGCTTGGCGGACTCCTCACTGAAGAACTGTCTGACTCTGTTGAGGAGGTCCTCGAGGTCTTCCCTTGCAGATTCTGATTGGTTCTTAGCTTGCAGGGCTTGGTCGTACGCCATCTTGGCATCTGCTTTGGCTTGCTCCGCATCCTGCTTGGCTGACTGGAGCTGGAAAGAAATGGAAATCTGTGTAAATCCAAAAGTTGGTTATGAAGGATCATAGGGACATACGGCAGTAACTGAATGAGTCATGGAGTTTACTTTACAAGCAATATTACGACAGGGAGCACCAGAAATGGGCTTCACAAAACCCTGGTTCTTCAGGGTGACAAGCTAACACTAACTAGCCTACCCTGCCGCCCCTGCTTCAAGACTTACCTATTCCCCTACTACAGCACGAGGGCATCCAGTGGCATGACTACCCTTATGAAAAGAGAGCGGGCTTACAAATGATTGTTCCCAAAAAGGTTGCACAAGCCCTTAGTACTATCTAAATATAAAGCACTTCAATTTATCAGGCTTACACAAAAAATTGGCTTGCACTTGGGCATCTTGTATTGTATTCATCATATCAGTAAAATGTCACTTCAACTTATACTCACATTTGTCAGTGTGGTATCAGCTTCTATCTGCTTTGAGTCCAAAATCTCTGCAGCCTGTTGGGCATACTTCAGAGCTTTGTCGGCCTTGGTAACGGCACCAGCTCCACAGCTGGCCCCTCCACAACGTCCACAACCGCCACCACCACACAGAGTATCGCATGGATCGGCTGGACTTCCACACACCTTAAATGGTCATGGTTAGAATGAGTGAGTGAGTTTAGTTGTACAATGGGTTAAACAATATTCCAGCAATAACAAGGTGGGAGACACCAGAAATGGGCTACATGTGGGGAATTGACCTGGGTCTTCAGTGCGGGGAATTGACCTGGGTGTTCAGTGTGATGAGCTTTAACCACTAGGCTATCTCACCACTGAGGACCTCATGATATAGTGGTCCTGTTAGGAAGCTGTATATATGATTCTGTTTCTGGGTCAACCTGGGCTTACAGCATAGCCTGGGACTCTTTTATGCTTTAAAATCAATTTATCTGAAAAACACATAAGTTTAATTTGATTCTTTCAAAATAATTTTGATCAAATCAATATAATCTGATCAATTTGCAACAATTTGATCGATTGATAACATGTTTTCATCTGATCAATTCATAACAATTTTAGTCTAAAAAAAACAACAAAGCACCTGTCAGCAGCTGAGCTGGAACTGTCAGCACTATATAAACAGATCATAATAACAATAATAATCTGAGAATGAAAACTCAGCTGACATTGATCACAGAGGAGAGAACATACAGACTCCAGCCAGTGTCAACCAACCTGCTCATTCAGATTAGAAAGCCTGCCTCCCAATGATGACACCTTGCCATCCAGCTCATCAAGGGAAGCCTTGTTTTCCTTAAGGCGGTTGTTGAAATCATCTCTTCTCTGGCCAATGAGGGCATCCACCTGTTGTCTGGTCCTCTCTGAGTCCTGAACAGTCCTCTGTGTGTCATCAACCTTCCGCTGTGCTTCACGAGAGCGACGCTCAGCCTCCCGAGTGATGTTGAAGGCACCTGTAGGTGAAACAATCACTTAATTGTTATAGGTAAAACAATCACTTAACTCTTATAGGTGAAACAATCACTTAATTGTTATAGGTGAAACAATCACTTAATTGGCTTAATTGTTATAGGTGAAACAATCACTTAAGTGGTAAAGGTGAGACAATTGTTATAGGTGAAAGAAGCACTTAATTGTTATAGATGAAACTATTACTGTTATAAGTGAAAGAATCACTTAATTGTTATAGGTGAAACAATTGTTATAGGTGAAACAATCACTTTATTGTCATAGGTGAAACAATCATTTAACTGTCATAGGTGAAACAACCAATTGCTATAGGTGAAACAATCACTTACTTGTTATAGATGAAACAATCACTCAACTGTAACAGCCGGGATAAATCCTTAGTGAAGCAAGGAGACCTCACAACCCACAGTGGCAACCAATACAGGGAACACCACACCCTACACATTGGTGTATCAACAATAGGACAACTCACCCAACACATTGATGTATCAACAAAGGGACAGCTCACCCTACACGTCGGTATATCAACCAAAGCACAACTTACCCAACACATCGGTATATCAACAAAAGGACAACCCACCCTTCACAATGGTATCAACAAAGGGACAACTCATGATACACAGCGGCATATCATCAAGGGGGACAACTCACCCTCCACATCACGGGCCTGGATGTCAGTGGCGTTTGCTCTCAGCTCCTCAGCTAGGTTCTTCAACTTCTTCACACGGCCCTGCATGATACCAATCTGGTTGTTGCCGCTCTGTACACGAGAAGTCGTGTTACTCAGCTCCTTGTCGATAATATTCAGGGATTTGTTGCTTTCAGTCAAGTTACGTCTGCAAGAAATAATTGTTCCACTAACAAAGCCTGCTTTGACTTGTGGTGAGAGTTAGTGAGCGAGTTTATTTTCACGCCACACTCTGCAATATTCAAGTTAGATGGCAGCAGTCTGTAAATAATTGAGTCTTGACCAGACAATCCATGGATCATGGATCTACACAACTGGGATATGATGACATGTGTCAACCCAGTCAACAACCCTGACCACCCGGTCCTGTTAGTCGCCTAATACAACAAGCATGACTTAATGAAGATCAATTCTAACCTGGACCTTCATGGGTCAAGAGTAGTGTGATATAGTGCCTTTAACCATTAGCTTGCCTAATGCCCCAATACAGCTACACTGGACGAGATACGTTTGATGCACCTGATAGTGTCCAGATTCACCTGACAGTGTTCAGACTCACCTGATAGTGTCCAGCATGTTCTGGATGTCCTGAACATCCACTCTGGTGACGTTGGCAGTGGACAGGATACGACGGATCTCGTCGATGTTGTTCTGCATCTGCTTGAACTCATCATCAAATGCTTTGATGGCACCTGTCACTGAGATATTGTTGCCGGTCTCCACCAGGCTGTGTGTCTGATCTGAAACAGAAATTTGAGTCTCGTTCAAACCCTTATCAAATATGCTTTGGAATGGTAACAAGGATTCTATGGTAATAGCCATTAAATTCAAACAGGGAGAGTTCTTGGATGGGTGACCATGTTTGGCATTTTGACTCTTTAAGTTTTTTGAACTTCAGTCCTGCCCCACAACGAAGCACATGTAATACATGTGGTCTCACCATAGGCACAAGTTTGTTCAAAATTGTCCCTGTTCACCCAGCAGAAAACGGGTACCTGGTGGGATAAGTCGTGTGACAAATAACCTTCTGGCGCCTAAGAGGCAGCTTAGGTTCTCTGGGGTAATATTAATCGGATTGTGATTGAGTGTTTTGAGCATGCTTAGATATATGTGCTGTGCTATATCATTACATAGTAGTTGAATACACACAAGGCTGGTACCAACCGTCAGAACTGGGCAAATTTTATTTTGAGAGGTATATTAAGTAACACCTACAGTCATTGCAAGGTGTCCTTATCATGCATTTGTTTCCTGTACCAACCATCACAGAACTGGGCACATTTTACTCTGCAAGGTATATGAAGTAACACCTACAGTCATTGCAAGGTGTCCTTATCATGCATTTGTTTCCTGTACCAACCATCACAGAACTGGGCACATTTTACTCTGCAAGGTATATGAAGTAACACCTACAGTCATTGCAAGGTGTCCTTATCATGCATTTGTTTCCTGTACCAACCATCACAGAACTGGGCACATTTTACTCTGCAAGGTATATGAAGTAACACCTACAGTCATTGCAAGGTGTCCTTATCATGCATTTGTTTCCTGTACCAACCATCACAGAACTGGGCACATTTTACTCTGCAAGGTATATGAAGTAACACCTACAGTCATTGCAAGGTGTCCTTATCATGCATTTGTTTCCTGTACCAACCATCACAGAACTGGGCAAATTTTACTCTGCAAGGTATATGAAGTAACACCTACAGTCATTGCAAGGTGTCCTTATCATGCATTTGTTTCCTGTACCAACCATCACAGAACTGGGCACATTTTACTCTGCAAGGTATATGAAGTAACACCTACAGTCATTGCAAGGTGTCCTTATCATGCATTTGTTTCCTGTACCAACCATCACAGAACTGGGCAAATTTTACTCTGCAAGGTATATGAAGTAACACCTACAGTCATTGCAAGGTGTCCTTATCATGCATTTGTTTCCTGTACCAACCATCACAGAACTGGGCAAATTTTACTCTGCAAGGTATATGAAGTAACACCTACAGTCATTGCAAGGTGTCCTTATCATGCATTTGTTTCCTGTACCAACCATCACAGAACTGGGCAAATTTTACTCTGCAAGGTATATGAAGTAACACCTACAGTCATTGCAAGGTGTCCTTATCATGCATTTGTTTCCTGTACCAACCATCACAGAACTGGGCAAATTTTACTCTGCAAGGTATATGAAGTAACACCTACAGTCATTGCAAGGTGTCCTTATCATGCATTTGTTTCCTGTACCAACCATCACAGAACTGGGCAAATTTTACTCTGCAAGGTATATGAAGTAACACCTACAGTCATTGCAAGGTGTCCTTATCATGCATTTGTTTCCTGTACCAACCATCACAGAACTGGGCAAATTTTACTCTGCAAGGTATATGAAGTAACACCTACAGTCATTGCAAGGTGTCCTTATCATGCATTTGTTTCCTGTACCAACCATCACAGAACTGGGCACATTTTACTCTGCAAGGTATATGAAGTAACACCTACAGTCATTGCAAGGTGTCCTTATCATGCATTTGTTTCCTGTACCAACCATCACAGAACTGGGCACATTTTACTCTGCAAGGTATATGAAGTAACACCTACAGTCATTGCAAGGTGTCCTTATCATGCATTTGTTTCCTGTACCAACCATCACAGAACTGGGCAAATTTTACTCTGCAAGGTATATGAAGTAACACCTACAGTCATTGCAAGGTGTCCTTATCATGCATTTGTTTCCTGTAAACTTTGCTAAGCTACACATAAGGCCTTTATCAATAAAGTCCCTGGCAATAAGGGCTTTTCAAAAGTCCAAATTTCAGGCTTTTTCAAGTCTCTGCAAACCGTGTTATCAATTTAATTTTTTAAAACTATTCAACATAATCAGATTGATGTGATAAACTCACCTCTGAGATCACGTATGATTCTATCCCAGTTGTCGAAGCACTCGCCACAAGGCACACAGTTCGGCAGATCTCCTGTTGTTCCACGAGCGCATCGATCACACTTGTACCCTGTGACACCCTGCTCGCACACGCACTGACCAGTACGGCGGTCGCACTGCATGGATTTAGATCCCTGGGAGTCACAGTCACATGCTGCAAGGTAGAAACAGTGTAATCACTCTCTAAAGTAATAGTCAGTGTGTGGCATGTTTGCATTGGGGAACCAGTGGGAATTGTTTGATCAACTAATTGATTGAGCAAGTGACTGACTGGAATTTAATGTCACTTTGAAATGTATTTCTGTCACTTCATTGCTCAACAACCAGGACTCCAGATAAGGGCCATATCAGTGTATGTACGGATAAAAAATATGCACCATACGGTAGGAAATAATTTAGACAAATTTAATTTAGACGGACATGAAAATTTAACAAAATAATCTGTTATTGCTTAATGACCTGTTTACACAAGCGCAAAAACGATGAGGTGCATATATGAAACAATATACAAGATTACTGATGCTTCATTAAATTCCATTCAGTGGTCTAAATGTACTTTCAGGGTTTTAGTACTCCTATATTGAAAAAATAAGGAGTATGTAGTCCTGATGTTGAAAAATTATCTGGAGCTGTCATTGAAGAATAGCCCAGTATCTCATTCTGTAAAGCCATCTTATTGTCACACATGTTGTAAGCCTATGTCAGGGGCAACATGGACCAAGGGCTCCTTTCACGAAGCAACCTTTACTAAGGTTAACCTAAAGATTACCAGAGGACTTATGAATGAACGATTATCGATTGTAATCAAAATATATACATTTTTAATGTAATCATCAATTTTAATTTTTTCCCCCCATTTTTTTCTAATTTATGTTTCTTATAACTAATACTGTCATGCAATGAAATGCACACATACAAGAAAGACAATGGAATTGTATTTATTTAAACAATAAAAGTGGCTAAAAATAAAATAAGACAATGTGCATAGCTTTACGCTGTTGACTGCATGTTTGTTCATGAATATTCATCAAATTGAGTCGTTTTTTTCACTTTATTCAAGCGTGTTAGTCTAAAACACAAAATTCTGTTTTTTTTACAAAAGCCTTCTTTTGAATGATTTTTTATTATTTTCGAGCACCAGAATACCAGTATTCTAAACTTGGCTGGTACTCACGGAAGCACTGGTCGGTAGGGTCTCCCCAGAAGAAGTCCTCACAATCACTACAGGTTCGTCCTCCTCTTCCCGCCTGACACTCACACTGACCTTCCAGCTGGGGACACACAGACATGCTACATGAACAGACGTAGGTCAGTTGAAGATGGAGACAACAAAGCAGGAATATTGTTAGTGTAATAAACTCGAACAAACCTGTAGAGGTTGCAGATTCTTTGAATAGAGTCCTCCTTGGGGTACTTATAAGCATTTAAATGTTCTTTAAATTCTTGCAACAGTTGTAACTATATTTTTTCAATAAAATATATACAAAACAAAAAACATCGTTTTTGTCTTGTGAGACCACCCCTACAGGGCCCCTGGCCCCGTGACAGCCAAGAGCAGGTAACTCTTCAGACTATAGCCTCCAGCAAAACACTTCCGTTCTGTAAGCAATACAGACAGAATGTGGGGAGGTGGGTGGCCGTACCCCAAGGAGGACTCTATTCAAAGAATCTTCAACCTCTACAGGTTTGTTCGATTCTTTTTCATAGAGATCCTCCTTGGGGTACTTATAAGCATAAGACAGACTCCTAAAGACTGATCTTAGGGAGAGGCATTCTGTCTGCTCATAAACCTGACATAAGATGATAACCTTTATTATGAACTGAAAGTAACAAGGAATCAAACTTACCTGGTCACGTGACCTTCTGTGCCTTGCGGCAGGGGTGCGGACCCCGGGCCAGGCTATTACACGGTCTAACCCTACCATTCTACGAGAAGTCGTAGGGTGCCTAAAAAATTGTTCCCCCCCCTCCTCCCTTTTTTTTTCTCAAAGAATGGGAGCCGAGACAGGCGACCGATATATCAAGGTCCGTTCTCATACACCAGCCAGGATGCTAGGGAAGGACTCACACAGTCTAGACCGGTAAATCAAAAAATACCACCACCATAATAGAGCCTACCACCGGGATAAAAAGATGGAAAGTACACAGTAAGACAACGCCACCAGTCTACTTGTTACAGCTACAATGTCAAATGATCGTTCATCAAATGCAAGGGTAGCTCAATCGGCTAGGTCACTCGTGCCCTGCCCACTGGTGAGAACTGACTGGCCAAACCGAGCACGCTCGCTTGACAGTCTGTCTAACTGGTAATGACGGATGAACGTGCTCGGTCGGCTCCAAATAGCCGCGGAGCAGATCTCCTCAATGGGCAAGGCAGACGCATATGCCTTAGACGTCGCCACAGCCCTAACCGAATGAGCTTTCAAACCCTCAGGGGGCGTACGACCTTTCGAGGTGTATCCCATACAAATGGTAGAGACAAGCCACCTAGATATGGTCTGCTTGTTCGCCGGAAGGCCAGCCTTGCCGCCACCATAACAGCAGAACAATTGATCATTCTTCCGAATGTCTTTAGTTCGTTTGATATAAGCCTTAAGGGTCTTACGGACATCTAAGACGTGAGCACGTCGAAGAGAGGTACCGGGCGGCGAAGGCTGCATGAAAGCAGGGAGCTCAATAGGCGCCGTTACGTGAAAGGTGCTATCTCCGTTAGGACAGTAAGTATCTGGCAATCGAATGCTCACTCTGTCTTTGTGAAACACCGTTACTTCAGGGTTGGCGGACATAGCGTGTATGTCGCCTACCCGCCTGCCAGAAGTTACCGCCACAAGAACAACAGTCTTCCATGTCAACAGCTGGAGGGACAGAGCCGACAGATTGTGAAAAAGAGGACCGGACAGCCAGTCAAGAATGACTGTCAAGTCCCACGGGGGACTAATCCGCCGGACAGACGGACGTATTCTGTCCACGCCTGCAAGAAAGCGCTGAACTAGAGGGTGCTGCCCCAATAATGCACCATCGACAGGAATGTGGAAGGCAGAGATTGCCGTGGAGTAACCTCTAACTGTAGAAGCAGCCAGACCGGCTTCCAGTTTAGATTGTAAAAACTCCAACACAGATACTAGATCTGCAGAAAAGGGATCGAGAATCCCCCTGTCGACACACTAGCGCGCATAACAGGCCCATGTATCCTCATATTGAACGTTCGTTGAATCCCTCCGCGAAGCCAGAATTGTGTCTGCAACTGGTGCAGGAATTCCTCTCGCATGGAGGCGATTCCGGACAGCGGCCAAGCCACCACCTGAATAGTGGGATTGGGGTGTGGCGCTCCGTTCTGGGATAGTAAGTGCGGTCGAAAGGGTAATAGAACAGGAGGCTGAGCCAGAAACCTGAGAATTACCAGAAACCAGCTTTCAGCCGACCAAAGCGGTGCCAGAAGTACAAGTAGCCGAGCCGGATGTGCGGTCAGCTGCGAGAGGACTCGTGAGATCAGAGGAACCGGTGGGAACGCCCACAGCACTCTGTCTGTCCAATCGAGCAGAAAGGTGTCGTTGGCTATCGCTCTCAGATCCGGTATCCTTGAGCAAAACACAGGAATCTGATTCGTCGCCCCAGAGGCAAACAGATCTACCTGGAACGACCCGAACAACTGGGAAATAATCCCGAATATCCCCCGATGCAGCATCCACTCGTGTGGGGCTAGTATACGTCTCGATAGCACATCCGTGCGGACGTTGTCTACGCCCGGGAGATAAACGGGAAGTACCCGAATGTCGAACTGGTTGCACCACAGCAGAAACTGCCACGCCTCCTGAAGGAGGGACGGAGACACTGTGCCGCCTTGCTTCAGGATATACGTCATAGCGGTCTGGTTGTCCATCTCTAGGCGAACCACTTGACCCTGCACTGACTCCACAAAGCTCTTGAACACCCAGCGGACTGCTCTCAATTCCAACACATTGATGTGTAGGGTAACTTCGTCCTCGGCCCAACGTCCCGAGACTGATAGTTCGCCCAGGACGCGCTCCCAGCTTTTGAGGGATGCGTCCGTCTGAATCGAGAAGGAAGGTGTCGGTGTCTATAAGGGGGTCCCCCTGGACAGATTTCCGACTTCCGTCCACCACCGCAGGTGAGGAATCAACCAAGCGGGAGTCTTGAGCACAGTCTCGTAGCTCTCCGCATGGGACCACAACTGGGCCAACGCCTGTTGAATGGGTCGCATCCTCAACCTCGCACGCCAGACCACGTCTACTGAAGCCGCCATAGTGCCCAGCAAATGAAGCCAAGTTCTTGCTGTGGCCCTGGGGAACTCGAGAAACTGAAAAACAGTTCTCTGAACTTTGACGATGCGGTCTGGGGCTAGGGAAACAATCCCCTGAGCCGTATTGAACCGTGCCCCCAAGAACACCAGATCCTGCGTGGGGGTCAGGTCTGATTTCTTGAGATTGATGATCCAGCCGAGCTTCAACAGGATGTCCATCACTTGCTGTGTGGCATCGTGTGGTAACTGGAGCCCAAGGGCCCTCAAAAGCCAATCGTCCAGGTACGGATGACAACACCTGCCTTGTGACCTGGCTAGCTGAGCCGGAATCAACATAAGTTTGGTGAACACCCTTGGTGCTGTGGAGATGCCAAAGGGTAGAACCCGAAACTGATAACACTTCCCGTCGAACGAAAACCGAAGGTATTTCTTGAACTCGGAGTGTATCGGAACATGGAGGTAAGCGTCCTTGAGATCGATTGACGTGAGCCAATCCCTGTCTCCACGGAAGAGATCACTGACCGCAGTGTCTCCATTCTGAAGGACGGAACCTCTATGAGCTTGTTCAGCCCCTTGAGATTCAAGATAGGTCTGAACCCTCCGTCCTTCTTGGTCATAAGGAAGTACGTGGAATAAAACCCTCTTCTTGTTGACCTTCCGGAACCACCTCGATGGCAGCCTTGTCCAGTAACGACTGGACCGAGGCACGGAGGACCTCTGCTTTTTCCCGGGAGAACGGCACCGGTGTGTGCCGAATCCCTGAGAAGCGTGGAGGGTCTCACTTCCACTGTGGCATATGGCCATCCCTGACTGTGGACAGGACCCAGGGATTTGAAGTGGCTGCCTGCCATTCCGAAAGGAATAGTGACAGTCTGCCGCCTACAGGGACTTCTGGCGCAAGGCAATGTACCCCAACATTCGGCAGTTCTCCGCCTGCTTGTGCGAGGGACACCAAAGGCTCTGGGCAAAAGTTTAACGGGAAGCCGGGGCAGGCTTCCCTTTGCCCCGAAAAGGCTGCTGTTGCTGCGACTGCTGCAACGCAGGCCCCTTGCCTTTGCCTTTCGCCCTCTTGCTTCGTTTGTGCTGCAGCGGAGCAGTCCACTTAGCCCCTCCTTCGCCGGCGCCGAAGGGTAAGCCGAAGCAAGAGTGGGAGGCCGTTGGCAAGACGAGGAGGGTTGCTCTAACAAGGGCTTAGAGTCCTTGAAAGTGCTAACAGCCTCCGCGGCCTCCCGCACAACCTGCAGTGCCCCAGGGAAGAGGGAAGATCCCAACCTGTAGGGCAGAGCGAGAAGTGCCTGCTGGGTAGTGGGGGAGTACCTGGCTACGGACAACCATACCCGAAGCAACCCCATGACGGCCCCCCATCATCTGGCTGGCACAGCACCTAATGCTGTCCCGCGCCAGATGAGAGTGCACGTCAGTAAGCTGCCGGCCCAACACTGTCGGCAGCGCTCCCATGGTCCAACAGCTGTCCCTGCAAAGCAGAAAGGTAAGCTGAATGGACCACTACTCTCAGCTGCTGGGCCGCACACCTATACAATTCCTCAAAGGAACGATAGGCGGATCTCAATGCTGGAGCGTCTGTGGAGAAGGGCGGCAGCCACCGGCCCTGCCTGGCCGAGGCCAAGGAAGAGGAGGAGGACCCCCCCAGGGTGACCGATGTGTACGCGCACTCGTCCACCACCGGCGGTTCGAATAGCGAATCCTCATCCAACTGATACCGGCGGCTAATCTCCGGGAGATCAAAGCGCGACCGGGTACCCGAAAGGAGAGGATTCACCACCTCCCCAACCAGTGATGGGAGCAGGCGCAACTTCGCCTCGGCGACCTTCGTGGGCGCGAGCACCTCCCCTGGAAGTCGAAACTCCATGGGGTCGGGCTCCGACACGGGAATAGAAACCTGAGGTAAGACCTCGGCAATCTTTTCCCTAACCTGCTTGAGGGACGAACCAAACGAGTACGTGACCTCCAACTCGCACTCCTCCCCAATCCCTTCCTCCTCGACATCCATCTCCTCACGCTCCTCAGACAGGGAACCCTCGCCGTAAAGCGAGCCTGTCGAGGGTGCTTCCAAGACGGAACTCGAAGGAACCGAAAGACTGAGAAGGGCCGAGCCACTAGGTTCGCCCCTGCCAGAGCCTGAACTAGGTCGCCTGGGCAACTGAGGCAAGCCCCCCACCGGAGGGTGACCCAAGAGCCCAGGAAATGGAAAGGGTGTCGATGCCCCCAGCGGCTGGGCAGCACTAGGCTGCCTGCCCACTGTGGCACTAGGCGCGCTGACCAAGGTCGAGCCACCAACACCGGGCGTCGCTGCCCCACCTGCCCCACGGGACAAGGTGGGGCCGACTGCCCTAGGCAAATCCGACCGAGTGCCCGAAGCGCAGGACGGCTGCCCAGAGGGAGGAGCGTTCTCCGAGCCTAAACCCGGACCGCAGCCTCCCTCAAGTGAACCACCATGACCGCTCAATGAAGATCGGGCGTCAAGTTCCTTTCGGAAACCCGACAGCGCCGAATCCATCATTGATTGGACCGAAGACATCTGTTGCTGAAACAAGGCATTATTTGAGTCAACAGAGATTAATGGTGCTTGCGAAGTGGGGGTAGGTGCCGAGGAGAAGGGCAAGGGTCCCTAGACACCCTAGCCTTCTTAGCCGACCCCTCCGAAGAGGAAGCTGTGCCTTTCTTTTTGTGGGAACACTTAGATGGAGGGTCCTGAGCGGGTCCTGGAGGGTCCTCTGCATAGGCGGGCGACAGAAAAAGAAGTGTTTTGCTGGAGGCTATAGTCTGATGAGTTACCTGCTCTTGGCTGCTCCAGGGGCCCTGTAGGGGTGGTCTCACAAGACAAAAACAATGTTTTTTGTTTTGTATATATTTTATTGAAAAAATATAGTTACAACTGTCGCAAGAATTTAAAGAACATTTAAATGCTTATAAGTACCCCAAGGAGGATCTCCATGAAAAAGAAATGGCAAGTCACTAGATGTTACACCCTGCAATAGGGGGCACTAGATTTTTCAGATCAAAGATATGAATTTCTCAAATGAACTTAATTTTGTACTATCAAAACATTGTACCATCAATTTATTTAATAAAATGAAATGAAATGAAATAAAATTACTATCCAAATAAAACTATAAATGTTCACCTGTGAGCACTCAGCGGAGAGAGATCCCAGGGGATCACAGTTACAAGCTTCACATCCCTTCCCACTTTGAAGGTTGTAGTGGCTTGGTGCACACTGGTCACATCGGAGACCGACCACGTTCGGCAGACAAGGGCACTGACCATTGCGGCGGTCACACTGACCACCATCTGTGTCCGTACCCAAATTGAAGCAGACGCACACTGGCAGAAGACAACGTTTGATTAGTACAAAAAATATATTCTTGAATAAATATGTGTCACTAACATTTCATCACACTGAACAATCCTTTATGATGACATAATTAGTCGGAAGCAACATCCTCAATATCTCCAGGGTAAAGGTTCTGATAAATCTCCACTATACCCTGGATGCATCTATGGCTAAGCCTAATAATTATATTATCTCCCTTTTCGCTTTTCAAATTATCTACTGGATTAAACAGTTAGCGTCAACAAAGATTTCTGCTGTGAACTAACCTTCAAATGCAAGGTCCAGGTTTATACATATGCTGATCCCTTCACTGCTTCTGGTTTACAAGCATGGGGGATAAAATGACCTCAGCTAGTATGCTTTTTGACACCAGACAATGTCTTCACATTTTCTACCCATATGTGGAATCAAACTGGCTCTTCAGCATGATGAGCAGACACTCTAACAACTATGCAGAGAGAGCATGAGAGAGCAATACACTCAAACAGATCTCACTTACTCTTGCAGTTTTGTGTTGTGGCATCTCCATAGTAACCAGACACACAATGTTCACAGCTGAAGCCCTCCGTATTAAACTGACACTTGAGACACTCGCCGCTATCTCGGTCACAGCTGCCTGGGACATCGGGGTCAATGTTGTTGTTGCAGAAACATGGCTCACAGCTGCCACCAGGGGACAGCGGGTTGCCGAAGTAGTTCTCTGAACACCGATCACATGTTGGTCCTACGAAAATACAGCTCAAGGAATTATACACTAATGGTGATATTTACATTCTAACACAATTACTAATTATCGTGGCAGTTGGAGAGGTCACATTACCATTTAAGACATAATATTCTGAATTTTCTACATGATCTATTTGTTTTCTGCAGGAAGATATCTTCAAATCAATTGTGTTTTGTATTTGCCTTTTGACATTTATGCTCACAGACCAAAACATTTCGTATTACTGAAAATGAAACCGGTTTGATTTCAGATTGATCTCATTCCAATACTGTCTCCACTGTCAAAGTTAATGTGATCGATTTATGTCTCCTTACTGTCGTATCCAAGGTAACAGTCACAAGTTACAGAGTTGGTCCTGGGATCGAGGCCACAGGTGTTAGCATGTTGGTTCTCAGAGCCAGGTCCACCTGGGCAGAGACAAGGGCGACAGGGAATACGCACACCAGTACGGGGGTCGCCATAGTAACCATCCATACATCTGCAACAGCAATATCATTATTCAAGGAGCAGACCATAATGTTTTCTTAAATTTAGTGCCTTTTCAAAGGGAAACCACTCTCAATATGGGGACTTTCAATGCCTAAATGAATTTAAGTCCTTTCAGGGCATAATGGTAAAATTTCATGCTTTCAGGCCCATGTGAACAAGGTAAATTCAAATTGTTGGTACCATGCTCATTAAAACTTGACTTCATACAGGATTCCGTGAATGGCCAGGTTTAACTATTTGGAACACTAATTCAACTTCAATCACAGCATGTCAGTTTAATTAGAGTTAAGGCCGATGTAGTGCTTGTTGTAGATAACAGACACTTGCATGAAATCCTATGACAACAAATATCATAATCTGGCGAACTATGGTCCCGCACAACTGTGTTGCACGTATGCTGCTCCTGTAATATGCACACATAATACTGGCAAATATATATTTTAATTTGTGCAGCAACTAGTTTAATTTCCATTTTATTAGTTGTCCGTATTTCATTTCTCTGAGTTCAGTGGTAAGAGAAACATGTTATGGTACACTGGGTTCACCACATCAGCTTCCTCTTGTCATCAAATTCTGTACTCCCTTTTATCACTATTTCATCTTCTTGGGAGTTCTTGGTTTGGGTATTCAGCCATTCCTAGCTTTGGGTATTCAACCATTCCTCCTAGGAATGGCTTGGACCCTCAAGAAGTTTTTGTCAATTTGTCGAAGCTTAACAACCGTGACATCTGTGCTGCACCAACTGGGTGGCACCCATTTCCAGCCGAGCCAGCCCCTAATGTATACCTTAATATATATGTGCCAAATGAACCATAAACTTTTGCTTGTTTCATGATTTCTATTCGTTGTAGTACAAAAAGCAAATTGAACACTTTAATGGAGGTGATATTAACTCGTAATCAAAAGCAGTTGTAATGCCACAATGAGGTGAACTGGACAGAAAACAGGTTCCACTAAATCATGAAAACATCAAACAACATTTATCCAAGAATAGTGCATGTTTCCATACCTGTCGCAGTACTGTCCATCAGTGAAGTTGCGACATCCGATACAGCGGCCATCAAGGTTGTCACAGGTGTCAGCATTGCCGTTACACTGACACTGACGACACTGGGGGAAGCCCCAGAACCCAACCCGGCAACTGTCGCAGGCACGCCCATAGGCATTCTGGATACACGTACACTGGCCTGTCTGCTCATTACAGAAGTTGTCTCTGGCACCAATATTGTGGCAGTTACACGCTGGTGGGAAAAAATAGAGTGAGTGAGTGAGTGAGTGAGTAAGTATGGTTTAAGCAATACATCGGTAAGGGCTTTACATGTTTTACACGATTGGAACTGAACCCAGGCCTTTGGTATGACAAGTAAAATGCTTTCACCACTAGGCTATCATAATAATCTATTTACATAGCCAGCCAGGCTGTTCACATGCGCTTTGTTTTTTCTCCTCGATTATAGGATGTCAATCATCCTGCATTATCTATTGCAGATACAAGGCGCACGAATTTAATGTGTCTTTCACATCCTTATGAGGCTACTACCCATTACTAGAAAATGGAAATATCATGAACCTCTTACAGGGAATGTATCATAGCAGAGATGAAAATACACAGTCTAGTTTAAGAACATGTGCTATATAAAACTGATAAATTACACTGATCATATTTCTGGGTTTGGAGTAGTTGTCTGAATTATAAGTTTAATGTTGCCATTAATAAAAAGTGTCCAGTCTACAGAAGAAAAAGATTCCCGATGTCAACACCATTCATGTATTCACAGAGGACAGAAACTATATTTCTTAATATTCCAAAAAGTCACAAAAAATGAAAAAACAATATCACTTAAACTAAAGAATGTGTGGGGACAATTCTGCTGATACAGCACATTTTTACTGACCAACATCTAAAGCTCACCTGTACACCCATTAGGCCCAAAGCCGTACGTCCCAGGGGCACACTGGTCACATCTCCTTCCAACCACATTGGGCTTGCAGGGGCACTGACCTCCCTCGGGGTTACATTCGCGACTCGTGGAACCAGTTGGGTCACAGTCACAGTCTGTAGGTAGATACACAGGGACACATAAGAAACTTTGCCACCTTCAGTTCAGGGTCAAAGACATGGGTTAGGGTCTTAGATGAAGTCCATATCCATGAACTTCAGTGAGTGAGTGAGTGAGTTTAGTTTTACACCGCACTCAGCAATATTCCGGTCTGTAAATAATCAAGTCTGGACCAGAAAATCCAGTGATCAACAACATGAGCATCGATCTGCACAATTGGGAACCGATGACATGTGTCAACTAAGTCACACAGCCTGACCACCCAATCCCGTTAGTCGCCTCTTACGACAAGCACAGTCGCCTTTTATGACAAGCATGGGTTGCTGAAGGCCAATTCTACCCCCTGCACCTTCACGTGTCTGAACTTCAGTGACATAAGAAGGGTTGCTTGTTTGAAATTATCGAAATGCATCTTGTGAATGTATAGACCATAGTATGTAACTGCTAGTTGAGTCAACTGAGATTTATGCTGCTTTTAGCAATATGTTAGCAACATTCCAGCAAGCAATATTTCATTGCTAGGGGACATCAGGATTGGACTTCACACATTGTAGCCATGTGAGGAATCAAACCTTGGTGTTAAGCGTGTTGTGTGAACGCTTTAACCACTAAATTAACCACCCAAGGAACTGCTAGGAAAAAGCCCAATGAACACAATAGTCAGAAAACAAAGAAAGAGCAGATCAGCAGCATTATGTTCCTCACAAGGACCCTACCTGTGAAGATCCAGGATATCGTTTAACCCATGTTTGTCATAAGAGGTAACTATGGGGATCGTTGGTCTGGCTCACTGACTTGGCTGACACATATCATATCCCAATTGCTCAGGTCGATGCTCACATTGTTGCTCACTGGATTATATGGTCCAGACACAATTATTTAAGGACCGCCGCCATATAGCTGGAATACTGCTGGGTGCGGCTTAAAACTAAACTCACTCACTCATGACGACCTGAACAGAATATATTCCTTACAACAGGTAAAATCTTTGAAGTTAATACATGTACTGAAAGTGTTTGTAATGAAACCATATTCAACTGCTGTTGGTTAAATCCACTGACCGATGGCGCCATTGTGGAGGACTGCAGAGATGCTGAAAATGTGGCCCTTGCAAACATCAGGCATGTCTGGTTGGATGGAGTTGAACTGCAGCTGACGACATCGGTTACGCAGGAAGTCGTTCTTCATGTACTCGTGAAGTCCGGGGATCTGGAAGATCGGGATGGCATCGGTGTTGGGCACCAGGATCAACTGAAAACAGAAACAATTGTTGGGTGAGTGGCTTTGAGCAACATTACAGATGTGTCAGACATCTTGCAGCAATATGACAGGTGTATCATAGACATCTTGCAGCAACATTACACCTGTATCATAGACATCTTACAGCAACATTACACCTGTATCATAGACATCTTACAGCAACATTACACCTGTATCATAGACATCTTACAGCAACATTACACCTGTATCATAGACATCTTACAGCAACATTACACCTGTATCATAGACATCTTACAGCAACATTACACCTGTATCATAGACATCTTACAGCAACATTACACCTGTATCGCAAAGGACTTGCGGCAACATGAGGGGCATATCATAGACAGCTCGCAGCAACATTACACCTGTATCACAAACATCTTGCAGCAACATTGCAGCTGTGTCAAACATCTCACAGCAAAACATATTTGTGTTTGACATAGAGCAGCAACATTACAGCTGTAACAGATATCTTGCAGCAACATCATAGCTGTATCTCAATAATGATTCATCAATATCACAGTTAAATAACAGCCAGACACAAGTAAGTCACTCACAGAGTCCACAAACATGGTTGCATCTGGCGTCTGCTGGCCTTGCTTGTACCGCTGGAAGTCCAGTCTGATGGTGTACGTCTTGCCTGTTTCTAGACAGGATGGAGGGGTCACCAGCTGGTACCGTGCACCTAGGGATAGATGGGACATTACTTAATGACATCAGAACACCAGAAGCAAAACAGACAGGATGGAGGGGTCACCAGCTGGTACCGTGCACCTAGGGATAGATGGGACATTACTTGCGCCAGTCTTTGTGCACTCACCTGGTTCAATGGTGACAGACTTGATGTCTTCCTGGGGGTTAAAGTCAGCGCACAGACCATCTGGGTCCACCTGGTCAGGTCGTACCATGGTCACCCGAACGTCCTCCCACATCTCGGGCATCTGAGGTCAAAGTCAAGAATAGTAAGGTCAGTAAAGTTCCAATTTACGAAAAATGTAGTGAGTAGGTTGGGTTTTGCACTACTTTTAACAATATTCCAGCAATATCAAGATGACGGACTCCAGAAATGGGCTTCACACAGTGCATATATGTGGGTGATCGAACCCAGGCATTCGGCATGACGAGCAAACACTTTAACCACTAGGCTACTTCACTGCGGACAAAAATCCCTAAAACAAGAAATATGGTCTGGCCTTATGAAAAGACTTAAGATATATTCAAGATCAAGCACATTTTTACTGTACAGATGACATCTAAATTCATATACAAAGAACATTTTTGTTTTCTTCTCGGCTACTTGCTGTATATTCTATCTGGAATGCAAAAGATCAAATTATGTTTCAACAAACTAAGATTAGTGGTGTTCATAATCATACTAGTATATTGCAAACATGTCATGAATTATGACACCCATTTCCCCAAACAATTGGAAGAACTTCTCACCCTTGGGTCGTATCTGAGGACAATGTCGTAGTAGGTGGGGAAACTGATGTCACTGACGGTGAATTCGATGCTGTCGCCCTCCATTACCCTCATGTAGCCTGGCCCTGTCCAGTACGAAGGGCCACCTGGGATTGGCTCCCGGATGTACACACGAGCATTCTGCAGAAATATTCATTTCGAATTTCACCACTAATCAAATTGTATTTGCGAGTCAGTTTAGTTTTACGCCACTCTTAGCAAAATTCCAGCAATAAGGCACGGGTCTGTAAATAATGGAGTCTGGACCAGGCAATCTAGTGATCAACAGCATGAGCATCGACCTGCACAACTGGGAACAGTTGACACATATCAACCAAGTCAGTGAGCCGGACTATGCATTTGTAATTATGGGATGGTAAAAGCACATTCCTTCAACTGATAACTGTGTGTGGTCCTTGAGTTGATGGTTGTATGAGCCAGTCAGTGTTTCTTTGTTGTTTAAGACCGTACACCGCAATATTTCAGCTACAGGCACATAACCTTGATTTAACCTTAGTGCATAATATGCAAGTTGATATTCAGATCTGGCAATCACAGCTAGACAGAAAGTCTGCTTTGTCCTGTCACACGTGCTGTTTTTTTTCTGAACAAAATTTCTTTCACATTTTAGATGTACTCGACAAATGTAACCTTAGTTTAGATCTTAAAATACATTTGCACCAACTTCCCAATTGAAAAATACCTATAGGAGTAACATAAGTAACTCACCCCACTGCCACGTCCAAACTCCGCTTCGTATGTGTAATGATCCAGACCGGCATAGAAGTAGCCTGGCTTCACTTGCTTGCAGTGTTTACCGATGATGTTCGCCCGACAGGTGCACTGGCCTGAATACTGATCACATGACTCGCTGAGAGCGCCACCTATGTCACAGTTGCATGCTTCACACCCGTAAGGGCCATCACTCAGACCGTAGAAGCCTCGCTGTAAGAGTAACACATACGATTATTGAAAAACTAAATAAATTGAAAATTCTTACTTAACATATTGTTCTCACTGGGGACTCAACCTATGCCATTGACAAACATACAAGTACTATCTGTTTTGGCCTATGACACTAGTGCTGTAACAATTTAAACTTTCCATGGATTGTAATTGTTGAGTCTCCATAGCAATTAATCGTTGGCAGAAACAGAAAATATCAATCAATGCATCAACAGTGTGTGTGACTATCAGTAGTTTAATAATTGACTTCCATTGATAAATTAGCAGCTGAAAATGCAGGGAGCACCAAATTCGTTCACTTTGATTTAGAGCTATCCGTCCTTGTTACCTCCTAAACAAACATGGTGACAAATAGGGCATGCGACTCTCTGTTTGAAATTCTGAATAAAAATGAGTTTATGTTTTAACTGTTTACTTGATCTGGGATTTAATTTGCTTGACAGTTTTTAAAAGAAACCCGCCATATAGCTGGAATATTGCTGAGTGCGGCATAAAACTGAACTCACTCACTCACTACGAAAAGAAACTGAAACTATGTCAAATAAACTATAGTTTCATTTGGGAAATGACTCCAAATCAAACACTCGAGTTAAAGTAAAAAAAACCCCGAAACTGTTGCAATAGTATTGCAATAGTAAGAACAGACTATCTCTATAGCAATAGTATGTTGCAATTGCAATAGTAAGAACAGACTATCTCTATTGCGATAGTATGTTGCAATTGCAATAGTAAGAACAGACTATCTCTCTTGCAATAGTAGGTTGCAATAGAATATCACTTTCACAATAGTAAATTGCAACAGACTATCACTATCACAAAAGTAAGTTGCAATACCCTATCGTTATCGCAATGGTATGTTGCTATAGCCTATCACTATCGCAATAGTTGTTTCCCTCTCAACAATCACCCCTAGTGAACACTCACATGACACTCGTCACAGTTCTGTCCAGTGACGTATCTCTTACAAAGACAGAGGCCAGTGTACTGGTCACACCCAAAGTCTCCCAGCGTTCCCAGAGGGTTACAGGAACAGGCTGAAAAAGTCGATTTATGTCAATTGGTGTTGGTTGTTTAATGCCACACTCAGCAACATTCATGCTAGGTGTAGATAATTGAACAATCCAGTGAGTGAGTGAGTGAGTTTAGTTTTACGTCGCACTTAGCAATATTCCAGCTATATGGCGACGGTCTGTAAATAATCAAGTCTGGACCAGGCAATCCAGTGATCAACAACATGAGCATTGATTTTATACATTTGGGATACGATGACATGTGATGCAAGTCAGTGAAAATCAGTTCTGACCCGGATCTTTATTGGTTTTCCCGACAGATAAAATTTCTGGGGTTTTTTTGTTTATGTGTATTTTTTTCAGCTTACCCTAATGTTGTTAGATGACCAACTGCAATGAAATAAACGAAGTAGTACTTACCGTCACAGCCGAGTGGGTTGTCCGCCTGAAGGTTCCAGTAGTTCTCGACACACTGGTCACATCGCGATCCCCGGACGTGTCGCTTGCACCGACATCGACCAGCTTCCAGACCAAGCACTTCATCTGTACGACTCTCACACTCGCCATTCCGCTCAGAACCAACTGGGTCACAGTCACATGCTGCAATATGAGAAAATGTTATAAATGTTCTTGGCAGTGAAGCACTGTTATCAATGTACTAGGCATTGCCACAAAGATGTATAAGTACTTACTCTCAGAACTCTGACTCACACTGACCTATCTCTATGTTCTCTTTCTGGGACATCAATATCCCTACATGTAGTAGATGCCATACCTACGTGGACATATCACTTGGTCCTATCTCTGGGTCATCCACAAACTTACATAAAGCAGACTTCATATAGGTCATTCACACCATCACATGTAGAAGATGTATTACTTACGTTGACATATCTCTGGGTCCCTAATGTCTCTGTTTGGGTCTTGGAAGAAGAAAGGTTTACACTCCTGACAGTTGCGTCCTTGTGTGTTGTGTTGGCAGTTGTCACAGACGCCGCCACTATTGCGGCCTGTAGCCTCAAACACCGCTGGATCGAAGTGACACTGGGTAGCATGATTGTTGCAGTTGCATTCTGGGAAAAAGAAATACATCTTCGTCAATGAAGATGGGTTTAAATACTGGCCAGAAAAAATTGGTGAGTGAGTGAGTATAATTTTATGCTGCTTTTAGCGATATCCTATAACATCAGGGAGGGGACACCAGAAATGAGCTTCACACATTGTGCCCATCTAGGGAATCAAACCCAGGTCTTTGATATGATAAGCAAACGGTTTAACCATTATGGTATCCCACTGCCCCATTTTCAGCAACAATGCAACCTGTTATCTTAATGCAATACATAACATTGGCATTCACTATGAGCATAACACTGAGACACAAGATCACTGTCAAACAGAATCTTTGATTAATAAACATCAGCAGATGCTGAAATGAATAAGGGACACCACTCTCAATGAATTTCAGTGCCAAAGTTGATCACTGGGGTATAAAAGGGAAGTAACTGCTGAATTCAAGATATTTTTAACTACATTGTTGACAACCATTGCACTTAAATAATTTTGTCAAAATTTACAAAACCTAATTCGGTTGTGCCAAACTGTTGTATGCTGAGAATGGAGTTAAAAATCAAAGAAATTCTACACATTCAAAAGGAAACCAAATGCAATAATATAAACCAATCAGACTCAGTTTTCATTTCAATGTGCCACAACTTGCACATCCTGACATAGCCTAGTGATCTGTGAAACATTGTCAACAGTGTATATGATCCCTATGTGTGAGTGAGTGAGTGAGTGAGTATGATGTAGTGGTGTTCTGAAACTGTCATGACTGAATATTTCACGAAGAGTCCAGGAAGTTTAAGTTCATGATATATTAGTCATCACTTTAAAATATCAATTTGCATCATGTCATACATACATGCAATAACAACCTGGATAGGAAAATCTACAAAATGATGCTAACCTATTATTTCTTATGATTGTTCATTGCCTGGTAATGAAGCAAGGAACACCATGATGATTCCTATGTGAGTAAGCAAGTATGATCCCTATGTGAGTGAGTGAGTGAGTGAGTGAGTGAGTGAGTGAGTGAGTGAGTTTGGTTTTATGCCATATTGACCAGTATTCCAGCGATATATTCAACGCCGACGCCAGAAATAGTTTTTTCACATTGTATCGATGAGGGAAATCGAACCAGGATCTTTGGTGTGATGACTGATGCTTTAACCACTAGGCTACCCTGATATAATTATGATCTTACTCGCGCAAGCATTTGGCTGGTTCCTCCTTGCTGGCTGCCAAGGCAGATCGTTGTAGAACTCGTCGCACATCTCACAGTTGAGGCCCCTTGTGTTGTGAGTACATTCACACATGCCATGCACCTACAAGAGAGTGAGTTTAGCTTTACGAAACGCATGAGGAAAACTAGTAATGTCTGTTTTCAGAGACAATAGCACTGACCAACTTGGTTTCAGTGAGTGAATTTAACTTTATGCAGCACTCAGCAATATTCAAGCAACATGAAGATGGTCTTTAAATGATCAAGTCAGGACAATGCAGTGATCAATAGCATGGGCATCTATCTAGGCATCTAAGATACGATGACATGTGTCAACCAAATCAGTGACCCTGACTACCCGATTCCGTTAGTCGCTTCTTACGACAAGTATGGGTTACTGAAGACCAATTCTGACATGGACCCTCATGGGTATGCAACAAGAGAAATTAAATAACATTTCATCCACCCACTAACAACAAAAACTCCCACCGTCCATGTCGGGCGAAGAAGGATAGCGTGACAAGCATGGTTCCAGTGAGTGAGTGTATTGTACGTTTGCTTCAGTTAGAAGGGAACATCAAGGGATTTCAAGTGTTTGACTGTCTTCACAAACAGGAAGGAGATAAAAATAAGCATAAGTCAGGAAAAGGTAAATTTAAGTTTATCAAAAACTGTCTATGGTAAAATATTCAAATGTATAAGAAAAATAGTCCACACTAAAAAGTATTAGTTTATAACATAACATTAACATGAGAAAAACATGCTGTGCAAACATAGATTTCACTTGATATTTCATAATGCATGTAAAGTAACATTAAAAAATGGAAATTGGTGTACCAAGATGATAAAAGAGATGAACTTTCTCACTATGCCATGTGTGTACTTCAATAACAATTTTTTCTCTAGACTCAAATTTTCACTGTAAATTTAACAATGAGCATTTAGTAAAGGACAGCTGAAATATTGGCAATGCCAAAGAGCATTTAGCACCGTACAGTTGAATTATTGATAATGGTGAGGGACATTTGGCCGAAGGATGTTGAAATATTGATAATTTTGACAAGAATCTGGCAAAAGGAGGTTGAAATACTGATAATGCCCATGAGCATTTAGCATAGGACAATTAATTTTCTGGTCCAAAAGTTTCTTCACAATCTTAATGATGAAAATATAGCAAAGGGCAGTTGAAATCAACAGTGGGGGACATACCATATTTGGAATCAACAGTGGGGGACATACCATATTTGGGAGAGAGTCAAATCCTGGCACTGGCAAACATCTGGAGGCGTGGCCATAACAGGAACAACTCCCTCGGACGGTCATGTCAAACAAAGAGTAATAATACTTCTCCTTGATCTCCGGACGGCTGTCCAGCTGAGTGTCACCTAGCAACATGACAAAATAAGTATTAATAAAAAATCGTATGTGGCTATCCAATAAAACCACAATATTGAAAATGAAAAATAAATGTTAACTGCAAAACATCCAAGGTAGGAAATCATCAACTGACCTCATCTGTTGGGAGTGAGAAATGTGAGAGAAAACATTTGTTTTTGAGCTGAACTAAAATCAAAGTTGTTGCCAACAGAATATAAAAATTCTCAAAGTCCATTCACACCAAATGGCACCATTTGACAACCTGGCATGTGTGCATGCTAGATTCAGTTGAGAATATCCTCGAGTTTCTGGTGTCCCCCATCATCATATTGCTGGAATATTGCCGAATTTGGAGTAAAACCATACTCACTCACCCCTCTTGAGTTAGATAGATGTTCCATCCAAAAAACATGATGAAAAGAAGTATTATTGTCTGTTTTCAGAGAAAATAGCACTGATACACTTGGTTTAAGTGAGTTTAGTTTTACACTGCACTCAGCAATATTTCAGTTATATGGCGACAGTTCGTACATAATCAAGTCTGCACCAGACAATCGAGTGGTCAACTGCATGAGCAGTTGGCATTGTGTAATCATAACAGCATGAGCATGAATCTACGCCACTGGGAACTGATGACATGAGTTAACCAAGTCAGCAAGCATGACATCCCAATCCCATTAGTTGCCTCTTATGGCAGGCATGTGTTACAGAAGGCCAATATTCTAACCCAGACCTTCACAGGTCCACTTGGTTTAATAGTGGACACATATTTCATCTTCATTCTAAATTTTAATTGAGTGAGTGAGTTTAGTTTTACGTCGCATTCAGCAACATTTCAGCTATATGGCGGCAGTCTGTAAATAATTGAGTCTGGACCAGACAATTCAGTGATCAACAGCATGAGCATCAATCTGTGCAATGGGGAACTGATGACGTGCCAACCACGTCAGTGAGCCTGACCACCCGATCCCATTAGTCACCTCTGACAACAAGCATAGTTGCGTTTTATGGCAAGCATGGGTTGCTGAAGGTCTATACTACCCCGGACCTTCACAAGTCCATTTTAATTTTTAAACAGTGGAATCTTTGTAAGCCAAAACTTCCCTGATAGATAGACCTACAGTGTGTACAACAATTGCTGATGCTTACATGCATACATCCACAGAAAACTATGAAACCAAGTTTTCTGAAGTGTGGTATGAACAGCTGAATGTAATTTATCCACACATGGTTATGAAAAATACATGAGCACCAACATGACGGCAACATGATACTAATCTTTACATTCTCAAATGTTTTCTTATCAACAAACAGGCATGTATTTACTTCAGTTTTCCCCTAGATTCTTTCAATAGTTTCCATACACTGTCATGTTGCCACAGGCAGTTGATGGATTCCCCAGCTGCATGGACTCTGACACACATCACTGCAAGGATGCAAGGAAGTCACAGTCTTGCAGAAAACAATACTACACTGTGTCTAGCAGCCAGAGCTAGTGAGAGCAAGAGTCAGAGTGAGAGAGAGTGAGCAAGCAAGCAAGCTGGGTTTTGTGCCTCTTCACACATATTCCAGCAATACAACTGCTAAAATAAACAACATAATAAACATAAACTCACATAATGAACACTTGTGTCAAATCAAACACGGCCCATTCATAGTTTATGGCTGGGGTGGGGTGATGATCATTTTATGGGTGGGGTCACCAATTTTGTTCTGGGGAGGTAGTGGGGTCATTGATTAAGTTTGTACACATGTACTAGACGGGTGGTGGGGTAGGGGGTGGGAGTTGGAGTCACTTACTGCATACATAAATTTTAGGGGAATCATTCACCATTCCAACTAAACATGCTTTTCCATAAAAGTCATCATCATCACATCCCTTCACCAGCAATATATAATGAATGGTCCCTAGCCACTTGGCTATGCAATGTCCTATATACAAGTATAATGAAGACGGATATGAACTTCATTCCAGAAGGTGAAAATGAAGATGGTGATGAAGCTCACCTAATGTGTGGAGTTCCGTGAAGTTTACTCTCAAGTTGGTGAGTTTCAACAGATCCTGCACCTCTTCACTGTATGGGTCCTTGATGGGAATGAATGGCGGCAACACACGGAAAATTACCTGGAAGAAAAGTTACAATGAAAGCATGAGAGAGACACATTCGCTTTCAAACAGCCACATCACTGTGTGTCTAGATAAAACTGTAAAAACATGATGCAAGTAGATGCTTAGGTTCTTTAAACTAACAACTAGTCTCTGAAATGAACATATTTTACTGAGAAAAGTTCATAGTAAAAATATAATGACGCTAGGGGAATCTGGAATTGCCACATTTTCTAGAATTGAATGGGCTTTCTTGGATATATTTGCTTCACAGTCAGTACGACAGACTAAGGTTCTGTTTTGTTTTGTTTTGTTTTGTTTAATGCTGTCCTGAGCAATAATCCAACTATAGGATGATTACCTGTAAATAAACTTGTGGACATCAACTATGGTCCTGAGTCTGATTGACTGATTCATTTGGTCGCTTGCAACCTGCATAGCTTTGAGGATATTTTCTTATGGCGAAGATTGCAGCTCCTTACGTGTTGAGTCAGTGAGCAAAGTTTTACGCCACATTTAGCAATATTCCAGCAATATTGCAGCAGGGAAGTTGGGAAACCAGAAATGGGCTTCACACATTGCACCCATTTTATTAAAATTGTGAATGATCTGGTAACAAATGAGCTTTCTCTTGTTTGACACCAAATCATTCACTCTTTCAATAAATATAGACCCGTGAAGGTCCAGGGTAGAATAGGCCCTCAGCAACCCATACTTGCCATAAAAGGCGTAAAACTAGACTCACTCACTCAATAAATATAGTATTACACAGAGGGTCGTTTAATATCCCCTGTCTTAACCATGACTTATATGTGATGAAGCCTGCTGACAGATTTAAAGACTTTTTAACACAGCGCAGGTTACCGAGTATTTTGCTAAACCAGAATACATCCACAAACCAAGGGTTATAATCAGGGTGACTCTCAGAATCAAACCCATGACCAGCAGGTCTTGCCTCCTGGTGACACTCTCACTCAACACAAATACTCACCTCTCCCTGAGTTGACGGTGTTTCCGCTGAGTATTTTGTCTGACAAATAACATCAGTCATTGACCGCACGGGTCCTCTTGGAATTCCAGGGAAAGCTTTGCGACAGCTCTGAGCAAAATAACGATACACTTTCCAAGTTTTACCAAAATCATATGACCTTTCTATAAACATAGCCTTTGGCCTGAATGTTTTAAATGTCATAATCAAATGAGTAAAATGAAACTCTGCTTCAAGATCCAGCTGAATTGAAACATTCTCTACACCATTTTCAGCCTGCCACCACCGATCTCGTCTATCTTTGAATGACGAGACAATGTTCTCGATGCGATGGCTGTTTTCATGTACTTTCGTCTGCCACGGCTCTCGAGAGTCGCACTGAAAGCACTTTGTCCGCTTTTCTAGATATGACACAACACAGTATCTCTCCGGTTTGTTCAAACCACACGTGGATGTCGCTTTAAGTTGCTTTCCTCGACCAATAAGAAGATCTCCTGTGGCAGGGTAGCAGCTGCCTTGTTCGCACTGACGCTGTCGCCGAGACTGACCCACGACATCTGCAGAAAGAGAGATAACTATTAACATCACACAATCATGACATACTGGCATCTATCCACTGTTACGCTAATGGATACTGTCCTCATAAACAAACTTTTAGATTTAAACAAATGTTTTTGGTGAAATAATGGTATCCTGACAGCATTAATTAAACAAGAAACCAATAAGTAAAATCAGCATTCACGAATAGTGTCTGACCTGACAAATCTGGCAGATTCCCTAGTGGTCAGATAGATATCACTAACCCGCCAGCCCCTTGTGTCTAACTGAATATTTCACAATTTCTTTGTGTGAGGTTGTTATTTGCGGCATATGACACTTGTTTACTGTTTAGTAATCTTATGTTTCTTATCATATAATGTTAATAATTTCAATGCCAATTATAAGAAATGTTAAATCTGAAATGCTTCTTTAATTTATTCTGTGGGTCCTGTGAATTTTCAGTGGGTCAGACAGACATCTGAAACTTACAGGACTCAATGTCCTGTTACTTTGAAACACCATCGTGAACACTGAAGATATGGGACTTACTGGACATATCATGCTATTATCATGTCATGTTATTACCTGTGACAAATATAGTTCATGCACATATTTTAGCAATAGACCCCATGTCTGAGCATAAAGACTGTGTTGGTGAAAACCGATATGTCACTTTAATAATATCAGTGATTTGACTTACATTACATGATCACACAAAAAGATGCAAACAGTAATTCATGTACGTTTGACAACTTCTATGATTGCTGTTGTTGATTTTATTCATCAGCTAATTCAATTTATTACATGACTTTTTGAACACATTTACTAAACTTACTTGGACCGCTTTCGTTTTCTGATTGTTTCAGCATAGCATCAAATCAAATCAATAATATTGTAATGCAGATCATATGAATATATTCTCAAAAAACAAGCAACAAACAGCCCTTTTTACAACACATTTTTAGACAGTATATCATTATGAATACTTCCTCTCTGCATAAAAACTACTTCAACCGGAATTTTCAGACCCTGTTGGCATAAACTGCCAGTAATTTTCAAAAGCACCGGAAACACTGATATATTGTACTGCTTTGCTGCATGTTTCATGTAGGAGTGAGTTCAGTTTTACACTGCTTTTAGCAAGTTTCCAGGAACAAAGGACATTATCTAGCCTCATGTAAGAATGTCGAGTTTTGATTGGTCCACGTGACTCAGATAAAATACCATGTACATCCATCACAATCCGTCAGCGGGAGTATAAAAGTCGTGTACTCCCGCAACGAAAGTCATATCACCCCGCTACGCCTTGGTGACGACGCGAAGTGAGAAAAGCGTGTATCAACAAGCCTTTAGTAACGTGCAGTACATTGAGGTAAAAATATCAGCAGATGTCAACATGGCAGAAGTCCATTCGATGCATATTGTTTGCTTTTGATTTAGTGAAAACATTCAGCTAGATAAATGCTCGGGGAACACAACCTTGCTCGGGACTGATAAAACCTTGTATTTCCCTCGACACGATGGGATAACTTATATTAGAAATGGGCTTCACACATTGTACCCAGGGTTTTCAGCATAAGAAACACTATGAAACCCCATCGCCTCAATTTCATATAGGAAAATATCTTGATGAATGATCTTCATGCTTGTCATGTGAGGCAACCAAGGACGATCAAGTGATAAGGCTCACTGACTTGATTGACACATGTCATCATATCCCAGTTGTGTATATAACTACAGTGGAAGCTGTCTTACACGGACTCTAAGTAACTCGGTTTTCTACATAATTCGGTCCGAATTGTTGGTCCCGGCAGAAGTTATATAAGTTATCATTACATATAGGCTAACTAATTCGGACTTCATGTAACTCGGATTTTGGACCGAAATCTCCGCCCTTCAAGGTAATTTACTAAGAAAACATTGCTAATTAACTCGGACTAGCCTGACCACCTTAAGCAAAAGTGCTTTGTAGTTAGCTGATTATTGACTTTAAACAGATTATCAGGTGTGATGATAACCAATTAACAAAAGGAATTAACAAAGCAGTACAGCAAGCTGACACGAATCACTCAGTGTCATTTTGATGGTATGCGATTTTGTTATAAAAAGACCGTACACCGTACTGATGGGCGGTTTGCACAACACAAACAAACCGACTTGAGGGACTATTTCCACAAGTAAAGCATGGCCATGCTGTCAATCAAACCATTGAATAAATAAATTAATCTATACAGTACATTTTACTTGTTCATTTATTCATTCAGTTGTGTCCTTCATCATAAAAGTACTCTGCATGCATATCTCCTGGTCAAGGGAGCTAACTCTGGACACTCACCAGTCATATTCGGACACAAAAGTCGGTCCCAGTTGAGTTTGAATTAGACTACTTTTGACCTTTATGTCATGTAAAAATCTACCTATACACTCATAAAAATATGCCCTCCAACGCCAAGAGAAGAAGTAAGTTAGACATGAACAAACATAAATCTTTAAAGAGTTTCAATGTGAATTTTTATTCTATATGTAGTAAGATGTAAGTTTGCATTTTAATTGTAACTGTATGCACCTGTATTTGCTAAAACTCATTCTCTGTCTTGCAGAGCTACTCTCGTATCATTTGTTCCAATACAATTTATGTAAAATAATAACTTGAGTTACACAAAAATATGTATCACTTCATCACATTCCTTATTTTAATATGTCAAAGGTAGAATGAATGAATGATCACAATAACATTCAAGGATTTACTGAAAACTTTCCATACCAACTCCGACTTGAGCTATGCTATAACCAACACATAGAAAGGAGTTAAAACTGTTATTCTGCCCTTCACATGTGCTAGGAAGACCATCTGACATATTGGTGGATAACACACAATATACACGTCTTCCACACCTACATCCTGCTCCCATGTATACAACCTCTCTGAGTCTGTGAACGCAGCAGCGTTGCTACAGGTAGGTACACAGGTATTTCACTAATTACACACTGCAGTCTGGTGAGGCTAATGTGTCTTCCCTGTTCTTTCCTAATACATACAGCGTTTGATATGCATACAGCATTTGTTATCAGCATATACTCACACAGACACTGCATGTACTGATTTCACATTCAAATACACACAGATATGGTTAAGATTTCATAACATAGAAATATGACAAAGTGACCGGATATCGATACTTATTACACAATACAACCGCATATGTTATGAAATCTTACATGCCTTTTTCATCATTCTTAATAGTTGTACAAAAAGCTAAACTATTTATCCTTCTTGACAAGCTATTAATCAATTTAAATGTTTCTTTTGTCTCCACTTTGCTGAATTCATGATTTTATCTGCTTATCTCTGAGTTTAGTCTAATGTTATACGGTACTGCTTGTTGATAGTAGTTTGTAGAAATAATGTACACTGTTTCATTGTATGGATTGTACACAAATAATAACCTCTTCACATCATTTAATTATTTAAAGAAAAATCTGAAGATATAAATTTTGAATGTATGTTCTCAATGAATCTCAGATAGAAACCATTTTTGGAGCAGATCATTTTCAGTTATTGTCAATAAATGAAATATAGCAGTAGCTAATACACGTCCACTGAACTGATAAAATAACCCAGGCTGATAAGACAAAGGTGGTGGGTTACAGGCATCTACACAAGACGAAACATGACCACTGAGCAGGTTCAGGTATATGCAAATATTTGTCTGGAAAGCTATGTTTTCATTCCTGGTATGTTCTGTAGGCTAAAGAACTGACCCAGTTTGTTTGCGTGGCTCTGAAATCTGACTTCAAAAGATGAACAAGCACAAAGTTGGGGGTGGTACTTGAAAGCAATGTGGGAAGGTGTGGTAGACAGCTGGTTAAAGCGTTAGCTTGTCACACCGAAGGTTTGGAGATCTGGGTTTGATTCCAACATGGGTACAATGTGTGAAACCCATTTCTGGTGTCTCCCGCCGGACATCACCAGAATATTGCTAAGAGCTAGTAATGTTAAACTCACTGACTGAATCACTAACAGGCTATACATCATGAACGGAGAGTGGTTTAAAGGGGAGCGAGTCGAAATGATTCAAGTCAGCATAGAGCAAAATTCCATCAGTATCCCAGCAGAACACATTAGAAAGGGACTTTTCAAATGGTACAGATGTTGGAGACTATTCTATTAAATTTGGTTACTTCCTAAGTTGATTTGGGCTGAAATATGTATCTATAAATTGAAGTTATTCTAATGTAACATACAAGTAGAAATTTGCTAACGTCAAGTATCAAAATGTTAAGAATTTCTTATATCCTTTATGACAAGTTGTAATCAACATGTTTTAATCTATTCTAAATCTTTCAAGAATCATAAAATTCATCATTTGTAAGAGCATGTTCATCAGAGCAAAGGTTTCATGGGTGACTTTTGTGCTTTGAGGAGGATATCAAACCCATTTACATATTCTTCTTCTTCCTATTATTATTATTATTACATAATCATGATAACCAAAGCTGGAACAAAACCTCATCAGACAAATGATCTGATTCAGAGAATCATACATATGCGAGCACTCCAAGCTTTGAATCATGTTAACAATGTAGCGTTTATAGGTGTTATCCTTGTATCACTGTCTTCAAATGCAAACACTGACTTTCCTGTATTGAGTTAGCAATGGAATATGTAATACATACCCCCCCACCCCCATTACCAATTCCACCCCACCCCTCCTCACACACAACCTCTCCCCCCTTGACACACATTCCTGCATTGAGTTAATAATGGAATATGTAATACACACACCCACACTCATCACAACCCCACCCCACACCCCCCACCCACCCCTACCCCCACCCTGACAACCCCCAGGTGATCAGGAAACATGTCTCATACAAGTCTGTCTGTCTCTATTCATGTAAATAACACCTACGCATGGGTCTCAGTTACTTCCCATGTTAGATACAACGCATTACAATGACTGCTTGACGGACACGCCAATGTATTGTCTGTCACTGTGGGATCTGAACAACTAGCACATCTGCATAATACACCTCACTTGGGTGAGATGTTCACTCGAGATATACAGTCCCACTGGGTGAAATACTTCTCAGTAGGGTCACTTGCAAATGTGATTCCAACCCCAGCTGCAATCTCACCTCCATACAAGTGTTTATACCTAATGAATCACTGTGTATGAGATAACAGACTGGAACTTCCTTTGTTTACACACACTAGCCAAGCCATGTTGAACTAAAGATGTTTCTCATCTACAAGGCTTTGATAACGCTGAATCATACAGCCATACAACCTAACAGGTTTTATTCATCAAATGTTTCTGTAAACAATGGTAAAAGAATCAAAATTATTTGACAGTTTTGTCATTAGTTCCACATGTCCCTAAAGAATGGCATCAACTCTTATGATCATTGTATAACCAGAATTAACTTTAAGTACCAGAAATGCCCAACAGAGGGTATAATTGGGTTATCTTGCCCCAAAACAACACTGGCTTCTAGGTTTAAATAACGACTTGATAAAGTAGATAGTTTCATGCGTAATTTAAAAGTCTATCAGGACATTTCATAAGACAAACATTAACAGTGATATAAAATGTCAAATGTTGATTTGCCTGTAGTTTCTAACTTTACTGAAAGACATAGGTTTGTTGATAAGAAAATGTTGTAACTCCTCAGTTATTTCACAATTACGCTGGCTCCAAATATAGGCAAAGTTTTTATGCTTTCTGTTAGTGTCAATAGTGAAATTTGGTCAGGGAGGTCAGGCATCATACACTGCATGCAAGTTTATGCTCTGGTTCAGACAATCCTGCGATTGATATTAGGAGCAACTGTTCATGCAGTAATCAAACATGACATGCCACTGATTTGTATCAATGTCTTCAAAAGTAATGTTCACAGCCTCCTGCCATCATTTCAGTGAGTGAATGAGTGACTGAATGAATAGGGTTTTATGCTGCTTTTAGCAATATTCCATCAATATCAAGGCAGGACACCAGACACTGGATTCACACATTTACCCATGTCAGGAATTGAACCTGTGTCTGTAGACAGATGAGCTACCAATTTAACCACTTTGAAAAACCATGGTACACACAACCTCACAAGGAAACTGTGTTTTCAATTTCGATTTTACCAAAGAAAACTGTCTGTCTTGGTCTAAAACTGTGCTGGACTGCCTTGCTGAAGGTGGCACAAATGTCATGGGCTTTCAGTACACCCTGCTTTGGTAGGAATACTTTCATGTCTAACACTCTACAAACAGCCAATACAAACGTCACATTTCACTGTTGAGGGTATAAATGTCATATCTCCCTCAGAGATAAAAAAACAGTATCAGCCACTCGAATCAGCTTCTTCACATCTTTGCAGTGCATGATAGCTGAACATTTTCTTGTACTAAATATGTCTTGTGACCTTGCATGGCATTTTGCATGACCTTCAGGAACATGCTTCATGTGCAATAGGTTGTGCACATGCTTCACAATGTCTTAATTATAAAAAACATCAAATATAATGAAAAAAAGCCCTGAAACGTTTCTTCATGAAGTGGTGGAAATCTTGTCTTGGCATTTTTTCTAGACTTTCTAGACATGGGTTTTCTTGGACACATTTGATTCAGGGTGTGTAACACTAGTTAATGTTCAAGGAGCATGAAGTAGTCGGTTTGCAATAAACTAGGTTTATAGCAAATCATTCATAACTGTTTTTGTTGCTTGCAGCCACATGCTGTGTATTACACATAAAATGTGTGTAACTTATGAGGAAATATGGTTATTAGACACCAAAATTAGTAGCAGCTTTGAGTTTTTATAAGTGTAGCCAACAGTAATTCATCTTATAAAGCTTAAATTCGTTTTTCCTATGAAACCTGATGCAAATATATTCATAATTCAGCAGTAAATTAGGAATACTTGGGTAATTCTCAGGGTAGCTTTCTATTATATAATATTTTTCATGACATGTGGCTATATTATTTACAGTTTTACATATGTCTTGTTTCGTTTGCTTTTGTGTGTGTAATGAAGCTTGGTGTCCATGGTTGATAATGGGAAATAGGAATTTACTGCTTGAATTTAAGGACATGAGAAAGTGAATTGAGTTTTACGTTGATCTTTGCAATATTCTAGGAATATCAAAATGAGTGAAACTGTCTCAAAAGGATATGCAACTGATGCTGATTGGTTTACTGTTTGAGAGGATGTCATGAAATATTTGACCAAACGACAATTTCTCAGAAACTGTAAATATTTCTCTTCTATGACTGAATGTTAGTCTATGCTGACATTCAGTGTCTCAGTGAGGGGTTCAACAGTTTATCAAAATACTTTGTCCCATTGATAACATACTTTCCATGGTGGGGTGGACAAATGGTTAAAGTGCTCACGCATCATTCTGATGACCAGGTTCGATTTCCCAAATGGGTCACCCCAAATGTCACCATGATATTGCTGGAATATTGCTAAAAAGAGTGTATACCCATTGTTACTTACTGACAACATACTTTACTAGGTCAGAAGTCGATTGGTACAGTGACACACTTTCCCATTTCAATGAGGTTAGTGATGTTCAAGGTGGTTAGAGCTGTAATTTATATCCAGATGAGACACAGAATAACCACAGATACAATACAAAATCTAATTCAGTATATGTGCACAACATTTTGACATGGTAGCCCTTGACAATGACAATGGTAGCAGCGTGGTGAGGGGATGAGTGGAGGAAGGAAGGAAGGAAGGAGTGAAGGAGGAGGAAGGAAGTAGGGAATCTGTGGTTGCTGGTGTTATCCATCTCAAGGGGCATGCGTCCAATCAACAAATGTCTCATTCATTTCAAGCTCTACTATCTCCCACACTGGCTCTGGATGACATGGCTTATCATACCACTCACTGTTTGCTAGGGATAATAGCTGAAAGAGAGAAAATGTCTTTTCAATGCCATGCACTGTTAGCAAGGGATAATAAAGGTTAAAGACCACACCAATATTCAGTATTTAAGAATCCTATGGATCATAATGTGAACTGTTATATACCTACAAGGAGGTTGAGGATTGGGGTCCTTAATTTCTTTGTTTAGTATAGTTGATGAACAGAGAATCAAACTAAATCATGAAAATTATTTTTAAACGCAATTTTAATCTACTTGTCTTGGCCGAACCTTCACTGCAAGGAAACTTTACTAGGGTTTTCGGGTGAGGAAAGAAAGAAAAAATCTCAAAAAATTATGGCTCAGCACCAAGGCAATTGCTGTGAGATTCAAATTAGTTTCCATATTGTAACCCATGAAGGTCCCGGGGTAGATTAGGCCTTCAGCAACCCATGCTTGCCGTAAGAGGTGACTAACGGGATCGGGTGGTCAGACTCGCTAAATTGATTGGCACATGTCATCGGTTCCCAATTGTGCAGATCGATGCTCATGTTGTTGACCACTGGATTGTCTGGTCCAGACTCAATTATTTACAGACTGCCTCTACATGGCTGGAATATTGTTGAGTGTGAGCGCTTTTTGATAACCCTTTGCCCACAAGCTACTTAACACACATGCTTTATCAAAGGAAAGGGATTTTGAGAGTTAGATTTATGGTTTAAGCAGCATTGGTCCTTTTGTTATGCAGGTCAGTGACGCACATCACTTTTTTAAAACTGATATGAAGACTATCACTGAAAAAAACACAAATTTCTGGATGCAACTCTGTAAGTAAAACCAAGCATAAAGACGAACGGGACATCAGTGCTCCAGTTACAACAAAACAGGAAATAAGGTGCATTAATATCCTAAGCATCCACTTCTATTACTGGCTTCAGTAATTACTGCATCAACAAACAGAGGAGATCTGACCCATGATGCTGACAGTCAGACCATGAAGACTGCAACAGAGACAGCTGCCCCAATGTTTCCACATCAACTGCTTCTATGAGATGTATTCATCTGCTCAGTCATCAGAAAAATATCAAAGTCAAAGGCTTTTGTCAGGTTCTTACAATCCACAATAGCGATAGAGAGCCAGAGATCAAAGATCAAATTCAACTGTTGTATTCAATAAACTTGAAATTCCTCTTCAACTCCTGGTAATCATCAATGGAGTCCATCCCAATTCCTATATCCTTAACATATGGTGAACTGCATGAGGCAAAGGAAGTGGCCCACAGCCACCTGTTAAGTAGTAACTAGTCTGCAATACAGACCATAGCCCATGCAAATGTAGAATGTGTGCTTAGTCTTGATAACCACAAAAGCCCAAAAATGTAGGCTTGAAGTCCATCCTATATCCTTAACATATGGTGAACCACATGAGGCAATGAAGGTGGCGAGCAGCCAGATGTACAGTTGTAACCTACATCGCCAGTACATCGCTTTCTTGCCGGGCCTCGACAGTTATTGGGGTGTGTTTTATGGGGCAGGTCTTTGTGATGATCTAGATACCACAAGTCAAAATTCTTACCATTCTTTATGAAAGAATGTTCACCTGTTCAACTAACACCTTGTGTAAATGTTTCTTCTGCCGTTATCATTTTAATATAATTAAATATTCATTCTTCTTACATGGGATGCATTAAACATTGAGCATTTATTTGGGATCTTTTTCCCAGTAAATTGAACATTTAAGACTTCAGGGAATTCTTCTGACTTGATTAGAAATGGAAGGTGGGAAAAACTGTTGGGTCATGTGCAAACACTAAAGATGGAATTAACTGTAATTTTCTTTGAATATTTTCATTCAAGTCTTCTCTTTTGAAATGTACAAACATCTGGTGCTGAAATGTGCATTTTCAACCATAAATAATTTGGGAGATCAGATTTTAGATAAACCTAAAACTGCTGATTTTTTCAAATTTGACAACGGCTGGTTCTGTAAGAAAAACTGTTTTCATTTAAAACTTGCTCACAAGAAAAAGTCAGGAAAATGGGTCAAGTATCACTAAGCTAACTGCATAAGGTGGTCAACACCTCAACCCTTACACCTTAAGACCCATAACTAATGTGGCTTGGTCCGAGGCCTGCTATCACTATTCATGATACTGAGAAGTAGGCTGTTCAGCAGAAACTGACTTATTGCTGGTCAGTTGGCCCATGGCCAGCAAGAACATCAAAGGGCAAGCTATAATGAAAGCTGATAGCAACAAACAACCTCTTACAATTCTTTCTTCTCAAAGCTGTTTTCTTCAAACATATTCTTAGTGCCCTGATGAGCAGAGTGGTCACTGGCTTAATAGCTTACATGCGTATTACAGCAATTAAATGAATATTGGTATTTCATATTCAGAGGTAAAAAGGAAACCTATTTTCTTTGTTTATTATGTTCTTATTTACCTGAAATGTAGAGAGACATTGTCAAAATTTGCTATCTCTTTGGCCAATTATTGGCCCAAGATTGGATGTTCTTTGGGCTTGACATTTAACCTGTTATTGAAAATGGCTTCCTTATCATAAGAGGCCACTAAGGGGGATCAGGTGGCCACGCTTGCTGACTCAGTTGATACATGTCATTGTATCCCCTTTGTGCAGATCATGATGGTGATGACTGATTTGTCTGGACCAGACTTATTTACAGATTGCTGCCACTCATTCAAAAAATAGCAAGAAAATTCTTCCTTACTATGTCATTAATACAAAAACTGGATATGGACAGTTTTGAACATGGGTGTGTTTGTGCTTGACTGCCTATGATGATTTCAAGGAGTCGGACGTGCTAGTTCTACAGGCTTTACAATAGCATATTAGTGTCAGTCTATAGTGCCTTTCTGGAAAATAAAACTTTACTGTAAAGGAGGTTGAAATGCTTGTTGTACAGGCTTTACGGTAACACCTGAATGTTACTTTATGGTGCCATCTTGGAGTAACATATAGGCGGTAGGTGTGCCTGCTGTATAAGCTTTGCGATAACATTGGATTGCGAGTCTGTGGTGCCTTCTTGGAGGAACAAAAAGGCAGTTAAGTTCTTCTTGTATAGACTCTACCGTAGCATCTGAATGTCCGTCTATGGTGCCTTCAAGAAGTAACATAAATGAGTTTTGACGCACTTGTTCCACAAGCTATATGGCAGTGTCTGAATGTGTGTCTAATCATGCTTTTTATGATACACAAAGGTTGCTGAAGGGTAATTCTGACCTTCTTGGAACAACCTAAAGGATGTTGAAGCACTTTCTCCACGGGCTTTAGGGTAACATCTGAACATCAGTCTATGTTGCCTTCTAGGAGTAACAAAGTGCTTCCTCTGTGGGCTTTACGGTAGTCCATCCATTATGTCATACCACAATGTACTCCTGTGACATGGTACAAGCCAGCCAGTGCATGTGATGATAGATACAGTTCAGGAGGCAAGGAAATGCCTCTGTTACATGTGTATAGTATGTGTTTCCTGGCTTAGTCACACCACTGAAACACATTCTCCTGTTAGCACGTTCAAGTAATTATTTCCCATCTACACATGCTCTATGACATTTCCAGGTGGGCACAGTCATGGTGGAGTATTTATGATTTGTAATCTATGGTAAAGCTTGGTGAATGTTGCTCTAATATTACCACAACGTCAGTCAAAGCGATTACGATGCTATTTCAGACTTTTAGTCTAATGGCAAGTTACAAGTTCAACAAGGTTTAATTGCTAGGGACCTCGATTTCCCTCCCAGTTTTCAGCGATTTTTTCAAACCATTTGGTGTCAGTTTTGCGTAGAGCCTTATTAAATACTAATAGTTGGACCTGTATTTAATTCAAAAGTTAGACATTAGAATGATAAAACCAATGATCAGAAACATGATCTCAAGTTTATTTCTAGTATTTTGCTTGTTTGTCGTTTTCACCACAATGAACAACATTTCGGCAACATGGCAGTGGTCTGTAAGTCTTGACCAAAGCATTCAATGATCAACATCATGAACATTGATCTATACATGGTGTCCATCAAGTCAGTGAGCCTAACCAGCTGATCCCATTAATCACTTTCAATTAACATGGGCTACTTAAGGCCAGTTCCAAAGCTGCTCCACATGACTCTATGATTTGAAAGATTTGACAAGAGACATTCCTGCACGCTAACGCATAGTCTCTGAATATATATAATTTTGACAGCAACAAACAAGCCCATTTAAATCAAAACGGAGCGCAAAGTAAGATTTAAAATATGATGTTTGTATCCAAATTACATACTTTCAGAGACAATGTGTTAGTCTATGTCTCTTACATAATTTGTTCCAACCATCTGATCCCTACCACAAATCAAGCCATATCATGGCATTACTTCTTTAAACAAATATACACTGCTTATCATGGTCTGCCACAGCATCCCTCTAAAACCACAGTAAGCTGCAATACATCAGAGTATGAAACCAACACCGGCCCCTCCCACTGCAGGCATCCCCAACCACTTGTTCTCAGAGCAATTCAAGGACCACTTGTGATGAAAGGTCAATGAATTGATTGAGAGATAATACATGCCTGCTTGCTTCATGATGAATGTTAACTTTAGGGTGCTTGGTATCAACCATCTGATATCATGACAAATGAAAGTCTCTGTTAAGGATTAGTATGTCTAAACAAACAGGTTGTGTGATATTGTCAAGTTCATTTTCCAAACCATGTTGACATTTTATTTGTGTACAGGGTGGGTATCTACAATCACACCCAAAATGCTTGTAGGTGCAGTATCTACTGGCCCACCTCATCAGTTACCAGTAATGAACTGGAATATTAACATTAACAATATCCTGCCAAATGAAACTTAATGAAGTACAAGAGATCTTTTTCCAAAATATGAGAATGAAACTGAGGTAATGCCACATTAAATATTCAAATCTGGACCAGATGGACATTGCGACATTGTTGAGTGACTATAACTAAGCATCCCCCTCATCTCACTCCACAACACATTCCTTTCTGCTCCTCCAACCCCACCCCAATCTCATTTACTCAAGTGGCTGTTCCTTTCTCCTCCCCAGTTCAGGTCAGCGGTCAATTACTGACTTGACCCTTTGGACACTGTCCCCATGTTTGTTCTGTCCATGAGACACCACTGTAAATATGGTTTCATTCAAGAGCATGTTTCAGTCTTCAGAGATACACATTCTGCATTCTAAAAGGGGTTGTTCTCAACCCTCCACGTGGTGTCTACAGACACACAGCCATGATGGGAAATAATCATACCGATGATGACTTCTGCATACAACAAATGTTTACAACTATCCATTTCATTCATTTATGGATCTTCACTATCTTGTTTGAATATCCTTTGCATAACTTAACAAAGTAGAACCCTTTCAACATTCTAACAAATGAGATTACCTTTATAATGTTATGCTTTCAAAACTGGAAAGTGAGTGAGTTTAGTTTTATGCAACAAAACTGTAATTACCTCAGCTGGAATTATATGCAGCAGACAAATATATCAACACATTTTGTATGATACATAATCCTATATTTGTAAACATAGCAATTATATTTCTCGGACTTAATGTTCAACTCAATTTTACACAGATTATTTAAAAAATGTTAAACAATTCATTCAGAGATTCTTTAACAATACAAAAACAACTGCATGATAATGCAGACATTACAAAAGAAGCATTGAAAGATTAAGAATAATGAAATCTAAACATCAAAACCTGGCCAGGCAACTTTAAATGAAAGAATTCAAAGCATGTCCTGTAGGTCCACGATTGGAGCGCTCATTAAACACTCACATGGTCTGGCGATTGTGTACACAGCATAGCTCCGTATCTATGTACTCTCAACAACAATGAATGAGCATGGAATATATACTTAAAACACTATTGTTCTGTTCACACTTTCTTCAATATTAATACATTTCTTTAAATACTATTCAATACACAGTATTAACAACCAGCCTGTTCTTTCATTAAACTGTAATAATCCGCCATGATCAGGGATCATACTGGAATAAACCAGGGATCATATCAGTACTGATCAGGGATCACATTATTACCATCACCGAGATCATGTTGAGATCATGGCATCATAGATCACACTGGCATCAGTTAGGGATCATTTTGGCATCGGTTATTGATCATCTGGCATATAGGATCATATCTGCATCAGTTAGGAATCATACTGGCATCAAGGATCACATTAACATCAGTTAAGGATCATAAGTAAAGTACAGTCTCTGAGTATAGTCAGTGGCCACAAGAGGGAATCCTTGTGGCCTCATATAAAGTACTCAAATCCCAGCGACAGATGACAGTGGGCACTCGTTCCACTTGACATGGTTTATACCTACCCTGTCCAGGCCATGTGAGGGTGGACATTATCATAAAGCGTGCCAGACAGACAGACATTGGAATGTCAACACTCCTGAACAAGTAATGATTCTGGTGAAGGAAAAAGGACAGGAAGCCAGGCCATTCCTAGACTTGCTCCAATTCTCACTGAATCACATGGCCATGAATGTTCAATCCTTATAAAATTTAAGTCTGCATGTATTGGGCTGTACAGAAAGCAAGTTTTCATAGGGACAGCTTATTCTATTTATTTGCATAATCTAGAAATTATTACTTAAATTAATCATTAAAAGAAGTAGACTTGTGCAAGTCTATTCTACCACACAGATGGTGGTGTTGGTAGCTTGTTACAAACTTATTTCTTAATATGTACAATTTTGAGAGAAACAAGCAATGCATTTAAATCTAAAGAAACCAATCGAGACTGGCAATTCAGAAACCATGCAAAATTTTAATTTGTTTCATAAAGAGATAAAAGTTGCAGTACAGGCACATTTAGACATTATGGCTGATCTAAAAGCAGCAAATGATTCACACAAGTTATTTGAGAGAAAATAACACGGTTAAGCGGTAGTGAATGAGGGAGTGAGTATGTTTTTATGCTGTTTTTAAGAAATATTCTAGCAATATCACTAAGGGGTACACCAGAAATAGGTTTCACATATTGTACCGCCGTGAGGAATCGAACCCGGGTCTTCAGTGTGACTTGCGAATGCTCTAACTACTGGGTCACTTATCACCCGTGAGGGCAAGTCTGATTTGAAGCTAAACTTTTCAACAGACTGTCAACTATACAATAGACAACAGGCTGTCTATCATAAACAGTAGGGGCTTGTGTTAGATGTTTGTTTTCTTTGGATGAGTTCACAGACGTTTTGGTATGATACTAGCATGGGTCAGTTGGCAGACAGTTATGAAACATTTCCAAAATGAAAACTAAAATTCAGGTCAAAATAACTTGTTTTGTCATTTTTCCATAAACATATATGGTTTGGCTCAATCACTGAATGCTACGTATGGTCTGGCCCTGTTGAAAAACAGTAGCTCTACAAATGTCTTACATATTTGTTTACAGTGTACAACATAGACTGACTGGATTATCATTGTCCACAGTACAATTTGAGTAATTCTTTAGAATGGGTGTCTCAAAATGATTCATGTAAAAAATTGTTTTAATGCTTAGCCCTAACCATTTCAACATTTAACAAACGAAACATTTCTATTTTCATATTTATCCCAAACAAAGGACACACACCCAGTTTTCCTATTTAAGGAGAAAATGATGTTGTTTTTCCTCTATCCATTTCTGATAGTTGATCTTTCAGGCCACCTTCATGATAATTTCATGACACAAACAGTATATCCTGACAGCAGTTCTGTGCACTCCTAAACCCCATTGATATCCACTACCACACAAGTCGCAGAGCAGACTCAACATCTAGGACACAGACTTCAGGTTTAATAGGGCGTAGAAGAAAGTTATTAATCCTCTTGACAAGTGTAGGAAGGTCAAAGTGATTTGAACAATGAACAATGATAAATCTGAGTCACATATGGTATTAACTTTAAACACTCCAAGCATAAACAACACAAAACACATTTGCAAGCTTACATGCACATTAGGCTGTTGGTTTTGTTAACCGGTTAAATCTCCATTTATCGTCTGGTGGTCGAGACAGGCAACTGAACTTTGACCTCAAAATAAACATGTCAGGGTACGTCTGTTGATAATCTGCTGTGACATCTAGGGATAGAGTGTATTGTGTATATGGAATCTGGTATGGTATATCACGTCTGCCTGGGCTGTTCAGCTTTGATCCAAGGAGGCGTGATACGATTTGATAATGCCTAGATAGCATACATCCAATATGACATGGCATACACATGGTATACCTAACAACATATTACTGCTGATGATAAGTACTGATGTCTAATGTACAGCTTGACTTAGCGACAGACATTCATGATATAGTAGCATAGCACGTATGTAACATGTTATGTCTAGGATCACTCTTTCTCGGTGGAGTACAGATTGTTGTACTTATATGATACATAATCACCTTCACACAATTTGACTAAACTTAAAAAAAATGATATAACAGTAACGAATCTGCATTGATTCAAGCTTAATTTTAACTAATTTATAGTACTAGATGTTCGATATATAGATGCTATTCTTCACATAAACACAATGAAAAAAAATATATTCTGAATCAATATGCAACAATATCTAACATCAAAACTTAAAAATCCAGAAAAATATTTGGAATATTTTCAGCAACATAAAATTCATCTCAGGTGCAAAATGATCCTGTTTGATATGTAATGCATCTCAGAATAACAATGAGACTGTAAATGAGTGTGAGTTGAGTGTGGTTTTAGTACATGGCTTTTAGCAATATTGCTGCAATATCATGGCAATATCATGACATCAGAAATGAGCTTCACACTATGTACTGTTTGAGAAGAATCGAACCTGAGGACAGTGTTACGAGCCAACACTTTAACCACTAAGGTACTTTACTGCCCCTCATTGTATACTAGTTGTACGCAATATTTTGAAGATGCACAGCAAATGACTGTTTGATTTGTTTAACACATCCATTACCACTCATCATGAATCACCATACAAGACTGTCTGACTTCTGTTTGTTGAGGCCCAGCATGAGAGAAAACAAAGTCCAGTTCATTCAGTTTTTCACAGGTGGTAATGAAATCCCCCTGGACTATGTGTGGAATCCTGCTGCCTGAAGTTAATCTTGTGCAGGTGCCCCTTCTGACATGGCTGCAGTGCACTCGCTGACCCCAACATGACATGTGCAAACACTAAAATGTAGCCACACTCATCATACCTCACAAGGACCTTCATCAAAACTCTCTCTGTCCCTAATGACACTGAAATAGACTGCACAAAGTTTACATGTATCAAGATGTGAGCAATATTTCAACCTACATTATCACATATTGTTCTCTGAACAAAGGATCGTGTGAGTCCTGGTTGAAAATTCAACTCTCTATTGTCCCAGCTTAGATTCATTGAGCAGGAAATTGTGAAAAACATAATAAAACAAAAATACAGAATGAATCCTTCAGTGCCATGCTGGGAGGGTTTTTTTTGGTTTTTTTGTTGTTGTTGCAAGCAAACCTCCTCTCCCTTCAAAACAAAAACACCCCAACCCCACCTACACATACACATACAAACATGGACAATAATAGACCCCTTATATTATATATTCAGGCAGTGTTGTTTCTTTTTCAACTTCCCACAACCAGTCCCCCTCCCCGTAACAAACCCCCCCAAACCTTCACATAGGAGAAAAAAAACAAACCTCTCCATAACAAAAAAATAACAACTCCAAACAAACAAAAAGAACAATCATCAAACAAACAAAATAAACATCAAACTAATTGTTAAAGTTCACGTACACTAATATACCCCTTCTGGAAGTTTCAAGTATGACTTGACTTCTTTGTATTGGATAAAAGTTAATCTCAACCATCTCAGTGAAGTCTTGTCAGCTGTGGAATGGTGTTACAACATCTCAGAGTTTCTTCCGAAGCCCATGTGGATAAGATTTGCCACAGGAAATTGTGCCATGCATGCTCTACTGACAAACTATACACACAGAAGATCTTCAGAAAGTAGTGTGGGAGCGGAAGGGTGTGAGGGAAGTTCCAGCCAGGCACACCATGGGGGATGGGGCTTGGGGTGCTGCCTGTGGTAGGGGTGGTGGAGCATGGGGTGGTGATGGGTGGGGTAGGGCACATACATTATTTCAGCTGCGTAATGCTGCATGCCATGCAGACTTGTACAAGTCTCTCTGACAATACATATTTCAGTATATAAGGAAATACATTTCATTCTGTGTACCATGAGAAGAACAAGTGGAAAGGTAAAGATTTATTGATGTCAATTTCTGTATAATGAGGAACGTAACATTGTGTAAGAATATATCCCTTTAAGTAAGTTTAACTCTGTCACATAAAGAACCTGACATCCATAAATTCTCACCCTGGAACATCACTTGTAAATGCCATTCAAAGACTTTAAGGCCATAATTGGGGTATCTCAATGTCTTTCTATTTTTTTAACAATGGTTGACATATGTTAGCTGATGTTAGTTATGATGTTTCTTGGAAAAGGAGGTGAAAAAAGACAAAGAAATTATCACTGAGGATAACTGATTTAGCTCATATGGGTACTGTTCCCACTGTATTTTGGGGGAGCAGGTATTGAGTGTTGAGTGGCTTATTTCATTTCTGTTACCCACTGCTTTCACATACACGGGTATTTCAGAGATGTTTCTTGGAAAAGGAGGTGAAAAAAGACAAAGAAATTATCACTGAGGATAACTGATTTAGCCCATATGGGTACTGTTCCCACTGTATTTTGGGGGAGCAGGTATTGAGTGTTGAGTGGCTTATTTCATTTCTGTTACCCACTGCTTTCACATACACGGGTATTTCAGTGATTTTACTCACCTTTGTAAATGTCATGGAGTAAGTTTACTAAGCAGGTACGTCATGGCTAATAAAATGTACAGTTACTCAGAAATCCGAAAGAAGGGCAGATTGTAAATCGCTTGCACAGTAGCTGACAAAGTCCATTGATGTAAAAATATTGCAGTTTTATATTCTTTTGTTGCCGTTTCTACTTTTTGAGTAGCAAGGTAATATGTTAAAGTTGCAATTTCCACAATTCATGTGGGCTTTTTCTGTGTTTTTCAGCACAGTGGGGAACTTTTCTTTGGTAGTCCGGACACCATAAAGTCATCACTGTGGTTCTTTCAAATTTTTTAGCAACACTGCATATTGGATATGCAGAAATAACTTCTGTGAATCATTTTATACAAATGGAAAGCAAACTAAAACATGTGCACACAAGGATGAAAATTGCCAAATGACAGAACAGAAATTCTTTAAGAAGGGAATGTAACTTTTGTTCAAACTTGACAATGGGAACCTGCAGTTGAAAGTTCCTCATCCATGCGAGCATGCACAAACTTGCAGTTGCAGGTTTTTCATTTTTAGCATTATTTTTTGGCGATTTAAAGTTGCTGTTTTAACTGTTTCAGTAACTAGGTATTATGTTTATGTTGCTGTTTCCATTACCAATTACTAATGTGAGTTTTTCTCCGCTTTTCTGCAGAGTGGGGCAGTTTCCTTTGGTAGGCATGGGTATGAATTTCTTTAGAAATGCAGGACAGCTTCAACAGTCACTGATAGATCTGCATAACAAAACACATAGTGTTACAACCACATACTCTTTTGAAGACTATGATGGATGAATCAATGCAAGCAAATGTGAAGAAGTCTTAACAACAGGTGGCTAACCCATATACTACTGGAGAGTCCAGCATAGTGAGGTGCAGCTAGTCTAAACTCTTATGGACAACAGCTGCTTGCCCCCCACTAACTGCTAGGAGAGGGAAACGGGAATGAGTGAATGAGACTGGGTGAGAGGAATCAGGTCAGCGATTGAAAATGGGGAGAGTGTGGGTAGATGAATGCTTAATAACTTTGATGATAACATATAAACCTGTCTAAATCAAAAAGGAGCCCAAGTCAGATGTCCAGTTTGGAATCTAGAGTTGCTTAATCTAAGGCCTTTAGCACTGTTCGGAGGGGCTGGTGAGACAGGAAAATAAAATGGTTCAGGACTCAGAAAGAACATAAACACCATGTTTTAGTATATATACTATTACCACAATGCATAATGTTCACGACCAACTGGTTTGAAAAACAGATCTCAGTAATTATTTTTTCTTTTTTCACAATCTTCATAAAATCAGACATAAGTGACAAATAGGTATAATACGACTGGACGCCCAATCCTTGAGTGCCACATCCTTGTACAATGATGCCTAAGCCGAGCAGGAGCAGAGCATGACCACAAGCACGTTGAAATCCTGCTGACACAAGCTGTTAAGACTTTTCAACATGGAAAACCACATTCCTTTACAACTGATCATCAGAAATGAAGAAAGGTGTCTTTCATCACAACATGCACACATGTAATGCAACTTGTTGAGACTATTATATGACAATAAAGCTTTATTGAGAGCGTACATTCACTATTTCTGCCTAACATCAATGAATCCACCTTGTTTTCTCTAACTTCTAAGAAAAACCAAAACTTCTGCTCATCATATATTAAAATCAGTAACTCATGAACACTTGCTTCACAATCTCTAAAATTCTCATAAAATCTCACAGGAAATGGTAAGACAACACTGGCAATGAAATCTTTACAGTTACATAAATGTCAAATATATAACCCATTTACAATGTTCTTTCTCTGTCCTTTAAGAGATGTTTGTACAATAAATTCTTTGTAGCTAATCCTACAAACATGACAGTGTGTTTATCTATTCAGCATTTAAGTTTCCACATAAAAACACCTCAAAAGCCAGCATAATGAGTCATCCTCAGTTACCAAAAAGGCCTCCCTTATCAAACATTCAATCCTGGGATGACTTATCAGAGCATTCTCTTCAATCTTCCATATTTATATAACACAGCCCAAATATTACTAACCCCCAAATAATGCTTGATCAGCAATATTCCCACAATCTCTTTGTGGTCAAATCTCATAACATAATGGATGTTGGTATCAGGGTTATATAATTCTTGGGGCAGATTTATGTTATCAGAATAATCCTTGGTGACCTCCACAGCAGATCTGCTATGCAAAAGAGTGCATGACTGGTCAGAGAGTATCTCCAGAACAGATATGGGTCAAAGGCTATATTTATCCTCTTTGACAAGTGGCAGGCTGAGAGCTGAGGGCACTTCTGGTTATCAGCATCCAATCAGGGCTATCAGCACTGCTTCAGGAATACATGTGGTGGCTTAGATCACTGTAAAGTCAGAGACTTGCTTCAAGTCATCCATTAGTATTTTGAGAAGATGAAATTACTTACCGATTCGAAGACTGCCATAAATGTTGAATTTCTAATAGAAACCCAAAGCTGTCAGCAATTATCAAGCAATTATTGGCATATATATATACCAGTACTTAGGGAATACGGGAACACAGGTGAAGGAACACTTGTTGTGAAGGTAAAAGTGTTCCTGCATTTTTTTCCAGATTTCTTCACACACAGTGTGATACAAAGCTTATAAAGAAATCTGTAAAAGAAATAAAGGAACACTTGTTACTCCATGAGCTACCTTATTTGTATCCCTAAGCATATGAAACACTGAGTCATAGATTTGCATCTAGCTGACCATTAGCAGTTGTTGACGAAAATAACAACAGCTTGACTGCCATAAATGTTAAAATTTTAAGTCTTTCCCTGATACTGTATGTAGCAAGTGGAGTATTCAAAATTGAACCCCTGAACCTGTACATTGTCTTAGCTAGTTTGTCTAGTCCCTGAACAACAGCTTTCTTGCTTCTGGATTGCTCTTTCTGCAATGCTTATGTCCTTAATTACTGAAGTGGATTTTCGCAGGTCTGAATTTCCCACCCCACTGGGTCTCCCGTTCGACTTAACTGGGATTATTTGTTCCATTTCAAATTATATATATTCAGAGGCTAAGCATCAGTCCAAGCCTCAGATTCAAGACGTGCTACAGGCCCAAATGGTTGAGGTTCAACCATACTTCATGTATTCACAAAGAATATTAAATGTTCACAGATGGAAGTTACATCTGTTGCTCTCTCTCTCTAAATATATATACATTAGGCCAACACTGACATGCTTCAGAAACAAATTCCTGACAAAACTGATGCTGTTTTCTACTTTTTATACCGGAAACAGTTCCCTGCTGTGACAGACGTTTTGTAAGTCAAATACCTAACAGAGTACAACTGCCCTCAAAATAACCTGAGTCTGAATGGATGAAAACTCAATCACACAAGTAATTTACAAAATGTATTTCTTTGAGTGGTAATTTCCAGATACAGTGCTCAATCTAAATAAGAGATATTTTTCATGATACTGCATAAGTAAGAACATGTTCTTTTCCATTCCGTGCTGCTACCATTTCTCAAAACAATTGGGATCCAATCTGGACAAGAAGTCCCTTCACGCTCAGTTCACCTTCTAGACACTGTCCTAGACTTGCTGAAATTTTTATGGGACAACAATGCAATATCATCATTTATATACTAACTACAAGAGTGACAATGGGATGATACTTAGTAGCATGTCTGCTTTACAGTTAACGGGTTTTGTTATTAATATTAATTTAGAGGAATGCAAGTTCAGATTGGCAGAAAATTTAAAGGTTTTTTCCCTTTGTCCAAAAGGTATTTTCCCAGATATGTTACACTTTCTTTTCCAAAAGAAACAGTGTCAAAGAAATGGGTGGGTCCCTTTTAAACTTGGTAAAAATATTTCGGAACATATTTAACAACTTTTACGTTCCTCATGCATATTCCTGTGCTTTTATCTTGGTAAAGGTGTCAAATACTAGATTGACATTTTAGATTTTAGATTTCCACCTATGTGATTCAACCACTTCAAATAACAACATGCTGATAAATGTTTGTTTACATTTTTCTATTGAATTATTAACTGATTCATATTTTTACACAAGTAGACATATAGCTTTCAGACTCAGAGACTCATAATGAACTTCACATGCATATGAAAAATACTGGTTTGAAATTTCCAGCACACATTTTCATTAAGCTTTCATTATAATCATTCATATATTCAAACAAACTATACTACTTTTCATAAGTCCTTTGATTATCTTGATTTTTCCAGTTCATCATGTCAGCATATTCTGTTTGTTGTGCACCATATCAAAACTCTATCAGACAGAAATCCCTCCCACTGTATCCCAGCATTCAATAGGAAGGTGGGAGTGTGTCTGCACTGAGTGTCATCAATTCTACATCTCGTAGGGACATCAATATACAGTCACTATACAAAAGGTGTGTCCTGCAATGGTGGTGAGATTCAGATATTCAGGCCATATACTGGAGTTGTGCAAATGGACACCTAAAACCTACTCTTCAAAGCCTTTTAATTTAGTGCGGTATATAAGTCTTGTTAACGTCCACTGAGTCGTATACATTTGATATCATTTGTGGGAATTCATATACTACACCACTTTGCGTCAGTGTATGTTTTTCTTTTCAAGACACGCAAACCTCATTCTCATAACTTCAAATGGACATTTACACAGAAAGATATTTCCATCCAATGACAGTATATATGATACGATGGGTGTCTGTGTTTATGCCACTATAACATATTTTATCAACATCATAATGGTATAAACCCTAACCAAGGAAACGTAGCACAGCACTTATTGAGATTCATCATTCTCAATAACATGAGAACTGCCAATGGTGTTAACGTCCCAAATCACTACCCTACAACAAACACAATTATATCATCACAGCTGTTGTTTAAACAATATATACACGCCATAACCTGGGGCATGTTGGCAGAGTACTCAATGATACTGGAGCTTATGACACTATAGTTGTAAAACCCAACCAATTAACACTTGATCCTTTCTGATATCCTGCCCTGAAGAAACCCAGAGACTGAAACACTGCAGTGCCAACTCCAGAGATAATACTGTTGCAGTTTTTAAGATATTAATCAATAAATCCGACACAATAGATACAACATTACAAGGTATATACTGCACAAGCATTCTATGAAGAAACATTCATAAGTTACATAAGAATGAGTCAGTGAGTATGTTTTTTAAATGTTTTAGCAATATTTAAGCATTATCGCAAAGGGAACTACTAGAGATGGGCTTCATACATTGTACCCATGTGGGAAATCAAACAAGACCTTCAGTGGACACTTTAAACACTAGGATACCCCACCTCCTAGCTACATAAGATGTCAGAGTAACAACACATGTACCAAGAACAATTGCTGCAATAACTTGTTTAATGATGACAAGCCTACACTGGATATAACATATAAGAAACAAACTTCATACTGAATTACTGTCAAGAGGCATTCCAAGTGATAAACAATTATCTTGTTAAAGTTCACCCTGAAGCACCGAAATAATCCTTGCAGCAAGTCTAGGTGTCTCTGAGAGAAGAAACACTACTCCTGTTTCTAAGGCAGAGTGTAGGATTTCATACTTAGTTCAGGCTTATGGAACAGGACACATGGGACATGTTGAGAGCAGGATTATTGTTCCCAGAGCATGGGCAACATCTAACCCCATTGATCTAATACATACAAATAAACAGTTGTATGTGCTACTGGTCGCTTCAACTGATGCCTGCATGGATTGGGTTGAGGCGCGTCCCATGGTATTGTTTGGATAAAACACATTGGTACGGCTCCTCTACCAAACTATCCATTTTCAGTTTATTGTTTCAAACTACATACAGCTGAGCAGTTATCGTGATTTTAGTGCACTGGGGGAGAATGTACAACCTGGGCTCCAGATAATTTTTCAATATTAGGAGTATGTATTCTGTATTTTGTCAATATACTGAAAAATCTTGAGATTACATTTTGAGTACTGAATGGAAATCAATGGAGCATCAGTTAAATGTGTTTTGTTTATATACACCACAAAATTGCTACTCTTGGGTAAACAGGGAAATGAACAGCAGAACAATACTATTTCAGATAAATACGCCTGTAAATGATTCTAAGTCCATACACCATTGCTGTGGTGTGTATCTGCCATGTTTTCTAAATAGGACCCTGCAGTATGTTGTATATTTTTTTTAAACATGCATAAGTCAATATGACCCTCATCTGAAGCCCTGGTTCAACAACTGACATGGTTGACGGAGGGGAGACAAAGAGAACATAATGATGTATTAATTACCAATGGCTGGTGGGTTAATGAGACTGAGACAAGGTTTACTATAAGCTCCCACACCATTATCAAGCAAGAACATTCATTATAATGTAGTTCTTAACACAGGTAAAGCAAGGAGTGTGTGAGCAATATTCCAGCAATATTAAACTTAAAGAGGAGGACCCCAAAAATGGGCTTCACAGATTGTACCCGACTGGAGAATTGAACCAGGAGCTTTGGTGTGATGAGCAGATTCCTTAATCACTTGGCTACCTACAATTCCTATAATGGCCCTCAAAGTTATAAATCAGTTATTCGTCCATATATATTACAATAAATACTTTTATGCAAATGTTAGCAGTATTCCAGCAACATCACGTCAGAGGACATGAGAAATAGGCTTCAAACATTGTACGCATGTGGAGAGTCGAACCCAGAGTCCATGGCATGACCATAGAACACTTTAACCATCAGTCTACCTCACTAGCAATGAATTAAGTAACTTCACTTCTTGAACTAACCAAAACATTTTTATGATTATACACTTCAACCCTTGTCAATGATAAAGAATTGCAGGGTACTTGTCAGTGCTTCAGGTAGCTGCAAGTCACCAACCCTTTAAAAATCTTGACTTCATTCTATGGAAACTTATTTGTTTATTTCAGTACTAGGTCAATGGTTCTGTGAATAATGAATGGATCGTTTGATCCATTAACACTCACATCAGTCTGAAGGCTTGAAGGGTGTATGGACTATCTGCTTCATGGACTGGTGAACGGGAATAACATTGACATAAGTCATATTGTGCCTGTTATCACCACCATAACTTCAAACACAATACTTCAAACACAACCACTAGGTACAGTAAGCATTGATAACTTCACACACTCAACTGGAACATGATTAGGAACCTTAGGTCCATTTCACAAAACTCTCGTAAGCCTAAGAATAGTAAGATATCTCGTAAGCTTTCTTGTAGCCATTGTGCCTCCTAATAGTCCTATACTGTAACACAGGAGCTACGAATGCTACAAGAGAAATTACGAGATCTTAGGCTCATGAAGGCTTTGTGAAACAGCACTGGTGTATTGGTGTATCTGGCCTTTTAACACATAAATAAGCATCTGGTTTACAGTTGAGAATCACGGAGGTTACAGAGAAGAGAGAGAGAGATATTGGGGGGATATACTACAAATGTAAAACTGGGCTTCAAATAACTTTTCATAAGGTATTATTATTTTTTTTTAACATGTATGATAAAATATAATGGAAAGGAGCACTGAGATTTTCTTCATTTTCAGCCTGAAACTGAGGAAGTCTATACTTGCCACATTTTATGAACTTGAATGGGTTTCCTTGGATATATTTGCTTCAGGTTCTGTATGACAGACTATAATTAAAATATAAATGTACCTGCATATGGTAGCATTTGTGACTCTTTCAGTGAAGCACCTTAAGAGTGTTTTAGTTTCCAAATTTTATTTCACGCTAAACAAATATTTTTATGTTGTCATTATGTTAAGAATGGCAGGTATTTTGAAGGCAGTTTTGATAATTTGGTATCAATATGCAGAGAATGCAAAGATTCACAAGAGGCAACATCCTCCTTTGTTGTTGAACTTTATCCCCTGTAAACCAACAGAATATCACCTATAGATTCAGCTGTTGAAACAATAGCTACTTACGCCCTCTCATCCTTGCATGATCAGGCTCCCGGCTACATTATTTAGTTTATAGTCTCATTACGGTGTCAGTTCAATCTTAATGTACAGTCACCCATATCCGTAATGCCTCAAGCACCTCAAGCAGATTTGATCAACTTCATTATCAAGACGCTGATGTCACATAAACTGTGGGACAATGTTCAGTTGATAATTGGTAATCATGGTAATCACTTTAAAGAACTCTTGTAGAATTTATCTTAAAATCTCATACAAGGGATGATAGACTTATATATAGCTGTATAGTATACCCTAGTTATCAGAAACGGTGAGAGTATGTTCATTTGCAAATGAGTAATTCATAATCACTGTAATCAATGTCTTTAATGCTCACTACACTATATATATATAACTTTATTCAGTAAGAAGGCCACAGGCCCATGTACAATGTACGATACAATATAAGACGATTGATGAGCAAAATAACTGAAACAATTCTGTATAAATTTACAACAATCGTGTGTTGCATCGCATAAGAGCTTCCTTAATATATTTTGCATACATATATAAATAGTTGTGTTTTCACACAGGAGAAGGTGAATTAGAGAGTTGGAATCTTTACAGGCAATATTTAACATATATCTTGTTTGTAAATCATTGTATTGTGGGCAAATAAACATGAAATGAACCTCGTCTTCTAAAATGTTTTTACAAAATGGAAAAAATCTTTATTCTCTTGGGATATTTACAAGGGAAGGTATGGCAGGTATAGTTGTATTACTATAATTACTAGTAACAGCTATTCTCATATTGTTGCAGTTTATCATGTTTCACACTAGGTGTACTCTGTTAAGATAATCTGACTGAAACAGTTAAATGTTTCAGAAAAATTTGTGACACTTTGTGAGCATACAGTGTACATTAAATTATTGAAGAGACAACAATCTGTTACGTTGATCAGCCAGGTTTTTACAGTGAGTTTTACATTTGAGGGTTCCTGGGATTTATATCCATGATTTTCAGAGGCTCTAGACTACAAATGGGGCTCACAGACAATTAAATAATTATAATCATTAATACTTTGTTGTAAAATTTATGCAACTCATTGTGTATCATGATACTGACATTGTTACAGTAATTAAATTACCAAAATACCATAACCTATGAGCAAACCCAGTGGTAATCTATTGTTTACTTGACTGCTTGGACCTTTTCTGCAAATGAAATTAATATTTGGTCAAGTGTTTGAAAGTTTACCCAACCTGAGTACAGAGGAAAAATGTTCAACCCCTGATAAGATGCTTTTACATCACAACAGCTTTTGAATTTGATATGTAGAACTGCACATTTAAGTAATGATCACCATCAAGAATATTGAAAAACCAATACAACAACATCAGACAATATTCAGCTTAATTTGCATGTTTTTGAAAGGAAGGAATCAATTCATAATTTTCAGCTTCCAGGACAGAGAAGTGTTGCAGCATGTTCAAGTACACTTCAATAGGCTTCCGAATACACAATGAGGCAGGGGACAAAACACGGTGTCTCGCCAGCCATCAGACCATGTCAGACCACCAGACGGGCCTGTATTTCAATCCATTACAATGTGGTGTGATAATGTCATCAGGTACAAATATCATATCACATGTAATGGATGTGTGTGAAACTCCTACACTCATTCATCACATCTACAAATGCACAAACCAGTATGGACTAATTTCAGCGTGAATGGTCACTGACATGTATAGAAAAGCACAATCAAGATGAAATGACGGCGACTACTGATATGAATCATACTTTCAAGGATGACATTCTTTCTCATACTTGTTTTACCAACTGATATGCTTAAAAAACTGGTGTGTTCTGCTGAATTGCCACATGTTTGTGGGAATTTGATGGTGAAGCATGGTAGAGATCGAGAGGTTGGTTTGAGGAGAGGGGGTTGCATGGATGGAGGAAAGTTGGTGAGGAAAGTTGTGTCTACTTATTGAAACACTTAACAATTCTCTGTGCACAGGACGTACCCATGCATACAGACTGCAACAGGTTAAAGTGACCCAGCTACCATTCAGACTCCTCACAAACAAATCTGAATGGTTTCCATTTCTCTGTTACCGGGTATCACATCAAAACTTTACTAACAGCAGAACAATTTTTTCAAAATGTGAATATTATGCATATATGTTGACAGCAATTGTCCTGCCTGTTGGGTCAAGCAAAGAGAATCTATTTCATGTAAAATTTTCTGTTTTTACTGCCATGTGAATACTGCTCACTACACAGGAAACACCTGCCTCATTCAGAAACACTGACATTAGGATTACAATGTTACTTCAACTCCATCAAAATCTGGGCATTTTTCAAGGAATCCACTCGAAGAGTATTTTGAAGCAAATGCAGAAAAATAAATCTCTACTTCATAAAAGGGATTTTGAAAATTCATATTTTGGAAGGTTTTTTTGCTGTTTTTACTTAAATATAATTATTTATATTGTAATGTCTGTAAGAATTCATTTAAATAGGCAATGCATGAAAGAAAGTTGTCAGATACTGTTGTATTTGTAATTAAACATTTTTAGAAAAGTACAAATACCAGTGCTTTGGGGGTTGAGTCCTCAGTCTACTAGAATTTGTACAAGAAAGTGTAATCCCAAATGTCATATTATTAGTTATAATTCTTAGGCATCATCTACAGGAAGCCTCACAGAATGCTATTGGCCTTAATTCTTATCAGCTCTGCTTCAGACAGAAAACCCAGTGTGTACCAGGAACCAAGCAGGGTTCTGGCATCAGCAGCTAGCTGTCAGATCAGGCACAGATAAGAGCCCTAGTTGTAAATTAGACCAAGGGGGAATTCTAGACATAAGACTGGCCCACTGGTAAATTACACCTAGCAGCCACCTTCTTCAGATTTACTGGCCACTGGACAAAGGTCAGTCTGCTTGTGGTCAGTGAAATCTGGTTAACCAATTATTTACACTAGTAACAATTTCTGGAGGACTGACATAGCTAATGAATATGTCTTGTCTCATTCTGCAGCAAGTACAAACACAATCATGGGAGAGAATCCAATAAAAATAATAATTTGATAAATAAATAAAACATTTTAAAAGTTTCATACTTAAAGAAAGACAGCAGGCATATTCCTAAGCAGTTTTCAATGAATGGAAGTTGAGCCTCTGAGAACTGGGTCAGTTTGCTCATAAAGTAAGCAGTTGGCAACAAGTGGATGTGTCAAATGAGAAGTACAAAAGACTTTAAGTTAATAAAAATACTTACCTTTTACAATTATACAACATAGTGTGACGTATAAAAGGGAAAACTCCATGCTGGCAGTATACAGAAGTATGTCACACTAATAGCCGTCCATCCATATATAATATATATATATGTGTGTGCGTAAACGTATCCTGTGATTAACTGGGATGTTGTCTCTTCTTTTGTCGTGGGGGTTGTTCTTAAATCCCAACCATCATATCCGACTAGATTTCACCTGCAAGATAAGAAAATGTCAAAATAACGCTGTCTGCTGAAGTATTCCTACAGAAGCACTTCTGAAAAGTGCCGAGTGCGTTGGCAGACAGACTCGTGGGTACACTGGCCTGACAGCGAAACTAGGCCCCTGAAAGTAGCAAGTTTGCAACTTCTGTAAAAAGTACCCCGGGAAGACAAAAACACGACAAACGTATTATCGACGAAGACCGTGAAATTAGTAAACATGATAAGATACGATTTTGCACCTAAGCCTCATGTTGTTTAGTTATACAATGTCTAAAGATCACGCTTTGTCGAATACTTACAGGAGATGTCAACACAGACCTCACACCATTCTTGGCGGGAGGTAAACGGAAAGGCTACCGGAAGTGAGGTCCTTTACAAATTCCTAAACTTTTCAATGGTCTCGTATATTAAACTTAGTCAAATATAAAGGTGTTTCTTTTAATGTGTTAATGTAAACGATACATGTGGAACATTTCATTCACCAGATATTGACATATACCTGAGAAAACTTATTAATATAACGACATTAAATTTCATCCATCAGGACGGAGGGAAGAGGTTTTCTTACCGTAACAGCCAATCAAGTGGAAGAAAAGTTTGTGAAAGGGGAAATCCGTGGTTGAGTTTCTGACGCATATGAAGAACTATAACACAGATTCTTCTTTCTGTTTTTTGTCAAATAAAATTATTGAAACTAAAGAAGGATGAATAAAGACTGTTGAAATACGCGTTTAGATGCCACAGAAGAGAAATTCATTATGGACTGAAGGTCAAAGGTTACAAGTCAACAAGGTCAATATTTCAAGAGGTCAGTGAACCGGAATGTGATTTCCGTAATCGGCGGTCTGCCGATGCCAAATTTTCTGCCTGTGTGCAAGAAGGTATTAACAAGCTAAAAATTAAAACGCGATATATTAATAGCTATTGTAGACCCGTATAAACTTTCACCGGCGTTGCTGATGTGCGGTATGAGAATCGGTTAAAGGGAGCTAACTCTAGCCTTATGCAACGAACGACCTTTGATGTTGAGAAACGTGCCGATTGATGGGTAGGATGCAGAGAATTTCATAAGCCTAGTCATTTCATTTTCATCATCTGCTGGTAAGACATCTGTTGCTTGTTTAGTTAGCATTGTATTCCAGTGGGCTTGTGTACTACGTAATAAGTACATGACAAACCTCATTGGCGTTTTTTTAATCCCGATCTCTCTCATTGACTGACATTGATCGTTTATCGCTGCCAGTTGAGCGATGGTGATCACTGCCGTGATTCTGGTTACGTGCAAGTCAGTGACGTTTTTGCGCACCTGTTGACTTTAACAGTCTGGCACTACAAGATACCTGATTTACCATGCCTTCCCTCGAGGTTTCAAGAAGGAAAAGCGAAATTCATGGAAAAGGGGGAAATATGTTTTATAGAACGAATGGTCATAGCTAAGATATATAGCGCTCACTACATGTTGTGAACGCTAGGTATCTTAGCTAGAATTATCACTGCATGAAATTATCATTGCATTGATGTAACCTTTGGTGAGTTCTGTATGATACATACACAATGGGAGAAAGAAATAAGTAGGATTTGGAATGTTTCTGCAGGTTGAAGGGAGTAGATATTTGACCATTTTATCGTTTTTTAAGTCCTGCCCATAAAAAAAAACTAACAAATTATATCAAGTCAGTTGTAATCTTTTCCTTGTTCGTACGTCAGTTATACACTGTCTTGTGTACTTGTGTACGATTTTATGGATGTTTTGTGAGGTCAGGTGTTTATATATTTGAAGCACTACTAAAATCCTTTATCATGGTTGAACTTGCCCTCCCCTTCACTGTGGTGATTGAGTTTAGTTTTACTCTATAGTAAGCAATATTTCAGCCATGTGGTGACTGGCAGTAAATAATCATGTCTGGAGCAGACAATCCAGTGATCAAAATCATGAGCATCTGTAAAATGTGTTATAACTGTGATTACACTTTCTTAGTAAAGTACAAATTCTAGTACTTTGCTGGGTTGAGTGTTATTTGGGATTCAAACCCCCACCTTCAGAGTGAGGCACCAGATTGCCAGCACACAAAGTCAGCCCCATAAGCCGGTTAGCCACCAGACTTCCCACTTTTGAAAGTGGTTAAATTGTAACAAATGTTATATTGAGGATTACACATTAAGGGTTGAGCATCGATTTATGCAATTGGGATATGATGACATATGTCAAACAAGTTAGTAAGCCTGACCACCCGATTCCAGTAGTTGCCACTTGTGACAAGGGTTTCAATTCTAACCCAAATAATCTCGGATTTACCCATCACTGAACCTGAAGGACCAATATACTTTGTGAGCTCCAAGGACAAGCCCAGGTAGCTCTCGAGCTTTTCTTTTCTAATGTTCAGAGGAGTTAGTTTGGTTAATATGTGTCATATCTTGAATATAAACAACTTCAATTCGTTTCCTGCTATGAGATGACTTTGTGACTAACGCAAATGAATTGACAAAGAGACTTAGCTCACATCTGCAAGGACAGCAGACACAACCTTGAGACTGGATGAATATTTCAAAACACTGACAGGTTATTCATGACCTATGGAGGTTTGAAGTAAATGTGTGGTTAAAACATTTCTTCAACCTGTTTCAAAGATACTGACAAAAAGTGAGTGAGTTTATTTTTATGCCACTCTCAGCAATATTCTAGCTATATGGCGACGGCCTGTAAATGAATGAGTCTGGACCAGACTCTCCAGTGATCACCAGCAGAAGCACCAGTCTGTGCAATTGGGAAACTATGACATATGTCAACCAAATCAACGAGCCTGCCCACCCAATCCCGTTAATTGCCTCTTATGAGACAAAAAAGAAAGGTGGATACTGATTGATTGCTGATACCCCTGATGGTTATTGTTTGTTTCTTAATATTGCATTCAGCAATGTTCCGGCTATATGGCAGCCCTCAGTAAAGAATCAAGTCTGGAGCAGACAGTCCAGTGATAAACATCATAGGCGTCAAACAATGCATAGCGATATGATGACATGTGTCAACTAAGTTAGCGAGCCTGGCTGCCCAATCCTGTTAGTCAGCTATTACAACAAGCATGGGTTGCTGAAGACCAGGTTAACCTCAAATCTTCAGGAGTCTGCTGGTTACAGTTAAATTGCTAAAATGTGTCACGCAGTGCAAGCGTATTTGCTTTTCTGGATGCAATCTGAGATATGTTTGGATCCTATTTCTGTGTTTTATGGCTGAACGTTTGTATATAATCATGGTTTATAACAATGTTATACCAATTTATTTAACCACATCAAAGTGTAGCACACATAGGGTTGCACTGCAGAGAGAAAAATTACCAGTCTTCCTGAATTTGAAGTGAGCAAAGGTTGGCAACATGCTTCAGTTTGAAAAATATTTTTCATGTCAAAATAAAATATTGCCAACATGAAAGGTACACACCCATTTCGTCACTGCTGTTAGATTGCCAATCACATATATAATAATTACTCACATGAAATATATATCATTCAACATTTTAAACACCACTCATATATCAGATCATTCTTCCCCTTCATTTCCCCCTCAGGTCCTGGTCATTTTTTTCTTTGTTGTGCAACCCTATTTGTGCTACAGTTTGCCTGTGATTTAACTATACTTGCTTCATTTATTTATGTCTCATGTTTTGCTTTTGCCTTTGCTTAAGTTTGAACAAGTAAAGTGAATAAGAAGAAAGAGGCATGAATATCCCCACACCAAGCCCAACCCCTATATGTCATTTACTTCCACATGATGAAAGGTACAACTGACATTATGACAGATGATGAAACCACAAAATGAAGGCCTCAGGGGAACCTTAGCTCAACAGAAGAAATATTTACACTGTCAAATCCACCAGTTGTGTGAAGATAGACATTTCAGCCAATGTGACTTCACACGTGTAGAACACCTTAAACAAACTGATGTAGAAATGAAGATAACTGGTGATATTGAAAAACTGTTGTACAACCCAGAAGCAACATTGCAACAAAAAAGATTGGACTAATATTTATTTAATCGCACAGATGCACAGAATGCGTATATCCAAGGTGGTTTTCATTTTATGATTATTCATAATATTTTAATGACCAAATACAAATTAAATTTAATGACACATACCGATTCTCGTTTGTGCTTGGTCTGTGAATCCACTCCTGAAACAATGATATATTTATTGTGTGAATGTCCATATACTGTGACCATATGGAAGGAAACATCTAGTCAGCTTGTCACGTTTTCTGAAGGGAATACCAGTTCTCCCGTGAAAATATTATATTTGGCTTGAAATGCCAAAACAATAATCCACTTAATGTGGTCTTCCTTATAGTTAAGTATACATTATATAAGATAACTTTAAGCAATATGAAGCCAAACTTTCAATGTTTTCAATGGGAAATTCTAAGTTATTATTAAGCCTCAAAATATGCCGCCCTTTCAAATGCAAGACCATTTTTATACCCTTTGGTCCTCCTTTTATACACTCTTCTCAAATATCATGGATTCCTGATGTATCTTTATAACAATTGTATACGTGCATGTATATACTTATATAAGTGACATTTAGTAATACAGTGTACAGCATTTTCTGTTGTATATCATGTGTGTAATAAATGACACATGATTATTGTAAATGTGTAGAAGTTTATATTGTGTAATATGTATTATGTATGCATGTTGAAAGGTACCATGTAAAGATGTTTACCAGAACTCTGCAGAACTCTGACATTGTAAAGTGTAATGTGTATTCCTTGAAAAGTGGTGTTTAACATCCATACAAGAATTGTATATTATTGCTCATGAAAGTTTCAGTTTTTCTTGAAATATATACAACATGCAGATGGGAAATAATTAAAAAAAAAGAGAGAAAAAATGTGCAGTAAACTGCAGTAAATTAGTGTTGGGAGCCATACATATTAGTTTGTTATAGTTTGTGTTGGTAATAAACCTCCAGCATGTGTCAGGAATACAAAATGAGTTTGTAGTATGCATCAGTTCATTATATGTTCATGAATGTTAAGTACCCACAATACTTTTGGATTTAATGGGACATTTTAATTTAATCAGCATGTGTCATGTCCACATCCAATCAAGTTGGTCAGGGAATTAATCAAGGTGAATTCGAAGTGCTTCAGTTAGTACCACAGAGCGCACCTGTCTTGTGAATAAGAGATGACAGAACGTCTTATTACATGTTACGCCCTTGACTGATGAAATTGTTAAGAAATACTTTTCCCCTTCCGTAAGGATCTTCACTATACACTGTTTATTTTTCAAATGCAAAAACAAAATCAAACTTGTCTATGGTTGGATGGTTTGATGAAGTAGAATGTATTTCAAGGGAGTAGTTTTGTTTGAATTTAATGTGAGTGAGTGAGTGAGTATGGCTTTACGACATTTGTTTTTCAATATTCCAGCATTATCAGGTTGACGGACATAAGAAATGGGCTTCACAATTTGTGCCCATGTAGGGAAATGGACAGAGGACCTTGATGTGACAAATGAATGCATTCACTTCAAGGCTTCCCATGGCCCCTTAATTAAAGTGACCGCCTCTGTGGTGTAGTGGTTAGAGCAGTTTACATGAAAGAATAAATACTGAAATAAGAATAGAATATAATGAAAAGGAGCACTGAGATTTTCTTCATTTTCAGACTTGGGACTAAGGAAATGAGGACTCACCAACTTTTACTAGACTTTGTGGACTTTCTTGGATACATACTGAGGGAAAAAATTAAGGGATCACATGAAAGGACAAGCATTCCATTATTTCATTTCCATTATTTTATAAATCCCTGGAGAAAAATAAAGGAACTCTTGTGCTTTCATCTGATCCCTTTTTTTTATCCCTCAGTATATTTGCTTCAGGGTCTTTAATGACAGACTATGGCACTTGGCATTAATGACTACTACAAGGTCTGGTCAGCTCGGAGTCAGTATAATGTGTCTGAGTAGGGTATTCATGCTTAACTGCAGCGTGGCATCTCAGTGAGCTGTTGCTATTGAACCAGCTTAAGCCTGGGCTAGCACCCACAGCCAAGCATACACATACACATGCACATGGTCCTATGAGCAAAATAGTTTTAAGTGTGATGTTAAACGCGATTACACCTCACCTCACCTCACCTACATTCAACTCAACTCAACTCAACTCAACTCAACTCAACTCAACTCAACTCAACTCAACTCAACTCAGTCTGATTGAAGATCAATGCCCATGCTGTTGATTGTCTGGTCCAGGCTTGATTGTTCACTCACTCACTCACTCACTCACTCACTCACTCACTCACTCACTCACTCACTCACTCACTCACATAATTTTCAAACAAAAGCTGACCTATGTATATGAAAGTAGATTTAAATTTAAGATAAAACAGATTTGTATAAAATCTTAGTGATAACATTTAAATAAAATCAGAGACTTATGTGAGAAGTGAGTAATGAATTTCAACGAAGCCTTTATGTTATCTCATTTAGGATAGAGAAGCATCAGCAAGCAATGACCAAACGGTCGCTCTGCGTCCATCAACTGGAACATTAAGAGAGGGCGATATGTAGACCAGCCATGTAAACCGCAATTATGTAAACTGTACAGCTCCGTGGAGGTTGAAGATTAAGGCCACTGTTTTCTGCTCTACTGAAAGAATTTCTAACCCATTCATTCAAAGTTACACTGATGATGGAAATAACCCTACTGCATAATAATCTATGAAGTCAAGATCCAACTTGTTCAGTCTGTTGAATTCATAGCAGTCATTAAACTTGTGGAAATATCCAAACCTTGTAGGTGTTGAAAGATAACTTATTGTAGGCATTTAGGTGGGCAGTAAGTGCTTTTACTGCATATTGTAACTCTTTGTATTATCTTTGATATTACTGTTTAATAATTATTCCTGTTATAATTAAAATGTGGTTAATCTGTTCTGAATTTTTTAAAAATTAAATTTCAGAAATAAGTGAGTCTAAGTAAACTTATCCTCAGTACTTTTCGTTACACCCGTGAAGGTCCCGGGGTAGAATAGGCCTTCAGCAACCCATGCTTGCCATAAAAGGTGACTATGCTTGTCGTAAGAGGCGACTAACGGGATCGGGTGGTCAGACTAGCTGACTTGGTTGACACTTGTCATCGGTTCCCCATTGCGCAGATCGATGCTCATGTTATTGATCACTGGATTGTCTGGTCCAGACTCGATTATTTACAGACCGTCGCCATATAGCTGGAATATTGCTAAGTGCGACGTAAAACTAAACTCACTCACTCACTCACTCACTTTTCGTTACACTCCACCACTGAGTCTAACAAAACCTTATGGGAGGTCGCGTCAGGTAACCTTTGAGATTGACCAATGAGAACACAGCCTACCAAAATCGCGAAAGTGGACATTGGCACATACCTTCTGAACTTTTTATCTCGGAAAGGTTCGTACTCGAACGATTCCGAATGCTATTTAGTGTACGATCCCTTCCGGGTGATGCACATGGTGCATGTTACAACCATGACAACGGTGAGTAAACGCTTGCCGAAAATAGTGTTTTTGGCAATATTCAAGGATGTCATCTTGCGGAAATATTGGCTAATGGTAACCATGTCAACAGAACCCCCAAAGCATATATACAGCTGGTCAGATAACTGTGTTATATACAGATTTTTGTTTGTGGAGAGATCTGTGTCGGTAACCTGAATATTTTGAAAGTCCCACCGATCCCTAAATAGTAGCCGTTGTTTGATTGGTTCAGCCTGTTTAACCGTCTCACGTTTGATTGGTTTTGTTAGACACAGTGGTGGAGTGTAACGAAATACACTGAGACTAAGTTTACTTAGACTGAGAAATAAGTGGTTTATGTGTTCTATTTAAACATGTGATTAAAAGCCAGAGTTTCATTTCTTTTGCTGTTCAGTGTATGGTTACCCAACCCCAGGGGTGAGTGAGTGAGTTGAGTTTTATGCCGCATTCAGCAATATTCCAGCTATATGTAGGCAGTCTGTAAATAATCCAGTCTGGACCAGACAATCCAGTGATCAACAACATGAGCATCAACTGGGAACCGATGACATGTGTCAGCGAGCCTGACCACCCAATCCCATTAGTCGCCTCTTACGACCAGCATAGTAGTCTTTTATGGCAGGCATGGGTTGCTGAAAGCCTATTCTACCTGGGGACCTTCACGGGTCCAAACCCGGAGTGCAAGGAAATTGCTGGGTTTTCTCTTCTCTGTTTTGGGGTCCATAGGTCTTGCATCCTTTGATTGGGTGAGTGTGAGTGTAGTTTTGCTGCTGTTTGGTTTATACCGACCATATCACAGCTACGGATATGAGAAATGAGCTTGAACATACATTGTAGCAATGTGGGGAATTGAACATGGGTCATCGTTATGATGAGTGAACACATTTTGGATTTGCTTTGATGGATAGCAACCATATTTCAGTTAAACACTCCTTCAAGGATATTCAGTTCTATGGTGCATAATAAATTAGATTTATGAATGGATACAGTTCTATTCACTGAAAACACAAGCAACAATTCTAGTAAATATGTTGATATTACATACCAAAGTGACCAGTGAAGGTCTGAGTTGGAATTGATTCTGCAATCCATTCTTGTAGTGAGATCTGGTTATGGGGATCTGGTGGTCAGAGTCATTGGCTTGGTTGGATGCTTATGCTGTTGATCACTGGATTGTATGATCCTGACTTGATTATTTACAGTCCCACTACATAGTTGGAATATTGCTAAGTGTGACAATAAATAGCAAATAACGTTACCAAGTTCCTACAATCAAACATAATTCAAACACAATTATCACTTATTAATGACATTTAATATACATTGCTGCTTTTAAAAAAAACAAATAACAAAATTGTAAGTGTACATTCGCGATTCAAAAGTGCATTAGTTAGTACTTAGGCTTACTTCTCTTGAAACTAAGACCTCGGGAAACCGTACCCAGTCATAGCGGGTGGGTGTTCACTCAAGTGTAATGACGGCTTCCAATTGGCTGGTTCATTTGCTGACACGCTGAGGGCTCATTGTGTGTTACAGAACGATGATCTGTTTGATGGGCATTTTAGAAGTAGGGCGAGTCACAAGAAAGTAAGGTTCTTTATGGATACTAACTTCTTTTACTGTACTTGATGCATTGTTTCAGTATGGAGTCATAAACTGTTGTCAGACAAGTTCATATACACTAGAAGAAGTTGTTTCCATAAAGAATGTATATAGAGATTTTGGGTTTTGTAAATACATGTTTTCTGAATTTGCATTTGAGATCTCAGTAGAGATGGTGAGCTACTGCGTGGCTGGACACTCTCATTCATCCAAGTACAAAACAGGATTTGAAACTGACAAGAGTTTGCACCAGTTTCCATCAGTCATCCGAGAAAAATGGATGTAGATTGTTTGCAACCCACAGACATAAACACATGTCATGGGTACAAGTATCACACCTGCCTAATTACATAACCTGGCAGAGACAGGGCTCGGGTGCACGAGCCATAAATCAATTTATTTTGTTTATGGCGTACAGCCTGATAGGTGTTAAGTTCAAATTGCATGTGGTCAATGATTGAAGCTGTGTATTGTCATCAGCAGACAGGCAGGCAGACATATAGGTGTCAATAAACCAGACTTTGAACTTTCTCTGTGACAGAGGCTGCTTACCACAATCAACAATTATTTTTTATGTAACTAGTAGATTATTTACTTGCTTGTGTACACAATCAAGATTAGTCTATTGCTCACAACCTCATACTCCGGGCATGCATACTGTTTCAAGCTCCGCAAACCTATTCACTGCGTTATGGGCACAGCGCATCATAGCTGTTGAAACCACTTTTTTCCACCAGTCCTGGGGAAATTTAGTCAATCGTTTGAACTCCGAATTCGTGGGCTTTTTTCAACTTTAGGTTGAATTGGCATTTTTGATGATTGGTTTCGGTAAGTGCATACTGAAAGGTATCAGAATCTACAAAGTTGTGGTTTATGTTGCATGTGACCTTCAAGTCAAGAAAGGCAAGGCAAACAACCTATGAGATTTGGAAAGGTAGCATTTGATTTCCTCTCGAAGATGAAAATCTAGTCTTTGTCAAGATTCCAGGTTGACAAAACATTCCTGATTCTTGACAAGAATCTTTGCAGTCCTGTTACAATTTGCTCATGTATTTGGTTAATTTAGCTGCATTTTACGGGTGACTATACAGAGAGAAGCAACTTTTGTGATGGCAATAGTCTATTGCAACATAATATTGTGATGGCTATAGTCTGGTGCATCATACTTTTGTGATGGCTATAGTCTATTGCATCATACTTTTGTGATGGCAATAGTCTATTGCAACACACTGTTGTGATGACAATAGTCTATTGCAACATACTGTTGTGATGGCAATAGTCTAATGCAACATACTATTGTGATCGCAATAGTCTAATGCAACATACTATTGTGATCGCAATAGTCTGGTGCAGCATTCATTTGTGATGGTGATACTCTATTGCAACATGCTATTGTGATGGCAATAGTCTATCGCAACATACTGTTGTGATGGCTATGATCTATTGCAACATACTGTTGTGATGGCAATAGTCTGTTGCAACGTACTATTGTGATGGCAATAGTCTGTTGCAACATACTGTTGTGATGGCAATAGTCTGTTGCAACATACTATTGTGATGGCGAAGAGTCTGTTGCAACATACTATTGTGATGGCAATAGTCTGTTGCAACATACTATTGTGATAGTCTATTGCAACATACTGTTGTGAAGGCAACAGTCTATCTATTGCAACATACCTTTGTGATGGCAATAGTCTGTTGCAACATACTATTGTGACGGCAGTAGTCTAAATTTGCAACCAGCAGAAGGAAAACTATTGCAATAGTTTGTTTCTCCTTGAACTGTCTCATTTGAAGTCATCTCCACAATGAATCTATAGTTAAAATGAAATAAAAACAAGACAAAGTAGTATCAAAACACTTCTAATAACAGACAAGGAACTTGCCTAGATCAAGTAAATAGTTAAAACATAAACTCAATTATGCTGTAAGTTTGCAAACTTTCTGTTTTTTGCTCAGAGCATTTATCAACAGAATTCAATACAAACTATTGATAGTCATGCATACTGCTGATGCATCAATAGTTTTTTTGCTTCGACCATTGATTAATTTCTATCAGAGACTCAACCGTTGCAATCCATTGATAGTTCAATGCATCTTTATAGCCCTACTGCATTCCTTCATGAATCCAATTCTTTTTTTATGGACATCAGAATATAATATTTCTACAAAATATTATTAATAGTGTTTTTTCACTTCGGATTAGTCTAATTTTTATGTAAATGTGACGCGCAAGACGAAATATTTCCAACCATACATTAGCATAACTTATGTCATTTTGCCAAGGTCACTTACGTCATAAGTTGTGATGTAACAATTCATTTCTTTTTCACCTTACAAAGGTACCATTGAAATGTTTCGACCTGAGCAAACATATGTTTGATTTATTAAACATAAGGTATTCATGATAAATATTTGTATACGTTATCTTAGATTTGTGAAATATATCATATTTGTCTCAAAGTGACATTCATTACAGCCCTATTGTTTGGTCCTTTGTATTTCCTTGCTGATTAGGGACACTGGAGTAGACTAGTGTCACGCCAACGGGACACTGGAGTAGACTAGTGTCACGCCAACGGATGCAATATGTGAAGCCTATGTCTAGTGTCACCTGCCAAGATATTGCTGTAATATTGCTAAATGCTAACCAAACCTACTCCTGCACTCCTTTGCTGATGGTGCACCTTGACCTGATGATAGTTAGATTCTGACCACTGTATGATTTGTGAGTCATGATCCAGATTAAAACTGGTCGTCATCAACCCATATGTGTAGTGGTTAGAGGGTCTGCCCAGAGAACGGAAGGTCACAGGTTCGATCACAAGGATGTGTTTTACCAAAATATGTTCAAATACGGTACTGACCTGTGAAGGTCTGGAAGAAGAGGCCTTCAGCAACCCATGCTTGCCATAAAAGGCGACTATGTTTGTTTTGAGAGATGTTTAACAGGATTGGGTGGTCAGGCTGGCTGACTTAATTCACACAAGTCATCAGGTCCCAATTGCACAATTGATCGATGCTCATGGGTACAACATGAACTGGTCGGCTATGAGTCACTATAGTGTGTGTGAATGGGGAATTCCTATTTAACTGCGACATGGTATGTAGGTGAGCTTGCAATATAAAACCATCTTAAGTTTGGACTAGTACAGGCAGCCACACATACACACGCAGGCATATAGTCATATGAGCAAAATATTCTTAAGTATGATGCTAAATCCTATTTCATTTCACCTCACCTCACCTCACCTCACCTCACCTCACCTCACCTCACCTCACCTCACCTCACCTCACCCAATAGCATATACCAGTCTTCTTGGCGTAATCAATCCTTGATTATTAGCAGAGGAATGTCATATGGCTGGAATATTTCCGAGTTCAGCATTCAACAATATACTAGACATTATTTGAAAATTTCTGACTAGTGTGAGACTTTATTTACTCATCATCAATATAAATACTGGTTTGGGCATATTCATCATTCATTAAAATGTAAAAAAAAGAGCAAGTGAAAAATTCAATGAAGTATAGCTAATACTGGAAAACAGGTGCTAAAGTTGCAATATTGTATATATACATTTTTCAACTGAAAATAGTCAATTTAGTACACCTGTACAGACATTTCTCTGACAACAGCTGCAGATGAATTGGGTTAGGATTAATAAGCCGAAGCTCAACTGACTTAGGGGAGCTAACTGATAATCAGCGGGACACGCTGTAGCACACCACAGGTAATCCTATGTTATCTGGTAGGGATGGGCTCAGGAAGACAATCCGCCATTGTGTCATGAAAGACAATTAGCGCCCATGTGCCTGTTGTTTGTGTTTTTTCATACTCATGAAGGTAGGGATGAGTTTTATCATATGTTTTGCAGAACTTGTTACATTGAAGATTAATCCATGTTTCAGTTGAGGCCTATTAGGGTGGAAGGGGTCTATCAGGGTGGACGGATTGATTAGTTAATCAGCTGTGACTATGTAGAAACCTCCGAGTGTTGTGTGTCGAGGTCGCAGTGTGATAAAGAATTAGAAACTTAAGAACAACTGCTTTGGTATTGTGAACCGGCATTCAGAACTTGAAAAAAATTTAGAAAAATGGTTAGAAAATACAATGTACTCAAATTCACATTAATTTCTCAATTCTAAAGAAAATGCTTGAAATCAAAGGAGGAAATGACAACCCTGTTATCACCCTTTTCTTAAATGTGAAAGAGATTAAATTGAAAAACAATGAAAAATGAACATTCAGATTTTCAGGTACATAGTAAGTCAAATTATGCAGTACCAAATACATTTTATTTAGTTTCTTGTGAACATGATATATTTCTTAAATTCTGGTCATCATTACATATTATATTGAAAAGTTGATTTAAGTAACTTTAACCTCATCGATTTTATGTACCTCAAATATGTCAAATTGTGTGTAGGTAGATAGGTACAGACAGACACAGACACACAGATATGTGATTTCTGCAGGTGTATAAATAATAAATTTATAAAACAGATATTTCTGATTTATGATACTCATGTTTTTCCACAAGATCTTGCGCCATTCAACAGCTCTTCAGGTGGTTAATGAAAACTAGGTGGCGACGCACAACTGTAACAGATATGTCATCGTCACGAGTATGACGCTACAGTTAGTGAGACGTAAAACATAGTCATTGGCAACAGTAGGATGGCATTTGTGACATCGTCACGAGTATGACGCTACAGTTAGTGACAATAGTGGGAGACGTAAAACGTAGTCATGGGTAACAGTAGGGTGGCATTTGTGACATCATCATGAGTATGACGCTACAGTTAGTGACAATAGTGGGAGACGTAAAACGTAGTCATGGGCAACAGTAGGGTGGCATTTGTGACATCGTCACGAGTATGACGCTACAGTTAGTGACAATAGTGGGAGACGTAAAACATAGTCATGGGTAACAGTAGGGTGGCATTTGTGACATCATCATGTTTTTGAAATGAGCTTTAGATTTAAACAGCCTACTGAACAAACACTTGTTCTTTTTCCATTCTTAATTGTATATCATTGTTAAACAATTGATTAAATGGAAAGATACCAAACTGGCCATTTCCGCTTTCATTAATATGTTTGCTTACATATATACATCACTCTTTAGGATTTTGAATTTGCTGTCTGTGTAGTGACTGGGTCCTTTAGTTGCATTCCAGTTTCTCCAACATAACGTTTAAACATTTATAACATTTATGTTCATGTTAGTTTTGATAGTAAATAGTTTGTCTTCACAAAATGTAAATTTGCAGTCTTCGGTTAAGATTGAACAAGTTCCACACCAAGGTGTGTGACATTTTGGTACAGTGACAATGTTTGTACCTTGTGAATAATTAGATAGACACAGGATTTATTGTAGATTTTTAGGCTGCCAGTGGTACGGATAAATTTATTCTTGTATAGACCTTTTTCCATAGTATCACTTTTGTACAAAATTGGAAGATTCGCTTTCATGATGGGTATAATTGTCCATACAGTTGTTAGGGTTTATGTACAAACAAATGGAAGAATGTCCATCACTGTGTTTGTTTCTTTTGTTTTCAATCGTTTCTCTCTTGGAGTTTTTAACTGCTTTATAAGCAGCATTTTTTACTGCCCCACGTGGAGTGAGTGCGTGAGTGAGCGAGTTTAGTTTTACGCCGCACTCAGCAATATTCCAGCTATATGTAAATAATCGATTCTGGTCCAGAACTATCGCACGTGGATGTCCTTCTAGTTGGAGATATTTCTTTAATTCTTATAATCTCACATTGCTCACGTCCACATTCAAGACAATAGTACATACGAAGTTTAGTAAACTAATTTCCGTATCTGTTAATTTCCGTTAGGAGAGACTGATTATTCTAGTATTAATTTGTGTATCCTCAGGTTTTCCTGAAGATGCTGATACTGTCTGTATCGGTTTCTTTACTAGTTTAAATTATGGTAGGTTTCATAGTTTCCATTGGGACAATTCCTGCTTCTGCTTTGTGGCCATATGCTTTCTTCAAAACGGGAGTTCAACTGCCTATACGATTCTTGGCCTCTATTATGAAAATCAACCTTTTGCCTTTATAGATAGGGCTTGGGGTGATTGTTGCTATATCATCTATTTCTTGTCTCTCCTTGGATTTAATCCTTGTCTTCATCATTACGTTTGTTGCATTGATCACTTTCTTCTGACCGAATTTGGCAAATCGGTTGCTTCACGCCACCCTTTAATATTTTTGCATAACTCAAACTTGGGTTTTGATCAGGAGGTTTATTGGTTTTCCTTGACATTGTCACTAACTGTAACGTCATACTCATGATGACGATATAGCGAGTTGTGCATCGCCTATGACGACTCTTAGCTGAAGAGCTGTTGAACGGCGAAAGACAACAAACAAAACTGTATCCATTTCTATGATGCAAATGTGCTAAATGAAATGTGGTTGGGTAGCCTCGTTGTTAAAACATTACGCCAAAGACGTGGGTACAGTTCCCCACATGAGTACAATGTGTAAGCCATTTCTGGTGTCACCTGCTGTGATGTAGCTGAAATATTGCGAAAAGTGACATAAAGCTTAACTCCCTCACTTACACCTTGCTGCGTGTGTGAAGCCCTGACCTGTTCTTTTTTTTTGTTAGATATTTACCACTAGTAAACTTTGTGACATCCTGCTGGTATCAAATGCTGTGATATGGCTGCAATATTGTCAAGAGCTGTGTAAAAGTAAACTCACTCACTTGCGGCTTTTGGTTTGTATCATAAGGTTATACCAGTTATATTTCTTGTTCTATGGAATTTTGTTCTCAGAAAACAGCAGGAGGGAAAAAAATAGAATAAAATCACCAATCAAAGTAATATTTCTTCTAAAAACTAAGAACAAGAATAATTGGTTGGCATAATTATGTATTTTTAGAGTCTGTTTGACTCTGGTTCACCATACTGTTCACCATACTGTTCACCATACTGTTCACCATACTGGATTATGTTTGTTTGTTGGCTGTCTAGAACCACAGATAGACCGAGTGATATTTCATCAATGTTTAACTGAGAAATTATTTTTGTATGATATGACGGGAGATTAATAGAGATTTCGTGTTTGTACCATAAGTTAGAACTACCATATCATATGACTGACTTACAGCTAATTACAAATGCAAAGACCTTAATAATGATAAATAATGAAGCTTTCAATCACTGACATAAACAGGAAGATAAATTGTAACCATGCATGAAAGCTCTTTATTGACATAAACAGGAAGATAAATTGTAACCGTGCATGAAAGCTCTTTATTGACATAAACAGGAAGATAAATTGTAACCATGCATGAAAGCTCTTTATTGACATAAACAGGAAGATAAATTGTAACCATGCATGAAAGCTCTTGAAGGGTATAAAACATTTGTATATTGCAACAGGTTTTGTTGGATGTTAGTCCACTGGATCGTGACAAATGTTAGTTGCTGTTACCTTCAGGGTCTATGATGTGTGAAGTTATCTGCTCCAGTGTTTATTAGCATCAGTTGTGGAATGCTGTTTGGTGTATCATGTATGCTAACAGATTGAAAAGGTACTAAAAACTGACAAGGGAAACCCGGTTGTTTGCATTATCATTGAAATTCTTGTCTTTTACCAGCGTTTAGAAGTTATAGATGGCCAAGATATTTTATAGATTGTTCTTCCTTAATCTTTTACACACAACACTTCACATGATGAATATCCGTGAAGATCCAGCTTAGAATATTGGCCTTCAGTAATCCATGCTTGTTGTAAGAGGCGACTTAAGGGATCCAGTGGTGAAGCTTGTTGACTTGGTTGACACGTTATTGGTTCCCAGTTGCTCAGTTTGATGCTCGTGTCATTAATCACTGGATTGCCTGGTCCAGACTTGATTATTTACAGACTGCCGCCATATAGCTGGAATACTGCTGAGTGCTGTGTAAAACTTAAATCAATCACTCACTTACCTGATGTACCAATCTCTAATGATCGAGAAACGTGTGGATAAGAATAAAGAAGCTTAATCAATAAAATATCTTGGTCATTGAAATTTTGGTTTGTATTTTATCAATGACTGTCATTAAATCCATTCTGGTAAGAAAAGATACATGCCCAAAGGTTAGTTTATGTGTGATTGATGTAAACCTTGATAAGATTTATGTAAGACTGATATGTTATTGATATACTGGGTTGAGCGTAGAACTAACAATTTATAACATTTTTGTGATTTGTATCACTGATAGATACCATTGATATGATTTCATTGAGAGGCATTTATAAGTTGGAGCAGAAAGCCAGGATATCAGATTTATAGATGAACTATATCCTTGTTACAGTGAGAGCGATTATTCATTGTAGGTTGTAGCACTTGCTTGATAACGGTTTCATAAAGTTATCCTGTCCGTTCATAAAACTGATATGATAGATAGCATTGATATCACATAGGTAACACTGGTCACAGGAAGAACTTATGTCCCTCTTCATGAAAAGGAAAACACATGTTTCATGAAAATTGTGACAGAAGTTATGGTTTGGATATTTTTTGTACTGAGAACAGAGAGACTTTTGAAATTGATACTAAGTAATTATTTGGTTTGGAAATTCGCATACCTTTCACATACAAATAATTCATGGTACTCATCTTTGATAACTTCTAGATTACAACATACACACATAGTGCATACAGGAATGTTTTCATTAGTATATTTTTTTTTATCAATGGATTAACTGTAAACAAATGCCGCGCAGTACGTAAAGTACAGAATGCACAAATCAAGGTGTTATCACGTAGTGCTATATGGTATATTTCAGGCTGTAATAATGATTAGAAAGTTTAATAATTCTTTAAAAAAAGGGATGTACAAAAAGAATCCTACCAAATCTGGTAATATATATCGTGGGTTCTTTGTGCGAAAAAGCTGTTAAACATTAAACATTTTTCCTGCATCTTGCTGTATCCAAATACAGTGGAAGCTGTCTAAACTGGCGCCCACTGGGACTGAAGAAATGATCTGGTTTAGACAGTGTGCTGGATTGTAGAGCTGGTGATAAATGTTCAAGCCGTGGATGGAACTGAGATTTTATGAGGAATAAATAACATTGGTGAGGAAGAGGTGTGATTCCATTCTTAATATTTTTAACCAAACTTTATAAAACGCATTTGAGTAGACACATCTGCATATTCAACCAGACCCATCCAATATTGCCTTATTTGATGCACATTTGCAAACATTTCGAAATGTTTGTAAGCATGTAGTTTTTACCTTTTCTATAATACCTAGGCCCAAAATTCCTGAACCATATAGTAATACATCATTGAACAATAAAATGTTTTGCATGCCACTGTATGCTTACTATTATGAAATAATCTAAACATAAAGCAAATTATTTGACTAGCTTTGAGTGAGATAGTTGGGCATGCTTTTGGCCACATCAGTGATGATGAGAACAGAACACAAAGGTAGCTATAATTACTTACAATGTTAACATCTTGACCACTTGATGTCAACATCAGAAAACTCAGGAACACAGATTGATAAGTTCATCAGATTGTGTATTTTTCATAAGGAGGCCATAGGCTCATGATACAGGTACTATAGCACAGATATTTGTTGAGTAAGAGAGCTTGAAGTGGTGGCTAGCAATTGTAATAAATCTATTTATACAAGAATAACCGCATTTACAAGATATATGCAATTACGGATCTGAATATAATACATTATTGCATAACACCCCTCCATTCCTTCAACAGTCAGTCTGCACACACACACACACACACACACACACACACACACACACACACACACACACACACACACACACACACACACACACACACACACACACACACACACACACACACACACACACACACACACACACACACACACACACACACACACACACACACACACACACACACACACACACACACACACACACACACACACACACACACACACACACACACACACACACACACACACACACACACACACACACACACACACACACACACACACACACACACACACACACACACACACACACACACACACACACACACACACACACACACACACACACACACACACACACACACACACACACACACACACACACACACACACACACACACACACACACACACACACACACACACACACACACACACACACACACACACACACACACACACACACACACACACACACACACACACACACACACACACACACACACACACACACACACACACACACACACACACACACACACACACACACACACACACACACCAATCTGCCCCTTGCCCCATTTACCCGCTCATTCGGATGCCAACTGGTCTTGAAAGTAAGCACGCCTGACTCGGAATGATCACTTCTCTTGCCTAAATCTGTCCTTTTAACTTGGAAAACGGATGAAATGGTGGCTCTTTTCATTGCTTGATGATTCCATCCCCTTTCAACAGAATAAACCATTGTATCATTTTACCAAAACGACAGAAACAATTCAACTTGTATTACTGGAGCGCTTGATCTTTAGATTCTAGTCACACTTGACGTCACGAGCAGAAAGGTCATGTGACTTCCAGCAGAATATGCATAATGGCTGAAGCTCAGATAACAGAAACTGTTTTTTGCAATTAAGGTATAAATATACATAACTTGTAATTGAAACTTTGGGTGTATGTTTCTGATGACTTTATCTTTCACCCAACAAATTATTGCAATTCTCTCATGTTCTCCATTAATTACATAGAACCCCTGGAGTGGGAAGTTGATGAATCTAGTTTAGTCAGCAAATTAGCTGTGGACTAGTTGCATCTGGCGCCATAGTTGACCATGGTTAGTCTGTCTCATAGTCAGATACCAAATTATTTTTCTTTCCAAGCCCTCTCAGAAATGCTGAATCCTTAAATGAAACAAGTTCAGGTTTCCTCAGGTTCTGAATTTCTCGTCCCTTGGGCTCATTTTTAATTTAAATAGCTGTATTTCTTACTGCCTTTAAATAGCTTTATTTGTTACTGTCATAATCATATATTCAGAGATTAAGCATCAGTCAAGTCCATGACTTTCACTCCTGGTTTCTGAATGAATCATCAGACTTGAGTTGCAGCTAAGATTCTTGTCAAGGAATATGAATTTATACTTTGAATAGTCTGATAGCAAAATTTGCATACTGTTTATCATCTCACAAGGTGAGATGTGAATTTCTAGTGTTTGCTACTACTACTACTACTACAACCAGGAACAACAGCATGTCATGTTCGTCCAGCATTTCAAATTTGACAAAGGTTTCAATATCAAGGTGATCAATTAGATAAGAAGAAAATGAGTTTCTGCTTAGTTGTAACTATACGTGTGCAATATTTTCAAAGTGCAATACTTTGTACATAATCTTAGTTCCCTCGAAACGAAGCCCTCAGGAGACCGAACCCAGTCATAACGAGCGGGTGTGCCCTCAGCTTCCGATTTGCTGGTTCATTTGCTGATATGCTGAGGGCTCATTGTGTGTACAGAAAGGTGATCTGTTTCATGGGCATTTTAGAAGTATGGCGAGTCACAAGAAAGTAAGATTGTTTATGGATAACAACTTCTTTTATTGTACTTGATGCGTCGTTTCAGTATGGATTCATATACCGTTGTCAAACAAAATCATATAAACTAGAAGAAGTTGTTATCCTCAAAGAATGTATATAGAGATGTTTGATTTTGTAAATACATGTTCTCTGAATCTGTGTTCGATCCAATAAAAAATCATCTCAATAGAGATGGTGAGCTACTGTGTGGCTGGACACTAAGCACATTGCCTGCTCATGGCGCTTCGTACATTACAGTCCCCGGTCATAGGACACTATTGTACTTTCCAGTACTTTTTCAACTTCATGAGGATCATATAGCCATGCAGCCTGTTAGGCACATTGAACTAAACACTCATGAGCTTGCCTACATGGGTAGACGGGACTTGTGACCATTCACATGTGATGACATATCCTTCCTTATGGGGCATATTTGACAATTCCATTTAAATGTTTACTTTCACTGGGATTCAGTTATGATCTCTGTCATAGAAGGGCATGTGAATTCAACTCCCTAACCTCGGCCTAGAGTTTCAAAGCTCTCTCAGCACTAAGAATTTTAGCACTATGACAACTTCGAAAATCTGGGCCCAGGCTGTTTGTAAAGACTCCAAAATTGTTGGTTTGGCTGACAAGCATTCAGACAAGACTATCAATGTTATATCTGTGTTGTTGGTCTGTTTTCTTTAGTTGAGATCAAACTGTACCAGCGAGGTAAGTGTCATATTGAAAAATTAAATAACAGTTTTTACATGTGTAGTAAATATTTCATGTCAACATTAATGTACTGTGTTTTGCAGTCTATTAATTTTTGCCTTGATTGATCTTATGTATTTCCACGTACTGGAAACTGAATGCCTTATTCCGGTTACCTAGTCATTGTTTCGGTGGTTGTGTTGTAGGGTTCAACACTTGTCCTATGTGTCTTTTCAGATCCAGGTCAGAATTCTTTTCAACACCTCATGCTTGTCGTAAGAAGCAACTAACAGTGTCAGATGGTCAGGCTCACTGACTTGAATGACACCTCATCATGTTGTAGATTGATGTTCATGATGTGGATCACTGGACTGTGTGGTCCAGACTAAATTATTTACAGATGGCCGCCTGGTAGTTGGAATATATGGAGTGCAGCATTAAACAAAAATCCTTTTAAACTTTACACTTCAAATGTGATCTGAAAATCTTCTCAAAATGCATGCAGTTCATGATTTCCTTGGAAACGATTCAAACATAGACTAAAAACACATCGAGTAACTGTCAGATGATTTGTCCTTTCAAATATGTGGGGGCTGGGGGGATATGAGATCTGATGATGACTCTTGTTTTAATGGAAGACATAAGTATAAATGTTTACATTTATGAGATTTTTTTTTTTTTTCGAAACTTGCGTTTCTTTTGCTGTTCAGTATATTTATGCAGGAAATATTTAATGGAAGCAGTAACATGCTGTGTTCTAGAGAGCCAGAACACAAACTGTCTCTAGGTCACTGATATTACGGAAATGTTTTAACTTTTAAAAATACTTTTAAAAGTGATGACACTTAACACTTATTTTTTTTTCCTTTCCTCCTGTTCATAGTTATTCTTTTCAGTGTACGTGAGAGAATAAAAATGATGAAACATTTCACGTAGAGAGGACAATTATGTGGATGTCAACTTCTGTGATGTGAGGAACTTGACGTTTTGGAGTATGTTCCTACGTCTTCATCCATCTGATTACATAATTATCCATAAAAGTTTCCATAAAATATTCACTTTTATGAAAATGTTTGCTATAATCTCTCAGATGAAACAGAATTTATTTGCAGGAAGTATTGAATTAAAATTTTAAGTGTAAGAACTGGGCTATTGGGTTAAATATGAAAGATCAGTTAGGGTAGTTGACCTAGTGTTACACTGAAGAATGTCATGTATATTTATCAGTGTCTAAGTACATTTGTCCAAGGACATCAAATGCATATATTTACATCGTAAAATGGGATACTTCTCTGAAAATACATGAATTGTCAGGAGCAGTGCTCAAAGAGTTTCTTTCCGTTTGTGCGAGTGTCTGTTACTTAAACGAGTATTTCCGCCATGTTCCTGGTTAATGACAGTGACCTGTAAATAATCTGTCTGACCCAGACAATTCAGTGATTGATGCTAAGGTCAACAATCCATGTCATCATGCTACCCTGGTTTTTACAAGACTGAGTCATGGTGACCTGCTGTGAAGCTTTTTGGGGAGTCATAAAATATTTATGAGTAAAATCATTTCTGTTATTAATTATGAACAAAACAAGGACGTGAAAAGTATTTTTTCTGATACTGACTTCTGTTGTAAGTAGTCTGAAGTAGCAGTGGCATTTAGTGGAAGTATTTGAATTCAAGGTACCTTTACCATATGATTGCAAATATATTGAATTTGGGGGACCAAAAGTGCATTGTGTGAGTGAATGGGTGAGTGAGTTTAGTTTTACACCGCACTTAACATTGTTTCAGCTATATGGCGGCGGTCTGTAAGTAATAGAATCTAGACCAGACAATCAAGTGATCAACAGCATGAGCATCGATCTGGGCAATTGGGAACCGATAACATGTGTGAACTAAGTCAGCAAGCCTGGCCACCTGATCCTGTTAGTCTCCTCTTACGACAAGCATAGTAGCCTTTTATGGCAAACATGGGTTACTTGAAGGACTATTCTAACCCGAGACCTTCACGGGTCCTGCATTGTGGAAAAAAAGGGCAGTTCATATTAAGATTACACTTTCACTGAACTGTTTTTGTCTGGTGTTAAGGCAGAGTGTGATTTTGCTATTTACAACCTGCAACAGTGCGTGCTCTAACTGTTTGGTGCAGGTTATCTTTAGAAACAGGTTGCACCCAGTGCAGGACACAATAAGCTCTCCAACATCATATTGCTGTCATTGTGTGTTTTAATTGGAAGATAAATGACTGGAAGTACCAAGACTTGTTACAAGCAAAAACATTTGTGTGCTCGGTTATGGAAGAGTAATCATATAATTGAGCTTAATAGATAAGGAAATGCAAACCTGAGAAAGGATGTGTGAGAAAGGATGGCAACGACATAATACAGGGCAATGAACAAATATCTTTATAGGCACTTGTACACATGCTTCATGGGTTTTTTTGGGGTTTTTTTAACAAAAAAATATGGTAAAAGTCTCAACGAGTTGATATGAGATTTTGATTATGATCGCCATTTCACTGAGTATTTTATATTCTTCAGATTTTTTAGTTAGATTGCAATTCAGCAGTCTGCTTTTGAGCCAAACAGACTTTAAGTCCTTGTGATGAAAATTGCTGAACAGTTTACTCATTTATGTGATATTATTTTGATGTTTTAAGCAAAATTTTAATGGTGCAGCCAGACCTACAAGGCAGGTTGATCTCAATGCAGGTACTCTTAGTGTGAACAGAGAAAATCATTAGTGAAGACATAAAATTTGTAATTAGATAAGATTATTTACCTTTTTGGTTCTATTTATTCTGGCTTGGTATTGTGTTATATGTGTTATTAGCAGGAATGAGATTGCCATATGTATTACTATTTTCTTGTACATAGAGACATATATACAGCAATGTACATGGTCTCTCTGGTGATTTAGTTGAAGCATTCCCAATAATATATGAAAAACAGATATGAAAAACTTTGGGGAGTATTTTAAGTTTGGAATCAAAATACACCGGAATTATGTGTATTGTTAAACTCTGGACAGCCAGCTCATTGAGTCTGACCTTGAAATCCATGAAATCATGTTTTACAAACCGTCTCAGTTGTCATTCAGAATACCCACACGAGTGAGGGTATTGTTGTAGTATAGGGAACAGTGTCACACTTTATCACGGTTTGACTTATGTCACTTACAAATTGCCTGTAATCAATATTTGAAAGTTTGAGGCTAGTTTCCAAACAGAAAAGACTTGCCAGATACTGAATGCTACCAAAGCTCCATTCATTGAAAACTGTCTCACTGTGTTGTCAGTGTTTGATAAAAAACTGGCCTCAATCACTGTGAAGTTGTGTTTTGGATATTCATAAAGAGCTTAAGGGGTTGGCTTGAAAAAAGTTTGGTTGGTAGAAGGCGCGAGAGTCAACTTAATGCAACGTTGCATCCATTCATTTGAACTTTCTGATTTCATATTGTAATCTTAATGGGTAATTTGTTTTTGAGTATATATGGTAGCTTAGCTGGGGGCTGATAGATTTAATGAGAGAAATGCAATATGGATTTTCAGAGAAGTGTAGCGTGATAGTGTGCCTTTAAATTATCAGTATGAGCATATTGTGGCTCTAAGCCTAAGGTGATCGAATCTTCCATCACAGATGAAGCAAATCCAACAGCATAAGATTCTGAAGTTACTAAGGGAGGCAACTCTGTGGATGAAATTTTTGGTACTGAAAACAGTGGTGCACTTCACCTGTACCAAAGATCCATGGTATGACCTCAAACAAAGTTCTTCTGTCAAAAAAGATTCAAAGTTTTTGTACACAATTTGGAAAGAGACTGTCTTTTATGGTAACGCAACTCATAAATCTTCAATATTTCATCATAAAATCTTCAGCCATGCACTGAACAGTGCCTTGTTTGAATTTCATCTTTGTGTTGCTTATGCTACAATGTGGACTTCAGTTCACATGAATATTCTGTCCATTTCCATTCCAAGGCTCTTAAACTATTCAATAGTTCTTTGTAATGCTTTGTATATACACCAGGTAGATGCTCAACTCGTGCATGAATGTCACTTTTAGAAATAGTCAATTTCTAAAGTTTTTATTAGTTTGAAAAAAAGCATTGTACTTACCAGTATGATTGGTTGATGTGTGGTCCACGTTTTTCCTTCATCTACAAAACTAGTGGTCCAGAGCATCAACAGTTATGAACTTAAAGGATCTTTACAGGAAATAACCAGATTCTGTAAAGTATTTAAATTGTAAAGTGTGTTGTACTATAAGATTTCAGATTTACTCTAATTACAAAAACTTTATTTGTCTTGATGCCTTTTACCGGCATTTAGAGGTTGTTATAGATGACCAAGATATGGCAGTTTTATATTGTTATTATCAGTGGCATAAAACTAAACCCTCCCACTCAACCTCTTCATGTCCAGTTTTATGTGATTTCTTTTCTCACGGAATACCCACTTGCAGCAATCATCAATCAGTTAGGGCTTATAAATCTGTTGGCATGATGTTTACTGCATATATACAGCAACATTTCAACGTTGTAACTGAGATGTGCAAATAATCAAATCTGAACAAGGCGATAGAGTGATTGATACATGAACCTCGACTGAGATACAAAGATATTCGCTGACCTTGAGCAGTTCTTTGGGAGTGTAATCCCACCTTCCATGGGAAGTGCCCAAGGACCACAGGCATTTCCCAAGGGATGAGGGCTTACTTTTCATTAATGCCCACAGGTCATGTCAATCTTATAAACCGACCAAAGATAGGTACTTTAGATATAATTTCGTATTGACTGATGAAATCAGCTGGGATGGGACTGTCAGCTGATGCATACACTAACCCTGCCCTGCACATGCGCAGCCGACACTACCCATCTTGTGAGAAAAACATGGTTCATGCCGAGAAACAATCTCATTCCTCACAGTGACCCTTAGTAGCCTAGTGGATAAAACCGCCAAACCAGTAAGCGAAGTGTTATGGGTTCAAAACCAGGTGTCAGCACTGCATGTAAACAATGTCAACAATGTTATATTTTACAATTATATACAAAGATACAATTATACAAAGTCATATCAGTCCTCAAAACAAGTAATAATTCAAAGTTCTGGAGCAGAGGAATGTTATTAAGATAATGTTCAGATATTTGCCCGAGGAAACGAGATTGTATCAGATTTGAGGAAATTATGAAAAAAAGTGTCCCTCGATAACAATAGAGTGATGTCACTGGAGGTTTTCAATTATTGTTTAGCCTAGCTTTCCATGGGGTAAGAACATCCTTGGACAAAACTTCAGCAGGAAAAGTTTGGGCTACGCCAGGTCTCCTACTCATCTCATGAGAAGCATAGGTCCCTGAAGACCAGTTCTAACCTGGAAGGGATGGTTGAGTAGCACAGGGGTTAAAGCATTTCCTTGTCATGCAAAAGACCCAGGTTTGATTCCCAGAAGGGTACAATGCATTGAAGCCCATTTCTGGTATTTTGCTGGAATATTGATAAAGGAGGCATAACCTGAGCCTTGAGCATGTACTGGTTGCATGTATATGTGTGCTATGTAAATATCCAACAACATTTACAAAACACTCACTCACTCACTCACTCACTCACTCACTCACTCACTCACTCACCTGTGGGTCTTGTCAACAATGACACCAAGGCATAAATATCCATGTATATGAATATATATATTTAAACTACTCCAACTAAATATAACTCACTTAATGTAAATTTTAGTTTTGAAGCTTGTCAGAGGTGTATGAGCTTAAGAGTATAAATATGTAAGTGCTACTCGAGTGCAAAACACATGAATTTGTACTGTGTGTACAGACTAGGGCTCTCAACTGGAACATGTCTCTGGTGATGTAGAATAGAATGAAATGCTGTTAACAGTTTATAGAGTGAGACATTATGTCCATTGTGTTGCTGTCACCGCAGCACAGTGTAGCAAGGATAAAACATGGGATCAAAATCTGGATCATCTAAGCATACCATCAATGAATTCATTCAGGTGCTTCCATATTGTGCATTTTTGTTTGTTTGTAATCTGATATATTGGTCTAATTTGTACAGTTCTGATCTGTAATATATGATAATTCTTCTCAGAAAAATTGCCCCATGATATCTTGTTTGTTGCTCTATCGGACTTAAATGAGTACCTTGCCATCAGATGGCTGTGTTTTGTTTGTTTGTTGTTTATCACCCAACTTGGCTATGTTCCAGCTATATGGTGGCAGTCTGTAAATAACTGATTGTAGACTAGACCAGTGATCAACATCATGAGCACTGATGTATACTATTGGGATACAATGACATGTTGTCAACCAGTTTAGCGAGCCTGACCACCTAATCCCATAAGTCGCCGCGTATGATGAGGTTGAGGTTGCTGAAGATTGATTCTAGTAAATTCAAATCTTCATTGGCAAGCCAAATATGAGTTACTGAAGACGTTTGCACATCACACCTAAGGTCAGTGTTTAATTCTCCATTTGGATATAATGCGTGAAGGCCATTTCTGGAAGGAAATATATGTCTATTGGCAGGTTTTATGAGGTTATTACAGGGAAACTGTCATACCATGACCTTTTTATCATATCCAACATCAAGGGAAGTAACTCTAAAAAGAACTAGGCGCAACCATTTGAAGTTTCGAGCATTTTTGTGCATTCCGTGCATGATTATTGAGCATATTATTTATTTTGTGTTGGGGACAAGTTGTGTTGATTGTAAACACCCAACAACAGAAATACTGTTTATACCACAATGACTTAAGCTGAGTTGAGAGTGGAATATTTTATTTGAATTTATACCTGCAGAATGGGAAACTTTAATCAGATAGACACTGAAAATTGGCCCATTGAACTGCAAGAACCAAGGTATTACAAGTGCAGAAGCTGTCAAACTGTTAGAACTTAGAGTGATTTATTCTTCTTAAAAGTGACATAACAGAAGAAGAAATTGAATTTAATATGAGATTTCAAAAATGGCAGTGGGCTGCTGTTCCTTTTAACTTTATTTTCTTATAATCTTCTTTGAAGAAGAAATCAAGGTTCAAGCATGTTGTTGTTACCTCATTACCTTAACACCTTTAAAAGTTGGCTCTGATTATTGTTGACTGTGGATATTTCACCTTGTTTTCAGTGATTAAACTCATAAAGACGCAATTGAAGAAACTCAGCTGGAGGTTCTTATCCAAACCAAACACAGACCCACAGCATTTTGAGGAAAAGAATTCCTCCTCAGAATCAATGACTGCTATGTACCAAAGTTTCCAGTCGAGAATGAGTTGATTTATGCTTTATAGTGGCATCAGCAGTAATTAGGCTATATCGCAGGTAGCAGGAGGTAATTGGTGTTTTTTTATAGGATGCTCTGCAGAACTGCTTCAGTGTGACAGAGTTCTGTATATACAGGGGTTAAAAAATCCCATTGCCCGACACCCAGGACAAGTCAGTTTTTATTTCGGGCAATCAGATAATGGTATCTTACTTGTCCATAGGCTACTAGATAATTTCTTTTACAGGTTCACACTGCAAATTAACATGGATTTCATTTCATGTGTTCATGTGTGCGCAAAATGTAGCTATTAAATTTTGCCATGGTAATAAAGTAGGGTTATCTTTCTAGGCTATTTATCACGATAAATAATCTAGAACATGTTGACATAAAATAGCATGTTGATTTATTCTTTCATAATTTCATTATCATGATTATGTCATAAGAATCAGGACAAGTGGAAAATTGTTTAGAACAAGTTGCTTTCTTTAAGTCAAGTGGCTTTTAGAAAAAAAATTGAATCCATGATATAAGAATAATATGATTGGCATCATGAGCTTCAGTTTAGTAATTTTGTTTCCAATTCTTAAAGCATAAGGTAAAGAACAATCTCACTGATTTGTTTACACAAAAGTGGCACTCTTTGTTGGAAGTCTCATCTAGGAGTGGATTACCTAAATCTTTTAAACTTAGCTCTGAGTGTGTTGTTACTATGCGACAGGGTCAGCTCATTAATTAAATGGGGGTGGACTGCATGGCTCAGCTAATTAATGCACTCATAGAGTCTGTCATATGGGGAGGGTCTGTCCTCTTGGCATCCCTCTTTAAGGTTTATGATGTCCCAATTTGCACTGATTTATAGAAACACAACTGTGTGAAAGATACAGCGACATTGTGATGAACATTCTCACAGATGTCATTGTTCTTACATTTCATTGGATACAAACTCTGAAATCTGGAAATAGGTGCCTATTCACAGCAGGTATGAACTGTTATTGCCATTCCTAAATCCCGTCATAGCTCATTCATTTCCGCATTTCATAGCATTACTGTTTTAGCTTTATATTTCATTAGGTGTTCTCACTCATAACTGACAATTGATAAGCACATATACCTACTAAAGTGCTGCTGGAGTTAGAAAAGAAAGTTTTTAGGCTGTTACCGTGTATCCCAAACATTTACACAATTGCAATAGTAAAAATCCATGTCAGCCTGTCAGGCATTCATTGGGATGCGTAATTTGATATCCAGAAAAGCATGTTTACTTGTAAAATCAGTGAGTGAGTGAGTTTAGTTTTACGTCGCACTTAGCAATATTCCAGCTATATGGCGACGGTCTGTAAATAATCGAGTCTGGACCAGACAAGCCAGTGATCAATAACATGAGCATCGATCTGCGCAATGGGGAACCGATGACATGTGTCAACCAAGTCAGCTAGTCTGACCACCCGATCCCGTTAGTCGCCTCTTACATAGCATAGTCGCCTTTTATGGCAAGCATGGGTTGCTGAAGGCCTATTCTACCCCGGGACCTTCACGGGTCACTTGTAAAATCAGACAAAACTTAGTAACAATATGACTAGCTGCTTAAGAGAATAGATGAGACTATAGATGGCACTTAGGTCACTCACCTGGCATGAAATGCATGTGTTGCCTCAGGCACAGGATGTCATCTCAAAGATATTTTATGCTTTTTCATGAGTGATTGAGTGAGTGAGTGAGTTTTATGCCGCACTCACCAGTATTTCAGCTATATGGCAGCTGCCTGTAAATAATCTAGTCTGGACCAGACAGCAGTGATCAACAGCATGAACATCCTTTTGCACGACTGGGAACCGATGACATGTGTCAACCATGTCAGAGAGTCTCACCATGACATGTAAAGGTTACTGAAAGCCAACATTCTAACCCGGACCTTCACAGGTCTGTATTTTTTCTTATGTGTTTAATGTCTCATCTTTTGAGTGACATCTAACATGTCTTTCTTTCATAACGTTTATTTTGAGATGCCTAGATGACTATGATACCCATAGAAAAACTTAAATTGGCCATCATATTAATAATCTCTAAATATATCAGTGGCATGACCACCCGAAGATCCACATCACTGAATGTTATTTGTAAATTGTTATGAAATGCCGAGTGCTTCTCCAGTTTAATTCCTCTAAAGGATTGTGTTATCTTAGTTGATATCTCTATCCCCCAGCCCCTACCCAACCACTGTCTGCTACATTTATCCTGGTTTTGCTCTTGAGATGATGCTTCCTACCTGTTTGTCTGTTTTTATAGTGAAAGCGAGACACTATGGTAGCTACATCCGTAATAGTTCCAGTGTTAAAATTATTATTTCATGTCAGTCAGTTATTGTTTAGAATAAAGGTAACTCTAGTTTCAAAATGGACTTTTAAAAAATCTTCTTTGGAATACAATATCATCATGCACTAATTTGCATAAAGCCATGGTCTGTTCCAAATAGTTGCTTTAGGACTGCATTACTCATTTCTGCTCTAATCTCTCCTGAGCGAAGTCCTTACCTTGTGTTTCCTATGTTACGATATGGGTCTTGGGTCCAAGTGAGGGTCCCACTGAAGTCCCTTATCTAACTGGCATACTGGTCTGCTTGGGGGAATTAAAGTAAAGAGTCCAAAGTCACAAGAAGCTAATTACAATTTTATTAACAAGAAATAGAATAACAAGGGTGGCCACAGAGAGTCAGTACAACCACAGGCAAACTGTAGCGCAAGTGGGGTTGCACAGCGTAGAGAATATGACCAGTCTTCATATATGCAAGCAAAGCGAGCAAAGGTTGGCAACACACTTCCCTCGCTTCGGTTCAAAAAGTATTTTTCGTGTCAAAATAAAATATCGCCACCATCAAATGTACACTCCAAATTCCTGACTAGATTGTGATCTCAGATTTCCAACCCCATATTTAACAATTACTCACGTGAAATATGTTTTATTCAACATTTAAAGCGCCACTCGTGGTACATCAGACCGTTCTTCGCCTCCATTACCCCTGCCAGCTTCTGGTTCAAAACAGTGAAGGAACAAGTTATTATTCAGAGTGGAATACATAAAGAGTTACCTCCCATGCTTCATACGCCCGCTACACCATAAGTGTGTTTATTGTAGAATAAATGTTACAAAAGATCTAACAACAACGCCGACACGTAAGACAAATACATTCCAACAGAATCATGATAAATTTAGGCAATGTGGTATATCTTTATAATTTCTGCTTATTCTTGTTCCTTCACTCCGTTGAGCCGGAAGCTGGCAGGGGTAATGGAGGCGAAGAACAAACTGAATACCACGAGTGGGGCTTAAAATGTTGAATAAAACATATTTCACGTGAGTAATTATTAAATATGGGGTTGGAAATCAGAGATCACAACCTAGTGAGGAAATGTGAGTGAACCTTTGATTGTGGCGATATTTTATTTTGACATGAAAAATACCTTTTGAACCGAAGCAAGCGAAGTGTGTTGCCAACCTTTGCTCGCTTCGCTCGCATTTATGAAGACTGGTCGTTTTCTCTACGCTGCGCAACCATACTTGCGCTACAGTTTGCCTGTGGTACAACCTTCCTGGGCTGGGGGGTAGAGCTGACCCGTGTTGGGAGTCTAAACACTACTGATGGACAAATGGAGGTGCAGACTATTTAACTACAATTGAAACAATACAAAGATTATGATTTGCTGACTGACACAAAAATGGGTGTAACCAACAATAGCCAATGATATACAGAATAAATAAAATGGTTTGTGTCCTACTAGAACAACTTCAATGACCTGACGGGGGAGTACTTAATCTTTTAATCCTATTCTAAGTGGCATTAGTCTTGTTGGCTCAGTTACTGGATGCTTGACTGCTTACTCTGGGCTGGATCTTAACAACCCTTAACTGGTGTTTGCTGAATGCTATTTTTAATGTTGGTGATGGCATGTTTACCTCATCAGAGCAGTTTGTTAAACTGTCTAGACTTAACCCTTGTCATAGTGAATGGTTTGTCTAATAGTGAGTTCTGATTAACTCAGGCTAGGATTTTAGCCAAAACATCTGTGATACTACTTTTGACAGGAGTCTTTGTCTAGGCTATTTCTGATACATGATGAAACTAATATTCTATATTTATATTTTGCCTAATATTCGAATGCTAATGTATTGTTTGTACTGGTTACAATTTATAATGAATTATGGTATGAATTGTTATTTCATGATACCTATCTCCCTACCACTTGAACTCTAGTTAGGCCAAACTTCGTTTGACAGATATTTCACGCTTTCACTTATTAACTCCATAAATTGACAATATAAATGTGATAAAACATTATTTTTCTATTTCTGACAGTACTTTAGTAACAGACTTTGGTTATGTATATTTTAGTCTCTCTGTTACTGCATATTTATTTTTAAATTTTGAAACATCAATACCATTTGTGCTTGCTTTCATCTTACAGTGTTGAGTATCACCGGTTGGTTTTATTAGAAAATGTAAGCACACATAGGCATCTGTTTGGTTGTCACCAGTGAAGGAGGGTATGTAATTCAGGGTGTAAGGGAAGCACCTATAAAATGCTTGCTGAAGGCTTGCTGCAGGGTGTCAACCTAAAAGAAGTTGATTCTTTCATTTTAGTTGTCTAAAGTTTCTAGTGATGATAAGAGTGACACAGCCTCCCAATCCTGGTCAGTATGATGGATTTCAATCTTAATCTCCACACCTCTACCTATACCAGTGTTAATTACTTCTTGGCTTCCACCGCTACGTAATGAAAACACACATCCTCATCATTCAGTCCCATTTCTACCCCTTTCCCGTCACTTTGTAGCCACCCCTACTCCAATCTCCTACCACATACCCCATTCTCCACCCCAACCCCAGTCTCCACCCCAACCCCTGACTCCACCCCTACACCAGCATCCACACCTACAATATTCTCTATTCTACACCAGTCTCCATCCCAAACCCAGTCTCCACCCAAACCCCTGACTCCACCCCTACACCAGCATCCACACCTACAATATTCTCTATTCTACACCAGTCTCCATCCCAAACCCAGTCTCCACCCCAACCCCTGACTGCACCCCTACACCAGCATCCACACCTACAATATTCTCTATTCTACACCAGTCTCCATCCCCTCCCCCAATCTCCATCCCTACTCCAGACTCCACTCCGGCCCCACCCAAGTCTCTATGCCTACCCCAGTCTCCACCCCAGCATCACTCTCGACCTCTGCTGTGGTCCCTACTCAGACCCACCCTCTTAGCCAAGACCCCACCCATATACCAATCTCCACACTAACCCCAGTCTCCATCCCCATCCCGTTTCCACCCATATCCCAGTCTCAAACCTGCTCCAATCTCCACCCCTACACCCCAGCCCAGTCTGCGCCCCCATCCAGGCTTTCACGGGACACAGGATTCCTGCATATTGGATACAGAAATTTGATGAAGGACCCCAAACTAAAATCCAGTGCATCCTTAGGACGCAATATTTGAAAGTTATTTTATGAAAGATTTCTCAAATAATATGTTTGGTTGTCTGCTTCCCAATATCAGTGGCTTTCTGCTCAATAATGTGATGCAACAGCTGGAAATACCTCTTTTTTTGAGGATTTATATGAATAACGTGTGCAGCAATTTGTTTGATGGCGGGTATTGTTCAAGAGTTCTAAAACTCAACACTATCATTGTGCCCTTGCCAAGAGTATTTTCGCTGTTGTAAGAAATGATTTTATTAGATAAGGATTGGTTTCTAAGATCACCTATTTCCAACAGGCTGTTATAAGGATTTTGATTGTTCAAAATTGTGCATGTGACTCAGGCAGGCAATCATATTACAACAGCAGATACCATGCTGACGTAAGCGATAACTTGTACATTCAGATGAAAGTTAAGGGTAAAATCCTGCTATTCTGAACATGATAGGCAAAACGTAACCTATTATACATATATTATGGAACTTAGTGGACATATTGTGCTTGGGTATGACATGTGACAAAAATGTTTCATGCATATAATATTTTAGGTTTAAACATCATGTCCGTGCATAAACTTCGATGCAATGAAAGCCGTGATGTCAAATTATATTACATGATTGCTCATAAAAAAAGATGGAAATAGTAAGTTATTATGTATGTTGGACAACTTTTATGAGTACTGTTGTTGATTTTATTCTTCAGTTTATTCACATTGTTTAATTATTTTCTCGAAACGTTGTTACTTTTCTCCTTGACAACTTTGATGTGGGCCCATTGCCTAAGCATGTGTCTGAGAATAGTTTTTTACAATAACACTCCGAAGAATAGTTTGTAATTCTAATCCTGTTGATTATGTAGTCAGTTGAAATTTAATAAATGTTTCCAAACATCATGAAAAGTGATAGATTTGATAAAAGAATCATATGTTAGTTAAGTTACGAAATTTATATATCATTCAGATGCGACTACTGCCTGGCCGGTTTACTGGCCTACAGTGTCAGGGGACTCATGACGTCTTTGCTGGTTTACCAACCTACAGTGGTGAATGGGTTAAAGTTTTGTCATTTTCTCTTGTCTTATGTTGTAGTTCTGCGTCATTCCTATACTGACAAGGTACATACAGTACTGAAAGATGATGAGGTGTCATCTGAAATTGCTATATTATGACTATTGATTAATGTATTCTGTTTCCAATGATTATTCTAATAACATTGAAAGTAACTTAAATATTATAACAAAATCATTATCAGATGGGGAGTATCCATGATTACAGATTTCATGCATATCTGAGTTTGATAGACTCCCAAATTTGGAAATGGACTCAGAAAAAAAGAAAAGCCATGAGTCCCCAGGGCTTCCAGTTTTTAGGAGCTATGTAAAATCCTGCCCCCTCCCCAGTCTCCATCCTAACACCAGTCTGCACCCCCACAACAGTCTCCATCCCAACCCCAGTCTCTATCCGTACTCCCAGACTCCACCCCTACCATTGTCTTCACCCTACCCCAGTCTCAAACCTACCAAAGTCTCCACCCGTACACCAATAACCACCCCTACCCCAGTCTCCATATATACATCAGTCTCCATCTCCACCCCAGTCTCAAACCTACCCCAGTCTCCACACCATCCTTCTCTTCATCCTTTCCATGGTATCCTCCCATTACGGAGACAGGCAGTTTGCAGATGCCTTAAAACAGCAGCACAATATAATAAATGCTTTCCTTAATCTGCGTCTCATATGCAAGTTGCAAACCCTATCTAAATCCCTTCTCCTACCCAAATCTTTACCCCTTTCTCATATAAATCCATACTACAAATTTTTGCAGCCATCAAAAAACATGAATTGCGAAACACTATGTGACACTTGAACTTCATATCCTGGTTGCTTCTTCAACATACCAGTCAGTCCCCACGCTCCCCCCTCCCAGGTGTTCACACCGCAATCTCATTATGTATTACCTTGTCACTGCTTCAACACTGTTGATAATGTGACAACATTTATGGGTGGAGCAAAGATACTGTACAGCAGTGTGATTGGCTGAACAAGTAAGTGATTGACATGTGTGGCTGTATATAAGAGATGTGGTACATATTCACTTACCTACTCTCCAGACTGCATTGCTACTGTTTTTGTCCAGGTAAGCTATTATTATTTATTTTATGCCAGGCACTGTCATATTATCTGTGAATTCTCTGTGTGTAAAGCAATGCCTTTTATCTGGATTCGGTTTTCCCTATTTCCTTCAGACTGGTTCAAAATGGGGCAGATGTTTTCATAATTTATCCATTTATATAAGACCTGCATCAATGAGATATGATTTTGAAAAGCTGCTTGTCAAAATTTTATTGTTTTTTACAAGAAAAATAAATGTTTTATGTTTCATTATTTTCTAAAAGCAGCTTAGTTGGTTAAAATCAGCACAAAGCAAAACTATTATTTTAACTGCCAGTCTATTTGTATAATTACTAGCATAAATACAACTCATTTCTGGATGATTTTAATATCTTGTGATCTGCTTATGTTTATGTTGTTAATACGACTGACGTCTTTTCACCCGCACAATTTAACTGAAACTATTGAAAAATTAGCTGTCAAATTTTGACAACTCTACAAAACACACAGTGCATAGTCTTGTTTCACTTGGAAACGTATGCTTGCTGGGAGACAACTTGTCGCACATGCTGGAGTCTACAGGTGACAAACTGTCAACCAATCGGGTGGCTCCAACTCAATGGTTCTGCTTGAATAAGCAGCTCTAGGGCACTACGTCACAGTCGACCACACTGTGTGTTGTGTTGAACCAAGATCCAGGTTAAATATAGATGTAGACGAGTTGATATTTTCAAGAGAGGGTAAAATTTGCTGAAACATACTCTATGGTGTTTTGTTTCATTAATTCATCTTTTTGTTATTTTGAAGTTTTTTTATATTTCTGTCCATTTTGAACCCTGTGCATGTCAATTGGAATTTTTATGCTAGGTAACAAATTTTCACTTTTACAAGGAGTTGAGATCAATACTGTAATCGTAATAAAATAAATCATTTGTCCTAAAAGCTGATGTATTTAGTTGGTAGTGTTTTTTATGAAACACAGGTGTAAGAAATATAGTTCAGTTAAATTCTCCTGATGTTACTGTGGTGCAAAAATCTAACAAAAAATACATTTCAACAGTATCACTATTAGCTCATCTTTGATTCCTTATGGCAAGGTCAAGAGAACCTCACCTTGGCTCACCTCACTTCATTTCACCTCACCTCACATCCAACTTCACCTCATCTCACCTCACCTTACTATATCCGACTTCACCTCACTTAATCCCACCTCACCTCATCGTACCTCCCCTCACTTAGTCCCACCTCACCTCACCTCACCTCACCTCACCTCACTTCATCCTACTTCACCTCACCTCATCTCACCTCACCTCACTTGTTCCTACTTCACCTCACCTTACCTTACCTCACTTAATCCTTCCTCACCTCACATTAATCCTGGGCGGTGGGGTAGCCTAGTGGTTAAAGCGTTCGCTCGTCATGCCGAAGACCCGGGTTCGATTCCCCACATGGGTACAGTGTGTGAGGCCCATTTTCTGGTGTCCCCCGCTGTGATTTCGCTGGAATATTGCTAAAAGCGACGTAAAACCAAACCCACTCACTCACTCACATTAATCCTGCTTTACCCCAACTCACCTTGCCTCACTTAATCCTACTTCACCTCACCTCACCTCACGTCACTGAATCCTATTTCACCTCATCTCACCTCACCTCACCTCACCATATCCGATATCACCTCACATAATCCCACTTCACCTCATCTCACCTCACTTAATCCTGCTTCACCTCATCTTACCTCACCTCACTTGTTCTACTTCACATCATTTTACCTTACTTCACTTAATCCTACTTCACCTCACCTCACTTCACTTAATCTTACTTCACCTCACCTCACCTCACCTCACTTAATCCTACTTCACCTCAACTTGCTTAATCCTATTTCACCTCATTTTACCTTACTTCACTTAATCCTTCTTCACCTCACCTCACCTCACGTCACTGAATCCTATTTCACCTCATCTCACCTCACCTCACCTCACCATATCCGATATCACCTCACATAATCCCACTTCACCTCATCTCACCTCACTTAATCCTGCTTCACCTCATCTTACCTCACCTCACTTGTTCTACTTCACATCATTTTACCTTACTTCACTTAATCCTACTTCACCTCACCTCACTTCACTTAATCTTACTTCACCTCACCTCACCTCACCTCACTTAATCCTACTTCACCTCAACTTGCTTAATCCTATTTCACCTCATTTTACCTTACTTCACTTAATCCTTCTTCACCTCACCTCACTTTAATCCCACTTTACCTCATTTTACCTCACATCACTTTAATCCCACTTTACCTCACCTCGTCTTACCTCACTTAATCCTACTCCACCTCACCTCATCTTATGTCACTTAACCCTACTTCATCTCACCTCATCTAACCTCACCTCACTTGTTGCTACTTCACCTCACTGAATCCTACTTCACCTCACTTAGTCTTACTTTTTTTCACCTCCCCTCACTTAATCCTACTTCACATCACTTCACCCCATCCCATCAGATGCTTGAGAAAAAAATAGTAAGCTTCACACTGTGGAGAAATCATTTGCCACAAAGCCAAACTGTTGGAAATATATAGAAAAAACAATCGCCACTATCATGCTTCAAACTTTGTCTTATCTGCCTCTTACTTGCTTGACAACGATACAAGAAGCTGTATCGAAACGTTGCTCCACCTGAATAAGGAAGTTGCTCATCCATAAAGTTTTGTCCTTATCTATGCTCAACACTGTTAAAAAAGAGAAAAAGACATGGTTCCCTGCTTCCAGTTTCAGTAGGTAGATTATGGTTACATTCACCAAAACCCTTTCATCCCAGTATGTTTAAGTAATGTTCAAAATCTGGATGATAATTTTCTGTGATGGTATATATATGGTCATTTTCTGTGACTGAATCTCTCAGATGAGTTTTGTTTGTAAAACATTGTGAATACTCAGATGCAGAAAGCCAGATATATACCTGTACTCCCCATCAAAAGTTTAGACTCATCTAAAACATTCACTATATGTTATGTATATATATATTTATGTATGGTTACATCGAAGATGAATTTCTCCACTAAGTTAGGAGAACCAACTGCAGACCTGATGCTGATAAACTGCATATGGATCATTCATCAAATTGCTGAAAAGTATGTGCAGATATCATGCATATGAACAGCTGGATTTCAGTGTAAAGTTTTGTTAAGGATTCAACACCAATTTTCACTGATTTTCATCAGTTATTAAAAGCATGACAGTAATCTTCACAACTTTGTGAATATGTTTTACAATGCATTAGTACCTTTGAACGGTATGGAATATTATGCAAAATATAGATTAGAACGGTTGACTGAAGTAGGTGGCTACATTTAGATTAGTGTGTCTAAACTTTCGATGAGGAGTATATATGTACCCATTTGGCCGTACCTTGCTATTAGGCTGTAGTGATTGGACAGTCACCCCACGCAGGGCTGGTCTCGCGTAAAGTACACATGTTCTTTGTACTACTGGGTACACACACTCTGTGTACAGAGTGTTTGTGCTTCTGGTGGTCACAATCACATGATAATGAACCAACACTGACTCAAAGATATAAATAACAGACACAGATGTTAAAACAGATATATACTTAGGTACAATTTGGTGAAGGCTGGATTTCTTTGCACTAAAAACGTCTTCAAAGACCAAGGGTAAACATAAGGAAAGGCTGAACTTTCCAAGGAATGGAATGTTTGGGTGCAGATTCAAACGATGTGATCAAGCAAGCAATGCAAAGAGCAATCCTATGTATGTCAACGTTGTCAATTTTAAATACTCACTATGCAGCTATGTATATATTCTCCTTGAATATTTTCTCCTTGTTTCACCTCTTCATCTTTGCCTTCATCTTTACAGCTACTGAAATACCTGTCAAAGAAGTAATCTTCATCGTTACAGCCTCTGTAATACCTCTCAAGGAACTCAGTGACTCAGATAGCCATGGTATATGTCATATCACATGCAGACGTTTCTACCCAGGGAAAATACAGACATATATGAGGTGTCAAAATCAGTTGCTTGACTTTTAAGGGAGTAGTCTTGATGATACTGTCACCTTTTTAAGAAATTTACATACCCTGGCTGTCACAGGAACAGATCAAGCTGTCTAAGGAACAGTATTTGATGGTCCTGTGTTTCATACATCATTCATCAGACCAATGAAGATCAGGGTTAGAATTGGTCTTCAGCATGTAGGTTGTTATAAGAGACTAATGGTATAGAGTGGTCAGAATCACTGACTTGGTTGACACATGTGAATGTATCCCATTTGCTTAAATTGATGCTCATGCTTTTGATCACTGGATTGTCTGGTCCAGATTTGATTATTTACAGACTGCCATAGTGGTTATGGTATTAAACAACCAACCAACATTATTCATTTTATTTTTCCACCAATGTGAGGAATCTGTAATTGTTTTCACAGGAAAGCAGGATCTTAATTATTTGCCATCCTCAAAACTCTCCAAGAGATTGTAATTTTTGCTTCTGAATAGTCAGTCACTTTGTTCCCTAATGACCTTGTTGATTTTCTCACAATTAAATGACCTGAGCACATACAACTGGTTATGTAAGCGTACAGTGCAACAACTTTAGCCTCACTACAAAACATTTACCTGTCTGTCTCTTACATAACTTCAATAGCCATAAATCAGTGAGTCACATGAATTTTCACAACCAATCACATTGCTTGTTTTGTCTGTATGGACCAATGAGAATGCTCCACCTGTTCTCCAGGACCTAGCTGTGCTATATACACATATGCTTACAGCTACCTCTGTTCATCTCGACCATTAACCCCTCTAGACTGAACAAAATTTATGTGAAGAGATTCCGGTGCAGAAATAAGTCTTGATTGGGCTGAATGTTTTCTGTTTGTTGATATTCAGTTATTTAACTGAGGATGATTTAATCAAACTTCCCATTAAAAAACAAGAAGGGTTTTGCTGCATGATACACCCTATCGTATCAAATTCATTCTTCACTAAAGCCATGTATAGGGAAATCACAGTTTGCATAAAGGTATAATGAATTGTATTTAACTTCTAAATATTTTAACATCATATTTCTCAAACTCATCGGAAAAGACACCATAATTTTCATATGTTTTAGTTAATTGTTTTACTGAAAAAGGAAAACAATGTGTGCATACAGTATTTATGCCACATTTTTACATGCTACAATATTCTGTTAATGAAGTGATAATAATACAATGCCAAACAATGCAGTTGACTGCAGTAGCATAATAAATATGTACAGAATTTCACACTGTTTAGAATATTCGCATGTTCTGCAAACATCATGTGACTAGTGGAAAAAGTATAATTCATTATTTGGGCTCAGTATCTATTTAGCCATGTACAGACTATGACTACATTTGTCATTCATATCATCTGACTTGGCAGATTTATGAAGAGTGTCCTTGAGCTACCGTTTTGTTTGTCTTTCTGTGTTACTGAATGATTATGAATTATCGCAACCGTGAGTTGTTAGGGTGAAACTATGTGTGTCTAAGGGTAAGTCCCACTTTCTGAACCCTCTCAGAAGAGAAAAATGATCTCCATTATGACACGAAAAAAATGTACTTGTGCTGTCATTCTCTTTCAAGTTTGCCCTTGAGGCATGTTGTTACGTCTTGTGTCAAATAGTATTATATTTCTTGTTTTACTTTCTCCATCCTAAACAGATGAAGTATTGAATGGAGACATTTTGGAAAGGATCAATCCCATACTTAGCCATACTGACAGACCTGCATGCTTATTCAGACTCTGTCTTTTGTCTTTTAACCATTCATTATTTTTAAAAAGTTTGTTGGAAATGAGCAAGTCGTCAACACCATATGGTACGGGCAAATGGAGTGAGTGAGTTTTAGTTTTACTCTGCTTTTAGCAATATTTCAGCAATATCACAGCGAGGGACACCAGAAAATGGGCTTCACACATTGTACCCATGTGGGGAATTAAACCCAGGTCTTTGGCGTGAGGAGAGGATGCTTTAACCACTAGGCTACCCCACTGCCCTAGGAAAATGGTATAAATTGCTTTACGACATTCTCAAGACACGCGTGGGTTACAGAAGATCGGTTCTAACCCAGATCTTCATGGGTATGAATGTTTGTACGGTGTTTAAGTCAGTGGATTCAGCCTTCCTTTGTAGAAATATGTCTCCATGTCATTAGATAATTTTAGGTTGAATTCTCCTCTAATTGTTTCAATAATACTTATTGAAGAATTTTATTGATATATTTTGGGGTTTTTTTTTCAATGAATATTAACAAAGTTTTTAACCTATTGATGTACATTCTTTTGACATCCTGTGTTTAAAAACATCTATGTCATTCTGACATTGAAAATAACCTTTTTATGTAAATGTCTCTCAAAAGTCAATAGTTTGGGTAGGTGTTGAATATCCAGTTAAATGATTGTAATATGTGTTCATACATTTATGTTTAACAGTCTCACACATTAATTCTTTCTGTCTGTCTGATTCTAATATTAATAGTCTAGACAAGTCTCAAAAGCCATCCTTTGAATGAGGTTAGGTTAGTGAAACTAGTTGAAAGTAGAAGCTACGTGACGACTTGGCTCAGGATTTAGTCTGGCATATATGATTGACTATTGAAAATATTCATAATGTACACTACGTATACAGCACAGACAGCTCTGGCTACAGCTTGTATAATAACAGCCCCAACCAAACAAACTTTTTTCCATTTTATCTGCAAACCCAGTTCAAGCTGACATGTTTCAACGAACAGAGCACAGCACATATATTACTCCTTGTATCAGAGTTCAGTTGCACTCATAGCATTTGTGATACATGTCCAAGGCTGAGCTGTCCACTCTGTGGGCCCCAAACCAGCACATGTAATCTATTCCGCATTGGCTACTCATCGAGAGGTCCACAGAAGCTATCATCCGGTAAAGTACTATGTTGCTTTAATTGTAGCAATACAGAACCAAATAGGCTATGTGAGATCTCAGTCTTGATTTACGTTTTCTTGTTTTGAGGTGTTCATTTGAGAACTGTTGCAAAATGGCCTCACAGAATGGCCAAATAAATTCGGCTGTCACGATTCAAGTGAGCTGTAAACAGCCCCAAATAGCTGAATCATGCAAGGATGTAACTTTGGTTTGGGTGATGTCTGGTGTTTTCGAGGAGTCAGTCTTCGTCAGCCCTGAAGCCATGTTATTGAAATCCACACTGAATATGGGTCACATCATAGGTGGTAATTTCTAATCTCTAATAGGTGTGGTATCAATCAGGACTAGATGCATTCTTTCCTCAGTCCGAGTCCACTGGGCTGTCGATTTTCAAACCTTGGAAATAACTGCGCTTGTATTGTTTAGATTTTTGTCACACTGAATGAATATAGGACTTAAAATCCATAGCCATATTTCAAAATCAATTTCTGATAACTGTAAACAATGTGTAGTATGTAACATGTTGACAGATTTATCTCTTTAGCGTTACATTTTCAAGAAAATTTAAATGTGAACTCCTTTGTGGTATTTTGGAAATTTAATTTCATTTGTTATTTTCTGCAGAATGTAATTGTATTTATAAACTTAGTCTTTTTCAGTCATGTTGTATTTGGTTGAACCTAGAAAAATAAAATGATGAAATATCGACAACATGCTTGTAAAATAAATTTGCACCTGTGATCCATGTGTTGTATGTCATTCAACATTCATTTTTTAGTGTCGTGTTATAGGGCTTCAATTACAAACAATCAATATCAGTATATGTAACGTACACTGTATGTGGCAATAAGTAATTGTTTATGATTTAATGGAGCTGCACAGTCTGTGGTGATTCAGTTACAATTCAGTTTTGTTCTCACTGCAACTGATATGTGGAGTTAATGTTCTGGATGCTAAATATCCTGTTTGGAACCAACAGTGTATTTACTGAGCCAGGGCAAACTTCATACATAGTATGCCCACAAAGATCTGGGTTAGATTATGAACGAGCTCGGGTGGTCAGACTCACTGACTTGGTTGACACATAATTGACATTGTAGCCCAGTTGTGTAGATCGATGCTCCTACTGTTGATCACTGGATTCTCTGATCCAGACCCGATTATGTACAGACTGCCACCATATACCTGTAATATTGCTGAATGCATTAAACATCAACCACACACATAGTATTTCGTCCAAGTAATGAAGTGCATCGTACACTATCAGTCATATATCCTTTACTCTTCTCATTTCCTAAAAACTAGTACCAGGAAATCACACGTTTTCATTTGTGATTAGAGTGACTACAGACAATATAGTCCCAACAACAATTTTTTTTTTTTCGAACTGATTTTCTTTATCTTAATAAGAAAATGTAAAACAAGATGGCCACCGACGATGAGCTCCCTAATCTTAGTAGATAAGTTTGATGAAGATAACAAACATGATATGCCGTAACAATATTCATGAATGGACAGATCTCCAAGTCCGACTGATTCACTGACAGACAAAGACAAGTCTGTTTGTAGACACTAATGGCAGTACCTAGCTGACCTGTCCTATTTGCAGCCTGTCATGATCAAGGGTAATTCATCATTAAATATTTATTTCCAGGCTAGTACTTCATTAATGCAATGTGACCAGCACAGACATTAGTTGGCCTGATCAGAGACTTGTACAAGTTTCTTGTGAGAGCATGATATGATACTGAACAAAAATGGGAGCAGGGTCCCATTCCTCAAAGCAATCGTAACCCTAAGGCCGTAAGTCCCAAAACTTCAAAGTCAGTTTAGTTCGACCAGCTTAATCTTAATCGTTTTATAATTGTTAAATATCAGCACAATTGCTTTTGGATGAAGGGATGGTATAAATGCAGCTTGGGTCTGTGCGGGTAGCTGTAAGTCCCCATGGTCCCTAGTTTGGTGATCTGCCTTCAGTTGTTGCTGATCTTTAGCCTGTTTTTATATATGATTTAATGTTCAATAGTGCTACTAGTTTTAACTTCACATGCTAGTTTTTATTCAAAATGTGATTGTGGCTAGTTGTTTTACTGTCCTTTGAGGACAGGTTTTATAATATGTACACATTCTTTATGAACATCAAATTTGTTTTCGCCACATTATGGCTAAAAGGTTTAAGGTCACATGCAACCCAAAAATCAAAAATAATTGAAACACAGTTATCACTTATTCATGATATATGAAATGCATTTCTGATAAAGAAAAAACAAATAAACAAAATTATAAACGCATAATTGCATATCAAAAGTGTGATGTTTTATACTTGGGTTTGCCTCCCTTAAAACGAAGCAGATGCAATACCGAACCCAGTCACAGCCAAATGTGTGTGCACTCAAGTGTAATGAACCCTTTTCATTGGCCACTGGTTCATTTGCTGATACACTTAGACGGCTCTTTGTTTATGACTTATAAGCCCAATAGGTATTAATTTCAAATTGTGGTCAGTGATTGAAGCTGTGAATTGCATATTGTCATTTGCAGACAGGCAGGCAGACATATAGGTGACATTGACATTGACATTGAGTTTTCTCCGTGACAGTGTCGGGTTAACACAATCAACATGTATTTTATGTACCAAGTAGATTATTTACTTGTTTGTGTATACAACCAAAATTAGACTACTGCTCATGACGTCATATTCCAGGCAATCATACTGTTTCAAGCTCCACTAACCTATTCACCACGCATGTATTATGAGCACAGTGCAGCACAGCTGTTGAAACCATTCTTTCCCCAGCGCTAGGGGAAAATCAGAGAATCGTTTGAAGCTTTTTTTCATTGTATTATTTTTCAACTTCATACTTTAACATAGACTTACATCAGTCATAGCATTAAAATGATTGTAACTCCCTTACTTTAACAAAGACTTACGACAGTTGTAGCGCTAAGATGATTGCAACTCCCATAGACTTACAACAGTCATAGTGCTACGATCGTGTTGGGACATGAGACCCTGATATACTATAAATCTTCCTGTTATGACCAACCAATAGATACATTTTACAAGCTGGAACTAACTTCTTTGAGAGGCGTTTTAAAAGTTGAGAAGTACAATAGTGACAAACTTTACAGCTATCAACTTTCTTTGATTTCATGAGTGTGATGTTTTGATACAGAGTCTTGTACCATTGTCAAGCAACTGTTTGTCAATAAAGCTGGAAGTAGTGCATTAAAACTAATTTCATTTAAAGAGAGTCTTTTGGAAATCTGAAGCATATAAAATGTCCGACATAAAAGACTTTGCAGAAGTCTCAACATGATCACAAGAAGCCTTAAAGTATGTAATCAGTTGTGCCCTTGTCAAGATTCTGGGTCACTAGAAATTACTACACTCGTGCTTACAGATAACATTTATGTTACTAGTTGTTTGAATCTTATCTAATCATTTGTTTTGAAACAATGAGTGGTACAATACCGTGAATCATATCTCATGTCCCTATGTGCAGTAACCTGTTTCTTACTCCCCATTTTAGCATCAAATAATGATATAATTTGATTATCACATGTACATACAAGCACATAAAGATGACATTGCAAATGAAGAAAGTAGTTGTCATGATCTGACCTTAAGTGAGCTAACGACAGACTTGGAATTTGATCTCACACGGTTGATGACTATCTAAGTTAGGTCATCCAGGAGGGACGTGCGAACATATTTGCGAGTAGTCACTGGCAGCTTGTCTTAGGAGGTGACCCAGACTTGTCCCTGAATATATATCATATTGATGGAAACAAAGAAACTCATTTAGTTTGAAAAAAAACAAACCAGTGAGGTGGCAACCTTGGGAAATCTAGACTTGCTACTTTTAGGGTTTAAGTGCATTGCAGGGGAGGGCAGTTTAGAAAATAATATTCTTCAGAGACTGTGAGACAGATGAGAAGTGGTTTACTGGATCGGTTGGCAGTGTTGGAGTCTTGGTTTAATGTAGAGCTCATAGTACCAGTCACCAATTTATCTGTCCTAGACTTGATTAATTTGTGGCCACCATTAGCTGGAATATTTCTGGGTAGAAGTGGCGATGGTGTTTGGAGTATTTTACATTATTTTCATGCGGTTTAAGGGCAGTGGAGTATTTGAAGTGGTTAAAGTCTTGGCCCGCCACGCCAAAGATCTAGGTTCAATTCCTGACATGGGTACATGTGTGAAGTCCATTTCTTGTGTCCCCTACCGTGATATTCCTGGAATATTGCTAATAGCAGCATAAAACACTACGTCCTGACTACACACTGTACCTTTGTACCACCCACTAACTTTATTAATTACTGGTAATTATATTTGATTGTTTTTCTTTTCCAGCCTGTGTGTCGCTTTCAGTGAAAAGCACACACCTCCACACTGCAAAGAAGACCAGTGACTCTACTGACTAGGTGAGTTGTCCATTCAGTGTTCTTTTGGGAAAACAGATGGGTGAGGTAGTCTCATGGTTAAAGCATCTGCTTGTCTTGCTAAAGACCTGGGTTCAGTTCTATTTCTGGTGCCCCATACCATAATATTCATGGAATATTAACTGTGTAAAACTATACCCACTGACTCACATTTAAGAGTAGCACACTGAGAAGGTTTTACCTTGACTTACCAAAGTAGGAGTCCAGTGAGCCCCATCAGTAAGTTTTGCTGGTAATGTATGAGGGTCTGGTGAAGTACTGACATAGTGTGGGTTCAGATGATGGCTTCAGAGCCAAGGATGAATCAGTGATCAGCCAAACAGTAGTCGTAGCTGTCGGGCGAAAACGGACACAGACACCTCCTATTGTGCTGTAGGAATGATCTCAGGGTGTTTGTCCGTCTCTCTGGATGCAGTATGGTTTCTGTATGTGTCTGTGTTTGTATGTACCTGACACATATTTGCGTCATATAAAACTCAGATACAGGCTCATCATTCATCCCTGTATGGTGGAAGCTGCCAAAATTGGCATCTGCCCAATCCGGCAAGTTGTAAACACCAGCATAAAATCTCAGTGCCATCTATAGTTAGTACATTTATCATAAGCTCTACAATCCAGCATGTTGTCTAAACTGGATTATTTCTTCAGTCCCGATCAGTGCCAGTTTAGACAGCTTTCACTGTATTCCTGAAGCACTAGTCTTGAGTGCTCAGGGTTTTATGTGAAATATAATGTTACATTTGTTGACACTATTGATCACTGGATTGCTATTTACAAGTTTGAATATTGCTGAGTGTGGCATTGACCAAACAAAAAGAAATTATTTTTATATATTAGCATAAAATATCTGCTTTATGACTGTAACACAACACTGCACAACAACAGCTGAGAGAGCTTTGGCAGCCATGTTTGCATTTTAATACTAACCAATACCAGATGTTTGTGAAACCATAGCATCTTACTTAAAGATAACGGGATGCATAGGTGAGTGTAGGAAATAGTTCAATAAATTTGTTGAAGAAATTTGTCTGAAAGGTGATGTATCTACTTACTTCTTATTGTGAAAATATATTTTATGTGATGTTTTGATACAGATTCCTGTACCATTGTCATTCCTTTATTCCTGCTTTACAACGGTACAAGAGTCTGTCTGAGTGTCGCTCTCGTGAAATAAAAGAAGCTGTTATCCATAAACTCTGTCAATATTGTACTTGTCACTTTCTGTTTCTTCTGGATGTCTAATTCTTCGAATATAAGATGGAAATGATCACATGACTATTTTTCGTGTTTTCGTATTTGGAGGCTTGGAGTCATACCTAGGAATATGATGGGAATATTAATTCTGTGGATAAAAACTATAAACATTTTTGACTCAGCACAGCCACTGAGAATGTATTTCCTAACACAGATGAGACTAATACAGTGCTATGTTATATTTCTGTGGGGCAGTGGGGTAAAGGGCTCTGTTCTCATGCCAAAGCCCAGGGTTTGATTCCCCACATGGATACATATCTCCCACCTGACGTTGCTTGAATAGTGCTTAAAGCAGCGTAGAACCTAACTTACTTACTCACTGTCTTCACAATAAAAGGGAATGTATTCAAACATGAATGATCTGTGATAAGACCAAATGTTAGTGGAAGCTGATGAAATATTGCTAAACATTGGACAATTTTGGTAAAAGTACTTTCATGTAAATTTAGCAAAACTGGCATGTTATTTTCAGATTACAGCAGAACAGTTAATGTGACTGAAAGAATATATTTTATCCTTTACTTAGATATTTGCACCTCACTTCTGCCAGTAGTTCACAGACAACTAGGCCTTGCAGGTGCCATACTGCTAGTTCACACACAAACAATGAATAGAATCATTTGATCAGCAGTCTTGCTAGTGAGTCAATACCGAAGCATACAGTTTCATAGATGATAGCTTCCTGTTAATTGAACGAGTGATGTTTCGATGTAGATTCTGACACCATTGTCATCTCAAAAGCTTGATAAAGGTGTAAGAATCTACATCAAAATGTCACACCATGCAGTAAGAAAGAAGTTGTCTTTCATAACATCATGTGCCTTTGTTATTGAATGGAATCAAGTAAACCACAAATATGTGAAAAAAGTAATGATTCAAGAAGACTAGTAGATAATGGTCCATAGTAATATGCCAATCTTTCTGGAAAGTGTCAGTATGTGACACTGAACACTTCAGACATTGAGAACTGAACATGGTCCTCTGCTGTGATGAGCGAAGACTTAAACACACATTATGGAGGGGAAAGCCACATTAACTTGGTGTGCTTAGTGGCTGCATGAGTTGGAAGATCCCCAAGGAGCTGAGATTCATAATACGAAGTGACGTCGAGAATGACATCTGTTATTAAAAATAATTATCGTATGGTATTTTTTTAATGACATTTACTCGCACACTGCCTACAGTCAGTGTCAAATCAAGTTTGTATGACTGTTATACAACGCTCTCAGTAATATATGACATTCAACAAGCGGTCGTGAGATGTAAAACTGTCAATGCCATTTCCGCCTCACTCTTAAAACGTGTTCAAAAGAAGTGTAATAAAAATACCTCTTATCGTGCACAATTAATAAAGGCACAGTCAGGTGCTTAAAGTTCCTCGTGAACGTAGGAAAGGTCAGGTACCTTGTTGCAGATCCTAGTATATAAGTACCGAGAAACAAGTCAGCCAAACATTCACATATATAGTTTGGGGCATGTGGCCCAGTCATCTGACATACCACAGTTTGCGGAGCAGAGTTGCTTCCTTTTGATACACCAGAATCTTCAGAAAAATACAAAGTGGCGTAAACCCCAACTCACTCAAAGATAATGGGGAGGGGCTAAGCCTATTGTTAAAGGCATTTTGTCATGATGTTGAAGACCCATGTTTGATCAACATAGGTACAATGTGTGATGGTTATTTCAGGTGTCTCACACCATGACTTTGCTGAAGTATTACTAAATGTGGTGTAAAACTGAGACCTAACTCACTCACAAAGACAATGATGATCTCTCAAATGTGGTCATTGAACAAATTGTAAACAACCATTTCTCCTCTTGAAAGGTATTTTCGTAAGAGGCGACTAACGTGATCGAGAGGTCAGGTTCGCTGACTTGGTTGACACATGTCATCAGATCCCAATTGTACAGATCAATGCTCATGTTGTTGATCACTGGATTGTCTGGTCCAGACTCGATTATTTACAGACTGCCACCATTTAGCTGGAATGTTGCTGAGTGCGTCGTAAAACTAAACTCACTCACTCACTTGAAAGGTATTTTACTGGTTGACTTAAACTGCTAAAAGTCATGCTTAAACATATTTATGCTTTGAAACACACCTTGAAAAAGACAACCTGTAAAGATTTAGCTAAGAACTAATTCAGCAACCATGCTAGTTGTAAGAAGTGGACTCATGATGGTTTGGGCTATAATAATTGCCTTCAGTAACCCATGCTTGTCACCTTGACTTTACAGCTTTGTGGTCAGGCTCACTGACTAGGTTGACCCATGCCATTGTATCTCAGGTGCGTAAATCAATGTCCATCGCTGTCGATCACTGGATTGTCTGGTCCAGACTTCATGATTTCATCGCCAGACCATCTCCATATGGCTGGAATATTCTTGAGTACAGAATAAAACTAAACTCACTCACTCACTGACAGACTCACTCAGTGTAAGAGGTGGTTAAAAAGGATGGAGTGGTCAGACTTACGTACTTGTTTTCTGCATGTCAGCGTATACCAATGGCAAAAACTGATATGCATGATGTCAGTCACTGGATCGTATGGACCAGACTTATCAGTGTGTTCAAATTTGCTGATGGCAGAATTAAACAAAACACAAACAAACACAAATACTATATATATTTTTAAAAACCTACCATTCTGTATCTTCCTCTTGTATATTCTGACCATCAATTTAAACCAAACTGGAGACCAGCCTTACCTTTATCCAACAGTTGTGATGAACATAGAGATAATTTTTTGTTGCATCGTCTTTTTATTCTTGCGTACAACGCTTCAGTGCTTGTTGTGGCCCCATCATCAGGTAAAACTTTGCAGGTATGCAGGTAAATAGCTGTCTCTCAGTAAAGAATAAAGGAAGATTCAACTCAGAAAAATCTCTATGGTCATTAAACAGCATCTTCTAAAATGCTAATCAAGTATCTATCAATTGTGAGTTGGCATGAAATGAAAGAAAACTAAAACAGAAAGTAGAAAGTGTTCATTTTGTAATTTCTTTTCCCAAACTGAGTGTTCTTGGAAAAGGTAGATCCTAGTGAGACATTAGCAAAACAATCTGCTGTCTATATGTCACAGACATAATCCTTCGAGGACAAAAGAGTTCCTGGTAAGACATCTATTGATGTGAGGATGTATTGACACTCTATTGTCTGAACTGCAACAGCCTTCAAACAATTGTGACTTTGCACATGTTGGTAATTGTATCAAAGCATTAAATGAATCTATTCATGGATCATTTTGCGTCTCTCACTTTCCAAAAACTCATGCTTCATAGAAAAGCCCATTCCACGGGAGACAGTGATTGGCCAATATGCTGCACCTATATAAGTGAGAATGTTCTAGCTCTTTGTTAGTTGCTCTGGAGTGTGACAAGCCTGGACTACATTGTGAATTGCCAGTTTGTGTTGGTAATAGTTAGAAAACGTAAAATGACTATGGTATGAGTTCCTTTTTGAAAACTTATTTAGATTAGACTCATATATTTTCTTGTTTCACAGACAAGTTCTCTTTTGAGATTTTAGCATAAATTTATAATTGATTGATTGAAAATATACAGGTTATGCGAAACATGCCAGACTTTATCAAAGTCTAAATGCTAGGCCAGTTGCTTTCATTGTGGAGTGAAGAGTCAGCCATACATTTTGAAAATGATTTAAAAATAAAAATGAAAATATTGTACTTGAAGGAAATCATGTTATTCAAACCTTTTGGGGAGTTACCTATGTTTGCATTTTGTGATTTTTTGTAATGAGCACAAACACTTACATCTAAAGGCATTTTTGCTATATCTTACTTTAGAGCATTGTTAGTTTCTTTGAGAATAAGTAAAACCAAAGATAAGTAAGATTTGAGTTTGATGCGTCTAACTGGATGCTGCAGCAAATTAGGACGAAAATATTATTAGCTTTTGATAAACTGTATAATTGTCTGTATAAAATCGAACCGCCACGCCTATGAGTACAGGACAAATGTGACAATGGATATATGTTATTAGGTTTATATCTCAGATCTCGATTTTTACAAACTATTTAATATCCAGGTCCATCCCAGAGAAGTGTACAGGTAAATAGCTATCTGTCTATTATATTACGTTCATTATTGCCACGTGTTTACAGTATGACTATAGAATCTGTTATCTCTGTTTCTTGTATATTTCAGATTCGTTTTATATCAGCGTCACCAGCTGTTTGCCTTATCAAGGTGAGATTAGTTGTATAGTGGGTAGTATCAGCATGACCAGTCAGTCCATTGAAGTCATTTACTCATATCATGTTAATTAACAGCCTTTTTGCAATCAATAGGTGTATTGTTGTTTTGTGTTGTATTAAAATACCAACCTTTGAATTAGTCAATAAACGTGATATGGCACAACAGCTCTATTCAGTATTTGTCAGTTATATTGAAAGGTGGAGCTTTGAAATATCGTATTAACTGTATAACGTTTTTGAAAAATGATTTCTTAATTACTATTTTCATTTTGCTGTGTTAGAAAGGTTATGATACTGACCCAATGTCATGTACAAAAGATGTTTTTATAACCGCTGATGTAGCAGTTTGATTCAAGTGCCAGTGATCCTGTTAAGCCATGATTTTTTTATTCTCCTCAAATTTCTTGTGCTCTCTGCCACCATATTGCTGAAATATTGCTCAAAGCAGTGTAAAATTTCAGTCACTCACTATTCACTCACTCTCACCCACTTACTCACACACTCACTCACTCACTCACTCACTCACTCACTCACTACTCACTGAATTTGACAAGATGATCCTTGACAAATGTTGAGTGGTATATTTTGAATTCATACATAACACATCTGTAGAGCAGTAATTTGACGTGTACATTTTATCTGATCACAATACTAGGTTTGTAGATTGCTGTGACCTAGAAATAACCTTTTATCCATAAACCGCGTCATGTAGTCATGTTCGTCCAGCCTCTAAATGCCTTTCAAGAACTCAAGGTATCTGTTACTTAAGCACACCTAACCACTTGTGTACAGAAACTTATGTGTACAAAAGTGTGCTCATTGTATCCTTTTTTTGCAGATCAATGCTCATGCTGTTGCTCAGTGGAGTGAATGACTCAATAATTTATAGCTGGAATATTGCTGAGTGCAATGTAAAACTAAACTCACTCACTCACTCACTCACTCACTCACTCACTCACTCACTCACTCACTCACTCTATCCTTTATCTGTAGCAGTATGTGGGGGTAGCCTAGTAGCTGAAGTGTTTGCTTGCCAAAGACCCCTGGTCAATTCCCACAATGTACCATTGTCTGAAGCCAGGTTCTGGTGTCCCCCCACCTTGATATTACTGGAATATTGCTAAAAGCAGCATAAAACTTCACTCATTGTACTAGGATCTGAGGCATGGGTTTGAATCTGTGACTATTTTCAGAGCACCATGAAGCGTCTGGCATGTCCGTTTTTGACCAAAATCCCTGTCAACAACCTGCGACAGTTTCCTCAGCAGCTCCTGAGTTATGCCAATCGCTGCCCAGTGATGACCCATGCTGTCCAGTACTCCTCAGCCACTGGGGTGGACACCAAGGAAGGTGAGACTGAAACATGGCTCATATTTGTTGAAAATGTTTATTGAAAATATGCATCACGTTTTTTCTCATATTTTGTTGATCAGTCGTGTCGAGGGTTATTCATCACCTGTGTTTTGTGCTCCTGTCATAATTTTCATATAAATCCATAACTCGAACAGCGGTTGGTTCATGTCTGATTTTCAATGTAGCAACCGTGGCAGGTTGGATGTCAGAAAATGTACTTGTTTCTGCAAATGTGTTTGCACTTTCCAAGAGAAGCTAAGCTTTGACTTATATTTTTCATCTTATCAGTCCATCACCCTCTGTATAAAACATTCAAGTTTTAGTTAGTCGTATTGCTAAGATACTTAGATATTTATTCAGATGAGAGCAACATGTTTCTTGAAATAAATGACAGACAGCTTCCTGAAACCAAAAATATTAATTGTCACTTCTACTTCTTTCACAAGTTTATGTAGTTAATAAATTATGTTTTAAAGAAATTAAAATGAGCCCTCCTGAACAATATATATGTGGTAGTTCCTTAATGATGTTGTGTTTTTCATCCTAAAATCATCATTGCTGACATCATTAATGATCTCCTTAGCCATGGCAATAGAAGTAAGTGCAATCCTCAGCACTGAATACATTCCATATCTGCTGATTCGAGTTTGAATTTTAAATGTGTCCTTCTTAGGATCCTTAATCATGTGATACCTGTCATGATGGGCTTAGTATCCTCGTCATATACTAATATACTGTGATGTGAAAGGAATTGTGTTCCAAGCCCAGTCACTCACAGTGACACTGATATGATATTGCAGCTGAGGTTGCCGGGACAACCAAGTGTCCTTTCCTGGCCAACGAGGTGAAGGTTCAGGAAGCCAGCCCAGCTGTCCAGAGTGACATCATCACTGTCAACAAAGAAGGTCAGAATCTGCTTGCAATATAATATATGGAGGACTCTACTTTTAGCCTGGTGTACCAGTTACATCTGCAGCATCAAATTTAACATATTTGGAATGATATTTAAATATTTAAATTTTCTTAGTAATATCAAAACTTATTTTAATATTCTGTTTGTATATGAACACTCCTTGTGCCAGTGGGGTAGTCTAGTGGAAGGAGCATTAGCTCCTACTAAAATCTTCAACCAAAGACTTCTGGGAGTTCTGATAAAATGAATAAGGAAGAACGTCATGCACTTATGCACCCACTCTCATTCACTCATCCACCAATACCCATTCACTCACACCATTACAACTCACTCACTCACTCACTCACTCACTCACTCACTCACTCACTCACTCACTCACTCACTCACTCACTCACTCTTCATAAATATGACTAAGGATGCCAAATGTCACTGCCAAATGCTATGATATAGGTTCACAGACATCAGTAAAAGCATGCTCACTCCTCCTCTCCTGATGATGTTCTAGATGACATCAGCACCATGGCCGCTGCCAAGGACAGTACCAAACTGAGCAGGAATATCGCCAACCATGCTGCCACCACTGCTGGTGCTGATATGAATGTGGAGATGAAGGGGGAGGCAACTGTGGAGAAGGACTCGGGTTACAGAGGAGTGCCAGGATGGAGTCTGGGAGAAACCCTCAAGATACTGAGAGGAAAAGGGTCAGGACCACATGGAGGTGAGTAGACTCAAACAGGGTCAGGTGCTGTGATGGAAGGTGTGAGTGTAGTATTGGCGGGTCAGTATCATGTGGGCATTTGTAGACAGTATGAGTATGATATTGGAGGTCATTGTCACATGGACAGGTCCTTGTCACATTGATGACATTGGACACTTTGACTAATATTGAAGGTTATTGTCACATTGATGACTACCAGCAGGAAGAACGGCAGGAATGATGTGAATGTAGTATTGGAGGGTCATTATCACGTTGGCAGTTGTAGACACATTAATGACTAACACCAGGACGAAGGACAGGAAACATCTGTGTGTAGTATTGAAAGGCATTGCCACTTGGGCAGTTGTAGACACATCAAGGGAGGACAGGATAGAAAAAAACATCATGAGGCATACATTGATTTGCTAAAGAACTATGAACATTCATAAGGTTAAGACTAGGTTCAAGCATCAGAACCTTCATTACTTGGGGTCCTTTCTCCCACATTAAGTAGATAAATCCTTATTAATGTAGTGTTTCTTCAGTTACCCACTCCTGTTGTCCTTCAGGTAATCCCCCAGGATTCTTCAACTATGAAGCCTTCTTTGCCACTGAGGTAGACAAGAAGAAGAAGGATCACTCTTACCGTATCTTCAAGAAAGTGATGCGGAATGCAGATGCATTTCCCTTTGCCCAGGAGCACTCAAATGGCAAGAAGGATATCTCTGTGTGGTGCAGCAATGACTATCTAGGCATGAGCTGGCATCCTAAAGTCTGCAATGCTGTCAGGTAACTTTCTGAAACAGTGCCATTACACAAAGCGATCCTAGGACTTTGGTGATCGTACCTCCAATACCTTAACATAGACTTATGACAATAGTAGGGCTAGGGATGTTATTTGGACATATGGGTTGTTTGAGAAATCACTTAAGACAGCTCTTTTAGTAAAGGACAGAATTTCTTGATGTCAACTTCTTGTTTTGAAGAACATGACATTTCAGAATATGTTCTTTCTCCTCCATCAGGTGAATGAAAACTAGGTAACGGATAGGTATATAAGTACATATGAAAAATTTGCGCTACATTGATAAGGGGGCTGGGCATTTATTATGAGGAATGAGCTGTTGTAGTGTTGCAGAATGTGTGCATCTGCTACAGTTATGTCTGAAGACAGCTGTAAGATTTCTCCTTTTTGTTTAAAATGTAGCTTGTAGGCAAAAGTGATGTTGGTTGTATTTGATCATAGATGTATAAGATCCATCTGCTAGATTTCAAGACAGTTGCTGTTCCAACTGCTGTTTGTTAAACAAGTTTTATCCCAAGTTGAATAAAATTTGAGACTTAAATTTTCAGTTGGTGTGGGAAAATTATGAGGATTTGCTATCTTAATTTTACTATATGTGGTTTACCTTCTTGTCTAAAGTGAAATTTATTGGTACGTTTTCCTTGCAAACTCTCTATAACTTGTGTATTTGATCTGATTGTTGTTTGAAACATGTTTCAATGAAATCCAGGACAGCGCTGGAGAAGCATGGTGCTGGTGCTGGCGGGACCAGGAACATCTCCGGCAATTCCCCGCTCCATGAACGTCTTGAGAAACGTCTGGCTGATCTGCATCAGAAAGAGGCTGGCCTCATTTTCACCTCCTGCTACGTGGCCAATGACTCAACACTGTTTACTCTGCTCAAAGCACTCCCAGGTAAGCTGGTCTATGTGTATGTCTGTGGGTAATGATTGCTCCTCATTATGATGTAGGCTTTTCGGCCTCATCATCTGGACTTGTAGGTTTAACTACATGTACTGTCAAAGATGAACCTATATTATTTTTAAGCTGACATACTGTGATATGACATAATGTCATGTAAATGGCATAATGTCATATACCTGGCCTACTGTCATATAACTGGCATACTGTCAAATAACTGGCATACTGTCATATACCTGGCATAATGTTGTACAACTGGCATTCTGGCATATAACTGGCATACTGTCATATAACTGGAATACTGTCATATAACTGGCATATTGTGATATTACTGTCATAATGTCATGTAACTGGCATACTGTGATAAAAACAGGAATACTGTCGTATAACTGGCATGAAAATGGCATACTGGCACAATGTTGTATGACTGGAATACTGTCATATAACTGGCATACTGTGATATTACTGTCATAATGTCATGTAACTGGCATACTGTGATAAAAACAGGAATACTGTTGTATAACTGGCATGAAAATGGCATACTGGCACAATGTTGTATGACTGGAATACTGTCATATAACTGGCATACTGTGATATTACTGTCATAATGTCATGTAACTGGCATACTGTGATAAAAACAGGAATACTGTCGTATAACTGGCATGAAAATGGCATACTGGCACAATGTTGTATGACTGGAATACTGTCATATAACTGGCATACTGTGATATTACTGTCATAATGTCATGTAACTGGCATACTGTGATAAAAACAGGAATACTGTCGTATAACTGGCATGAAAATGGCATACTGGCACAATGTTGTATGACTGGAATACTGTCATATAACTGGCATACTGTGATATTACCATCATAATGTCATATAACTGGCATACTGTGATAAAAACAGGAATACTGTCATATAACTGGCATGAAAATGGCATACTGGCACAATGTTGTATGACTGGAATACTGTCATATAACTGGCATACTGTGATATTACCATCATAATGTCATATAACTGGCATACTGTGATATTACCATCATACTGTCATATAACTGGCATACTGTGATATAACTGGAATACTGTCATATAACTGGCATACTGTGATATTACCATCATACTGTCATATAACTGGCATACTGTGATATTACCATCATAATGTCATATAACTGGCATACTGTGATATAACTGGAATACTGTCATATAACTGGCATACTGTGATATTACCATCATAATGTCATATAACTGGCATACTGTCATATAACTGGCATACTGTGATATTACCATCATACTGTCATATAACTGGCATACTGTGATATTACCATCATAATGTCATATAACTGGCATACTGTCATATAACTGGAATACTGTGATATTACCATCATAATGTCATATAACTGGCATACTGTGATATTACCATCATAATGTCATATAACTGGAATACTGTGATATTACCATCATAATGTCATATAACTGGCATACTGTGATATTACCATCATACTGTCATATAACTGGCATACTGTGATATTACCATCATAATGTCATATAACTGGCATACTGGTTACAGATATGTGGCATTTATGACTTTCATGAATTCCATGGAAACATTTCAAACTTGGTCTGAAAAACAGTAACTCTCGGATTATTTGTCCTTTCAAACATGTGGGGGCTGGGGGGATATGTCATCTTCTGATGACTCTTGTTTATTTTGTGTTAGTGACATTTCAACAGATTCTAATGACGTTGTCAAGCAAGTGATACCAGATTCACTGACTTGACAACGACATTAGAATCATCGAAATGTCACTAATACAAAATAAGGAAGTTGTATAGCCATAAAATAGTCCTCATCCTTCAACTACCCAACTCAGAGAAGTCCTCTGAACAAATCAATCAATAGCTTCAAGCATGTTTTCTCACACCAGTTACTTTTAGGAAAGAGTGAATTAGTGTTCAACAAAACTGTTTTTGGTCCAGGTTGCCATATATTCTCTGACGCCGGTAACCATGCATCCATGATCGCTGGTATCAGGACAAGTGGCGTCCCCAAGCACATATTCCGTCACAATGATCCCGACCATCTCGAGGAGCTTCTCAAGAAAGTGGATACCAGTGTCCCAAAGATTGTTGCATTTGAAACTGTGCATTCCATGGATGGTGAGTACCCATGACTGTCTCTGTTGTATTAAATGTATTATTAACATTGCCTCTTGTCGCATGACTTGTTGTGTGAGGTGGCTGACAGGATCAGGTGGTCACGTGTCATTGTATCCAGGTGTGTTGATTGAATTGCATTTCTTTTGCTGTTCAATATATTTTTTTATAAATTTAGGATCCTTTTTTTTCTTCTGTAAAATACGTACATGTGTAAGACTAGATATTAGTCTACGTGCCTCCATAAAGACCAAAATTCATCTGACAAATATGTGAGTTTGTGAAACATCAAATAGTTGAATCATGTGACAAACTGGAACCTTACATCTACAGGATCAATCAGTCCACTGAAAGAACTATGTGATGTCGCCCATAAGTATGGGGCCTTGACCTTCGTTGATGAAGTGCATGCAGTGGGCCTCTATGGCAACCATGGTGCTGGTGTGGCTGAGAGAGACGAGTGTCTGGACAAACTTGACATCATCTCAGGAACTCTCGGTAAGATCTGCCTTTTCATAGATCAGTTGGTTGATGGGGTAGTCTTGTGGTTAGAACATTTTACTGTTAATCCACAAATCTGGTTTGACTTACCCTCATAGTACATTGTGAAGCCAATTTCTGGTGTTTTAGCTGGAATATTGCAAAAAAAGAGCATAAAACTATACTCAGGTGAGTTTAGACATACTGACATGAAGGTTGTATGATATTGTTTCCGTGTCCTTTTTTCCTCCTTCTTCAAGAAAGAGGAGATTCTCATTAGTTTACTCCAGAATTACCATTAATCTGCCTAAATTAACTGAAGATAAAATCTCGTTCTTAGTCTCATTGTTTCCTGTTAATTTACAAGATGAAACATGCTGTTGTAAGCAACTTGTTCATTTCTCATGATTCATGGTAACAGTTATTTCATATAAAAGTAACTTTATTATTTGTTTTAAGAAAGTATAAAACACTTCTCACGGGGTGGCTCAGATATTTCTAAATTGGAGGTCAATTACACATGTGTCTGGTGAAACGAGTGTAATATTTCAGATTAATTTTTGATTGGAAACATGTCTGTTGATAATATATATGCCAAATCACGGAGACTGGTGTGTTTCCAGGCAAGGCCTTTGGCAATATGGGTGGCTACATTGTCGGCACCGCAAACACCATCGACATGGTTCGGAGTTATGCTGCAGGGTTCATTTTCACCACTGCCTTACCTCCTACAACACTGTCAGGAGCTCTTGCCTCCATCGATGTAAGTAAAACTCTTGATACACTGTGTGGAGCTCTTGTCTCAGTTAGCAAAGAAGCACTTGATCTTGAATGTCAAACCCCTACTGTCAATAATTAACTGATATGCCCACCATTTATCATGTTCTTTTCCCAGCTTGTAAACATTTGTCACACCAATTGCCTATATTCTATATTCATTATTTTACATAACAAACATGTGTGGTTGTCTCACCTTAAGCAAACGAGTGTGTTCAAAGGTAGTAATTGTAGCACTTTAAGCAATATGTTCATCCTAGAATCCTCATTATCAACAGGTGCTGGCGAGTGATGAAGGTCGAGAACTTCGAGCACGTCATCAAAGCAATGTCTTGTATCTGCGTGAGAAGCTAACTCATGAAGGGATCCCAGCCATGCACAGCCCCAGTCATATAATACCTATCCATGTGAGTCATAGCGTACCTGAGTGGATATATAATTCCATATCTTTCACAATTTGACTCTCAGTCATTCTTTAGACTTTTTGTGAATACATCCTTACACTTCCTTCATGGTGCAATGGGTAGCCTAGTGGTTAAAGCGTCTGCTCATCACGTTGAAGATCCAGGTTCGATTCCATACATGGCTACAATGTGTGAAGCCCATGTGTGGTGTCCCCTGCTGTGGTATTGCTGGCATGTTGCTAACAGCAGCGTAAAACCATACTCACTCACGAATTCACTCACTCACTATACTTCCTTCATAACATTCAAAGGAAACATACACAATTGTTTCAATTAACAGAACAGAATGAAGCCAGAATGAAGCAAAAATATTCTTGAACAAAGTGGAAGGTGATTTTTTTGGAAAACTCTTCAAATAGTGAGGTAATTACTGTATGGTACTTTCTCTCCTTCAGGTGGGGGATGCCCTGACATGCACTAAGGTGTCCAATGAGCTGATCAACAAGCACGGCATCTACGTCCAAGCCATCAACTACCCTACAGTCGCACGTGGCTCTGAGAGACTGCGTGTGGCACCTACTCCCCATCACACACATGAAATGATGGACATCTTTGTCAACAATGTTGTTGATGTCTGGAAATCAAATGGCCTTGACCTTTACAAACCTATGTGTCCAAAGACTTGCGAGAGCTGTCGCAAGTCTTTGGACATACAGGAATTCTTTAAGCCAGAACCGCTTTGTTCCCGCTCCAACTGCACATACACCTCCCTCCAGGCGGCGCTAGCATAACTGCAGCCAATCAGAGACTACCAAACTATTCAAAAGATCAGTCAGTAATTTGGAACCTACAATTGGTCAGTGATTGATAGAAAATGTAAAGTTTTTATGAACATGACATTTGGTTAAAAACTGAAAAACTTGAGGAAGAAATTAAGAAATAATGCTTTAAAATTTGATTTCAAGTTAAAAGAACTAAGTTTCATCTTTAATTTGGAGAACTAGTATTTGTTGTAAAGGAACGACCTTACCAGATACAACTCAAGTGGAAACTTGTGTTAGAAGTTTGGCTTGACTATAGAGTTTTGTGTTTATGAAAGGTGACAACCATCAGATCTAAACTTCTGCCTCTGCAGCCAAATGCTGTAAAGGGGATGCCAAAAGCAATAATGTAAATTCACATTTTAAAAAGAAACAGATAAGTAAGAAACTGGGTCTTAGTTGAGAACATGCAAAAGTAACTGTTTTCATTTGGTAGCTTTACTGGGTGTGAAAAAGTGTTCTACAAAAAATACAGATTGTGTGTTGTTTTAGGCATGGAAAATTTTGGCTTTTTTTGTAAAATGTAAAATTTCTGAATGTCAGAGATTAGCTTGAAACATTTAATATGAAGGAACTTAGACACTCAGTGGTTTATATTAGAATCAGTTCCTTACTTTGGGATTTTTTTTAAACATTATCTGTTGTCATTTGACGTTCTTATTACTAGCTGCTTTTAGTTTCCGTCAGATTTAGTACTACTTTCAGAACAACTAGACTTTTAAATATATTTCTTCCAGTCGCTTAAACCTTTGCTCATCTGCTTCATTGCATCTGAACCTAATCACACCTTTTTCATCTTAGTGTATTATTTGGTATTTGGTATTTATATTATCAGTTGTAGACAAACATTATTAATGGGGTTCATATTGGTAATTAATTAGCCATGACCCATTTGAACGGAAATTTAAAAAACAAATGAAACCACCAATGCTCATTAAAGAGATGTTTAACTGAACAGTGTTTGGGTTAGTGCAATAAAAATAATAAAAACATGCCAAAAAATATTTTGCATATGTGCCTAGGATGCATAAAATCTGATCTACTTAGGTTTAAAAAAGTATCTGAAAACAACAACATATAGAAAAACATTAAATTTTGAAATGATTCAGGATTGTATTGAAAATTTCACGTCCAATAGATTTGGCCTGTATTTCTGCACGCAATTGTACAAAACCTGCCGCAAACACTGCTCAGTTTAGAACCTGTTTTTTCAACTCTTTTCGTAAATGTTTTTGAGAAATACCAGATAAGTTGTTTTTGATCTAGAAATCCGGTTGAAACTGTAATTCATCCTTGTGTGTAAGACCAAAGGATTCAGAAATTACATGGTCTGGCAAATAAATATTATTTATATGATGTAATGGGACATACATGTATATGGTTGGGTAGGTGTAATGTTATGGAAATTATATTCTCTGAAGGTATCTCATAGTTATAGAATCTGCTGGGAAGGCTTTGTAGATGTAGAGACTAGTGCACTAGGTAATAACTACATCCTCCTCTGTATGCTGGGGTATTTTCTTTGGCCTTAGACTGCCTGACACTCTGACACTCATTTCTGACGGTTACACCTTGTCTTGGCAATAGTAAACATATTCTTGGTTGTTTTATTTCTAATTTGTCAAGATTTAATACATCTTTGCACTGAATAGTAGGTATAGGTAAGATGTTAAAATTATAAAATTAGGTGAATGTAAAAATCATTGAGAATAATGTTTATTGTCAAGGTAGAGTAAATATGTTCTTGTCGTATCAGTAGTGTTTCTGGTTTGATTCTTTTTGGAATTAAAAACAACTTCTGAATGCTAAAATTATGTTTTGTTCAGGAACTGGCTGTTTAGTATCCCTGGTGCTGGGAAACCTGGGATATTTGATACAAAATATCTTGCTAATCACAACACTGTCCTCCAAGCTTCTGGTATGACAACGAGGACTATGTCTGTTTAAAAAAACCTGAGAATCAATCATTTTAATCAAGGGGTGTTTTGTCAGCAGCAGTTAAATAATTTTCTAGTGGCCTGTTTCCCACATGTCTGACGTAGAATATTTGAAATTGTAAAGCAAAAGTCACTTTGTTCTGTAATCTGATTGGTTGAAAAACATGATCAAATGGTATTTGATTCCCGGAAACTGCAAGATTACTCGCTGCATATTGACACATAGAAACATCGCAAACAATTGTTTTGCTGTGTCATCAACAGTGGTGACGTCATTCAAATCATATTGTGACATAAAGTTGGAATGACAAATGAGCAACTTCAGATGCTGCCATGAGAACCAGAGGAAATGGCCTGCTGATGACTCGTAGTCAGTGTAAATGAGTGCAGACAGTAAAACCGTTGGGTTTACTTTTTTGTTTACAATGTTGATAACCATCATGTATTGGATAATTTCTTGGTGTTACTGAGTATTTGAAGCACTATAAGATTTCATTTGAAACCTCCGGCTCACGTTGTCAGTTCCAAATGTATTCCCATGTTTCAAATACTCAATAACACTCTGAAATTAGCCAACACATGATGTTTATCTCCTAAATTAATTATTTTTAGCAAGAATAGTTTCTTCAGACACAGTTACATAACTCTCCTCTTCTCCTTCCACCATAGTGAATGGTTAGCCTCCCTGACCAAAGACAAATAACCTCTGAAGCACTGACAAGGCAGTCAACATTACCATGGCAACAGCTACTAGTATAGGTTGAATGAAATAGCAGTTTACAGATCCTTACAAAATATACACCCAAACAGTGATGTTACGACTATAGTTTCATTGCTGACTGAAATATTTTAAAAATTGTAAACTTGGTAAACCTATTTTAGAAAGAACCTTTTGAAAATGTTTATAAATGTGGTTTCTGTTCCATTTTGTACTCAAATGTTGTGATAAAAACTATACACTGCTTTAACAAATCTTTTCTGAGATCAGTGTTCACCAAAGATTGTGCACGCCTGGAGGGAAATAGTTTATAAGAGGCGACTAACAGGATTGGATGGTCAGGCATGCTCTCTTGATAGACATATGTCATTTGTTGACAATTGCGCAGATCGATGCTCATGTTGTTGATCACTGGATTGTCTGGTCCAGGCTCAATTATTTACAGACCACAGCCATATAGCTGGAAAACAGCTGAGTGTGGCGTAAAACTCACTCACTCACTGCTGTGGTGCAATATTTATGAAAGAACATCATTGTCATATCAGCGTCTCAACTGTCACTCAATCAGCTTCATGTGCTGTCGGGAACAAACATTTTACCCATTATTCATGAAATATAAGATATCATTTTATAGTGGTTGATTTGATATGAACTATTTTCCAAAGATTTCAGTATATTTTGTGAGATAGTGTAGTCACAATGTTCCAAATGGGTGCTCCACCCTCATAACATAGCCTAGTCTCTGAATGGACAACATTAGGGCTATTATTTATTGTTGAACTGAAAATATATTTTCTTCATATTTTTATCTCTGTTGATGAATATAAGTGCTTGTCTCGGAACATTATTGACCAAGTGCTTTAAATACTATGCCAACTTATTTGACAATATGAGATTATTTTAGTAATGGATTGACACTCTTCCAATAACTCATTAGGCCAGACCAGTTTTATTTTTTTTTTAGGATCCACCAGTCATAATTTTTTCAGGAATTTGTAAAACAGTTCAAATTAATTTCCCCACTCAAAAAATAACATCCTAATGATTTTATGGGCTAAATACAAGAATTTTTTCTTTTTGATTATTTTTGTGTCCCTTTTGGCTTAATAAATAGCAAAAAGTAAAATTCTTACTTTGACTGGTAATTTTTAAAAAAAGAACATTTCCCCTCCTGCCTTGGGTTTTGTGGGTACAAAAATCTGTTAAACAAGAAATAAATTGGAGTGGCTTTCAGTACATACTGTAGGTTATCAATGAAATGTATAGTTTTGTGTTCAATGTCTTGGGATTTATACACACTGAAGGGGACATAAGTTCTACATTACATTAAATATTGATATGTGAAAAAATTAACAAGTATGTATTGAAAAAAAATGACGAAAGACAAAACTGTAAAATTTTATGTTCTGATTACATTATTTAATGTGAGTTTGATGTTTGAACAAATATTGAAAACTGCTTTAGGGTAAGAACTGAAATGTTGTATTTTGTTAGACATTTGTGATAATACCTCGAACATACTATGATCTGACATGATTGGTGCAAGGCGTCTTTCCTTCAGAGAGTCTACTTAAGTGACAGCACAGGTTGGTTCTCATACATCAGGGGCCTTATGCTTGAAGCTGTGGCAAATGTTCTCTGATCACTGCCATTGAATCACTGAACGCCAAATATTACACAGCATCTCATAGAATGTGCGTTTTTTATTGGTCTGTATTGTTAGTTATTGTTGAGTAACAATAGTCTTTATTGTTAGTTACTTGTCTTCTTTGACAAAACAGAAATAAAATGACCAAGATTATACCAGAGTGTTTTTGGTTGGTTTTACAATTATTTTGCTCTGCAAGTGTTTTTGAAAAGCGTGTATTGGGGTTATCCTCATGCTGAAGCATTTAATGATAGTTTGATAGATTGATATAGTAGAGAACTGGGAAATAGGATGATGGAGATCTAAGGTTGTTGTGAGATCTACAATTGCTGATGCAGGGATCTACAATTGCTGATGCCAAGATCTAAAACTGCTCATACAGAGGTCAAAACCTGCAAATGCAGATCTCTAATATATCTGATGCAGGGATCTAAAATTGCTCACACAGAGGCCTAAAATTGCTCACACAGAGGTCTGAATTTGCTGATGCAGAGATCTACTACTGCTGATACAGAGATCTAATGTTGGTGATGCAAGATCTAAGGTCTGCTGTTTGAAAGATTTTAGAGCGTTGATGAAGAGATCAATATTAGTGATAAGGATGCTGAGATTACGCTTCAGGAAGTTTATCCATGGATCATGAGGTTATCCATCACGTGCAGATAAGTCCCAGCTGATTGGATGATTTGCTTTGGACGCAGCAGGTCAAGAAGAGGCATTTTTCAGCATGACATCATGCATTGTTAGTGTCAAGTCCTGGAAGTCTGCTAGAGCGTGATGTAGATAATACTGACATTGACGTAATTTCTAGTTTTCTTTGACTACAGAAACGTTGCCGGGTGGTCAGTCTCCCTGACTTGGCTGACACGTCATATCCCAATCGCACAGATCGATGCTCATGATGTTGATCATTGGATTGCCTTTTCCGGACTTGATTATGGGGCAGACCACCGCCATATAGCTGGAATATTGCTGAGTGCGGCATAAAACTAACCTCTCACGCACTCAGAAACGTTGCATCTGCAGTGTGGACATCAGCGCCGTATGAATGGTCGTATTATCACTAATCCTAATGCCAAGATATTGGACTGCTATTGAAGTGATCTAAGAAGGTTGTTTACGTTGCTTGGTTGGCAGTATTTCAGCTACATGTTTGCTGGTCTGTAAATAAGTGAGTCTGGAACAGAGAATCCAGTGATCAACATCCTGGTTATCAATCTACCTAACTGGGAACGATGACGTGTGTCAACCAAGTCAGCGAGCTTGATCACCTGATCCCGTTAGTCGTCTCTTTCGACAAGCATGGGTTAGTGAAGATCAATTCTGACCCGGATCTTCACGGGTAAAGTTATTCTAGTGATCTGCTAGTGGCGATGCAGATGTTATGGTAATGTAACGATTGCTAAGATGTAGATTAAGATTTGCTAAATTAATATAAAGCAAATATTTGCTAAAACTCTAAGATTGATGGCACAGAGATACGTGTTGCTGGTGTAAAGATTCCAAGTTGGTTGAGCCAGACTTTCAAGCTATCTGAACGATTTCTAAGATGTTACTGACGTCACAATCACTGGGTCCCAACGGATCTGATGGAAGACGTAGGGTTGCTGATACAAACAGACTTATGGAAGTAAACAGATCATTTCGGCAAACTGAGAAAAAATTCTACGAAACATGTTCATGCAAACGTTGCAAAAATTGTTAGCGTTGAACAATGCCCAACGTAAACGCCGAAGGAGATGTTACCATATCAGCATCCATAGATAGGCAGCCGCGAGGTAGGCTTGTGGTAAAGCGTTCGATCGTCACGCAGATGTCTCAGGTTCGATTTCCCGCATGGGTACAGTGTGTGAAGTCCGTTTCTGGTGTCACCAGCCGAGGTATTGCTGGAATACTGCTAAGAGCGACCTAATACAAACTCACTCACTCACACACAATCACAGTGAAATTCGTTTTCTCTTTGTGGTAACGTTTTGATCTGCTCATGGCATGGGGCTGTGGTGGGGCTGATGGTTGGGTGAATGATGACCCCCTTTCCCAGTACAAAACTGAAAATTATTTGACGCTGGTCATCGTATCCCATATGCTTAGATTGATGCTGCTGGTGTTGGTCACTTATCTGGTCAAAACGTGATTATTTTCAGACCGCCGCATACAGCTAGAATATTGCTGGAACTAAGTCACTCAATCTTGTGTTAAACACTGTTTGCGGACCGCCGCCAAACAGATGGAATATTGAGGCGTTTAACTTCAAACAAAAACCCGAATAGAATGTATGTGTGGCGTATACCTTCCACACGAGTGACCAATACGTTGCACACTGCTTGCGTCACGTGTGTCCCATGCGTGATCGTGTAATGACCTTCTAGGCCATAGTGTAATATATTCCACGTCCTAACTGGGTTTAACCACTGGATGCCGGAGGGACTAATATGTCCTTCCTCTTCAACCTTCACTTTGAAGTCGGCCACAATTCAACATACATCACGCACACAAAGTTAGTTAGAAATACATCTTGTGACATCATCTTTGCACCAAGACAGGAACGTCTCAAGAGTTGAGCCAGTAGGGGGCTCTCTCTGTCCACGTCCACCCTGACCTTGCCCTTCTTTCAAAAAGCACCATGGTGATCGTAAGTCAAGAAGGTAACCTTAGTGTAGGTGTTAAACAATGGGAATTCAGGTTACACTTTTGCTTCCAGGTCATTGACATTGATTGTAATTAACTGGGTAGTCTTGTTTGTTTGCAAAATCTTAGACAATTGTTTACTTCAAAACATGTGGTAGTAAGACCACGTTAAGTAAACGACGCCATCTTGTTCATTAAGTACGAAATGAAGCATAATCAAATTAGCATCAAAATCGAAATCCTGTATGTTTTTTCTTTACTTGTTTGTTTTATTTCTTTCTTTTTTGGTCTTTTTCAGAATCTCGAATCAGCAAGGTCGATGAAATATTATGAATGAACGTAGTGGTTTGAAAGAAGTACAAATATACAATCAACCAATCAGCGTCGACAATCCCTAAATTTCACATTGTGCAAATATCAAAGAGATATTACACGGGATGTCCTCATTCGTATAGGTAATAACATATCTTACTACCCAGCCACCATCTGATCATTTTTTTTTCTTTCAAAAGTGAATAAATGATATTTAAGTAGTTCTTACCTTAGGATGAAACATTTGGCTAGACAATCGCTCAGTTTCTAAATACATATAATAGTGAATGAGTGAGTTTAGTTTTACGCCGCACTAAGCAACATTCAAGCTATATGGCGGCAGTCTGTAAATAATCGAGTCTGGACCAGAAAATTTAGTGATCAAAGGCATGAGCATCGATCTGCGTACTTGGGAACTGATGAAATGTGTCAACCAAGTAGCGAGTTTGACCACTCGATCCTGCTGTAGTTTGTGAACTCTGTCTGGGCTTCGGGATCAGGGAACAAAACAAACATCGTGGGTACATTAACCCATGTACCCCTCGTGACCAGCGAACAACGTATATTATCAACGTATATTATTCTAAAAGAGAAACAAAAACAAACATACAGGATTTCGATTTTTATGGGTATGACAGACTTGTTGACATCGTGCAGCTCTTTAAAGCCGGATGTGTAAAGGAAGACAACAACCAATGTCAGAAAGGAGGCCAAGTACGTTTTACGTAAGCTAGTCTTCTTCGAGTGCTTGTAAATGGAAGCAGTCCCGCTCATGAATGGTGTGATCTGTCTTGTTGAAGGATAACGCGCCCACCGACACGGCCGTCAGGGGAGATTTACGGCTCATGGTGAAGTCGGTTTATGTGTTAAAATTATATGAATGAACTGTATTCATCTGGTACTTTACCTCGCTCTACTAATCAGAGCCTTTTTTCATAAAGCACTAAAGTGGTCGTAAGTCACTAAGGTAACCTTAGTGCAATGTTAAATGATAAGAGTTAATGTTAACCTTGGTAAAGGTTGCTTCGTGAGAGGAGCCCCAGCACAATATGGGTATCTCTTAATTGTGAGACGCACCGACTGTTTAGAAAATGGGTGCATGACATACATTATATACCACAACGTCATGGCTCTATCTCGACATGTGCCTTTTTGTTGGTTTGTTGTAGTTGCTTAATGCCGCACAGCAATAGTCAAGCTACATGGCGGAGGTCTGTGAATAGTCGAGTCTGGACCAGACATAAACATGAGCATCGACCTGTGCAATTGGGATGCGATGACCCGTGTCAACCAAGACAGACTGTCTGACCACCAGAAGCATGGGTTGCTGAATATCCATTCTAACTCGCATCGTCACGGTTAAGAAGCATCTGTAGCACATGTGGACTCATCTTAGGCAAGCGACTTCGTTCACAACACGCCTCTGTTCACCAAGCAGTTAATGGGTACCTGGTAGGATAAAATATCCTGTTAACCTTCTGGAGCCTCACAGACCGATCCATTGACCGGGGTTATGTTTTGTACATACATCTTGTATATAGGCATGCATATTATTGGTACAATGTTTATTCAGTCCTACATACAGCTTTTCAACATTTGGATTCATTGTTTTGTTAATAGTTGAATTCAGATCTTAAGAAAGGTCTGGTTTTAGAAGGGAAGGAACAGACAGTCGTGCAGTATCTGGAGACCTTGATTGGTTTGCTGTTTAAGGTCACTACACTCAACAGTGTTCCACCAATATGGCAACGGTCTGTAAATTACCGAGTCAGACAATACAGTGATCAACATCATGATCATCAATCTACGCAACTGGGATACGATGACATGTGTAATCCTTGGAACGGCGTAAAACCTTATTCTCTCCTCGCTCACCCTGCACTCAATATTCTGGCGACATTATGCCGCTCTCTAAATAGTCTGAACCAATCTAGTAATCAACAACATGGGCATCGATCTACGCAACTGGGATCAGATATATGCGAAATAAACCCGCGAGTCTGATCCCCCGATCTCCTTAGTCGCCTCTTACGATAAGCATGGGTTGGTGAAGATCAATTCTAGCCCGGATCACCACGTGTTCTGGAGTCGTAGAGGAATCTGTTGGGGTGCAGTGTAAGACCCCATACTTATCAGCAAGTTGCGACGTATATCCAGCTGCCACGTGACTAGTTACATACTACATCTTCAACACAATTATCCACAATATCAATACTTTTATCATGTTGGTATTAGGTTGTTGTTTGAAATAATTTTGAAGAGACATGCGTTTATAACGCCAAGAGGCAGTTTTAAACAGTAATTTAAACCTGGAGTTCCGAAACTGGGATACTTAATATTGAAAGGGCACTGACACATATACGCGAATCAATTTTGGAGAGACGACATTTTAATGCAGACATAAATACCTCTGTGGCAGCCATTGTCAAGCCTTGATAGAATTTATTGATTTAAAGACTAGAACATAGACACAGGAACACAGATGATTTATCAGCAGCCCACTTCGTTTTGGCATTGTACTTCAGCAGATTTATAGTATTACCCTTTTCACATATGTTCACAAGATGAGATATATGAGGACCCTTCGTTGGTCTTTGGTCAAAACAGACACCGAGAAGGGCCGGGATAGAATAGTCAATCAGCAACCTATGCTTGCCACAAAAGGCGACTATACTTGTAAGAGGTGACTAACGGGATCGGGTGGTCAAGCACGCTGACTTGGTTGACACGTGTCATCGATTCCCAGTAGCGCAGATCGATACTCATCACTGATCATTGGATTGTCTTGCCCAGACTCGATTATTTATGGAAACATTTACAGATATAGCCTGGATATTGCTGAGTGCGGCGTAAAACTAAAATTCACTCAAACACTCACTCACTTTGGTCAAAACAGACGAGAACTTGTAGAGCGCTATATCTGGAAGAGTTTTAAGTCTGAAACTTTCTGAATCGATTCAATGACAAACTTAAAATTTCCAAAGCGAACCACCATCAGCAATCTGCCACTCTGACTTGCCGCATTCCCCTGGTAATCTCTGAACTAACTGATCACTATATCTTAGAAAGTTAAAAAGGTAGATTATAACATGATTCAATAGCGCCTAACTTCAATCCATACAGGTTGCTCAGTGTCGCTGATGGCTGGGGGCAAAGTCATTGAAATTACAGGAAGACCCAACCTTGACCGTCACCACGACTCGTGTTGTGGTATAAGTGCAAGGGCTGTTACAAACATATTTATGATCAAAGTTATTTTTAAGGCAGTCTAATATAAGGGACCAGGAAGTAATTCCTTTTCGTTTCTGGAGTCACGTTAAAACCTAAGCGACACTACGTGCATTGGAATACAAGCACACCGCCATCATTAAAGAGGAAAACGAATCAAAGTTGTAATTTTGATTAAAAAGCGAAAATGCAGCAAATTAAGCATAGCATGGGTTGTAGTTAACAACGTGAGTATCAGGACCCGAGTCCAACAGACAGGGGCCGCTGAGGATCGCTCAAGAGCTTGGGCGACGCATGTCACCTTACAAATGATGACGTACGTCATTTCCGCAACAGTTTTATGACTGCAACCAGACATGTTCAAAGCAAAGACGTATATAACAACAAGAAAAGAACCAAACCGCTGCCATTCAGTATTCATGCACTACATACTCCTCCAGTGACGTGTCAATTTGACAAGTTCTGGCTCACAACTTCTCACGATATCCCAGTGATAATGTCATGAACTGACCTTCCCGTACCCCAGATTTGAACCCGATCGATTGGAACAGACCCTGCTCTGAACCCGATCGATGGGAACAACCCCAGGTTTGAACCCGATCAAGGTGAACAGCCCGAGATTTGAACCCGATCGAGGGGAACAGCCCCAGATTTGAACCCGATCGAGGGGAACAGCCCCAGATTTGAACCCGATCAAGGGGAACATCCCACATTTGAAGCCGTTCGGGAGAACAGCCCTAGATTTGAACCCGATCAAGGTGAAGAGCCACAGGTTTGAACCCGATCGAACACATTTTGGATGAGGTGGGAAAACAAGTGCATGTACAGCAAGTGAAACCTTGCAAGAACTTGGGCAAGCACTCGTTGACCGATGTCAATGTGCTGTGAAATGCTGCAGAAATCCACCAATCCACGTTTAATCGTCCGTATCGCTGCTCCGCGAAAGCCACTGTGTTCAGGTAATAATGAACACACTAGTTCCATTGTGGGATTCACCTAAACAAATGTCAAGTTTTTAATTTGGTTGAGTATATACCGTGCTTCTTTCCTGTACATAAGCATGATCTAAAATATAGTATTATACAGATTTGTATAATGAATTGAATTGTTCATGTTAAAATGTCAGCTCTTCAAGCACTGTCAAACAGTGAAAGACGTTTTAACGTCTTATAGATGTGTATTGAAACAATTTTTCATTTTGTATTATACCTTAAGAGACCATATGGTATCTGACATCATATATTACACTTGGCCGACATTTTGGCTACTGCCATTATTTCTCTCTGAGTATTAAAGGATAACTAAATCTAATCAAACTTTGACAGACGCTGGTCAGTCTCTCCCCCAACCCACAACCCTACCCCTGCATCCAGCCCCTTGTCAAAATGAGTCATCTGGCAGATAACAGGATGAAGAAATGTCCCTTGCTGTGTCGCCATCCGGCATGCCGGAATGCCTCAAGTGGTTACGAATGACATCACCAGGTCACTGTGACCCTCTTTATTTAAAAAAGATTCTTTTGACATTTTAGTACCAGGACGTGTCTCACATATATATTATGGCCTGTGGATTTTTCTCTAAGATTTCCTGGTCCTTCAAGCTATTCATTGCCTCATTGTATGAAAATTACGCTCAGATTCCGTATTCATATATGCTTATTACTATTGATATTAAACATTACAGCCTTAGTGGGTGTGGAAATTTGTAGATGAGTCACGGCTGTTTCACGAAAGAGAACCTTTCAATAACAGAGATGACGAGCCTTAAGCAAGACATAAGGATGTAAATTGGTGATCGTGATACGCTAAATCTTTGAAAGCTGTAGGTTGAAACAAGACACACAATACTTGGGCATAATGTTGGAGAGTCAAGGAGGTCCACAGGTTAAAGCGAAAAGAGACACTCCGTCATTAGGGGATAGTAGCAAATAAAATAGCTGCTGCCAGAATCATCCCTCACACAGACATGCACGCACGCATATTTTGCATACACTTTCCTCTCCAAAACTGGGCGATGGGGTATTCGGGTGGGTAAAGCGTTCGCTCGTCGGGCCGAAAACCCGGTTTCGGTCCCCCTCCCCTTTTCACAATTTCTGGTGTCCCTGCCCCTATTCCCGGTGTTCCCCATAGAGACATTGCCGGGATATTGCTAAAGGCGTAATAAATCTGATCTGACTCACTCATTCATTTCAGATTATATATTATTTTGTACTTTACTCAAACTAGAAACCAGCACGCCGTGATAGGAGAAACATTATGATTATCCTCAAAGTCAGAGTAAAGATCTGACAAGATCGGGTGAGACCTTAATGAGATTGTCATAGACTAATGTATTCTGCATGTACATTAGCTTCGTTCGGAGTTCTGTTAGAACGACTGCACGTCCAATTTAACCGTCCATTCAGTCTTCATGATCTGATCAAACAGCCATATCTATGAAATCCAAGAGGGTACATTGCTGCGTCGTCGCATAGTCGCAATCACAAAAAAACAAGCAAAAGGGTGGCAAAATGAACCTAAGTGCGACAATACGACAACGCGACATTTCGGCCATTTGCCGTGCTTTGAATAATACTTTTTATCCATCCAAAGGGTGGCAATGCGACAGCGCCGAAACGAGACAATATCCCTTCTAGGGTGCCATAGATGTCAGCAAGCCCGCCTTGACGTGTGCTTCAGGCGATATGATTTACATCCTTGATATCTCCAGGGTATACGTTCCGATAAATCTCCACTTTTCCTTGGACACATCTACAGGCCCGATAATTTTATTACCTCCCTTTGCTGGCTCCGCATTCTCACAGTAGCCAATCAGCTAGGCCGCCGTTATAACCGAGCTTGCCAGTGCGACTCAGATTTGGTGGAAATCATACAGACAAATTTATAGGTCCGAAACGTTAACAAAATTGTATGCAAAATCCCCTTCTACCTCTTGCAGAGAACGCCTTGATTGGTTTGTTTTGCCAAGTTTAGTTAATTTAAAAAGCGAAAGTGAGTTGTGATTGGTTCGCTCAACTTCCCAGCGTAGACCCCTGATTGGATAAAAAGCCAGCCAAGGGAGTTAATAAATTTATCGGACTGAGCCGTAGATGCGTCCAGGGTATAGTGGAGACTTATCGGAACGTATACCCTGGAGATATCGAGGATGTATGCTTTATAGATGGGAACTTATTTGTTTATTTTATGATGCGACGTTTCAGTGTGGATCCTTATCCCATACGGTAAAGCCCTACAGAACTGAAACAAATCTTTATACCTCTAATGGAGATTAACGACAAACCAACTGTTGCTACATTGATTACCACATTACCACATTGATTACTACATTATCCTCTGAGGTTGATAATCCCATTATCCTTAAATGGCAATGGAGCAGATTGTCTCTAATGGCTACAATATACCTGAGGTCGTCTAACGAAGCCAGGTCGTACCTGTCTTGAAGCTAATGTTCATAAAATTACGTTACCATCTCTACATTCGATCAAATATATCCAAGACCGATCGAAGGAGGCCGCAGTTTTGAATTTATTTAGATCTATGATGAGCTCAGGAGACATTTGGACTACGTGTATATTTCAAACGCAAAAACTGGTTGCAATCCGTGCTGCAAGACAGATAGATATTATGACGTCACATCCGATGGGTCACGGATATACATAATTAAATGGTTTTGTTTTTGTGTTATTGTTGTGTCTGTGTTCCTGGTATTTCCTGCATCGTGACTACTACTACAGCGCATGTTCACACAATTTTGACATCGGGCTTTTGATCCATACCTTAATGAAAACAGTCCTTAAACACATAATTCCCAAGTAATTTACGAAATGATAACACTTGATAGGCTATTCAAACATATTTTTCGCATGTAAGTGTCAGTTGCCGGCCCACTTTCACGACAGAAACATGTCTTTATCGCCAGGACTTCTCAGATCGGTCCTACACAGGTATCAGCAGACTGCAAACCTACATGTACTCTATAGATTGACTATTGTTATTATTATTATTATATTTTAATGTATGTAATTAGTTTCTATATAGGTTCGATTGCCCACACTGGTGCAGTGTGTGAGAAACATATTTCTTGTGACCCGAGCAGTGGTTTTTGACGTTAGCTCTTCGTCCACTTTGACGCCATTTTCTTTGAGAGATGTTACACTGCGTATTTCTTGTGTTTGACGCCCCGTGAAGATCAGTTACAGTTGACCTTCAGGAATCCATGTTTGCCGTAAGAGACGACTAACGGGATGAGGTGGTCAGGCTCGCTGACTTGGTTGATGCGTATCATTAGTTCCCAATTGCACAGATCGATGCTCAAGCTGTCGATCACTGGATTGTCTGGTCCAGACCTGATTATTTTCAGATCGCCGCCTTATAGCTGGAATATTGCTGCTTGTGGCGTAAAACTAAACTCTCTCATTCGTGTGTTTGTCATATTGACATATCCTAATGTACTTGAAGTGTTTGACAATTTTTGCTTGGGTGTTTTTAAACAAGGTTTTTAAAGTAATTGTGTGTGTATAAAGTGCTATGTGTAAACGAGCATTTTCTAATCGACTCCTGCTGGCACATCTGATGATGATATCTAGATGTATGTAACCATGCATAACCATTATCAGTTACATAACAGTTATATAAAGGGGTGGATGTCGGGGTGGTTTTGATTTGGGGGGAGTCGTATCTGCTGATGATTCACTCATAGCTTTGTCACAAACGCTAAGTATGGAATCCGCAGGCGTATCTATACGGCGGGGGTGGGGGAGCAAACCAGCGCCTTCAACATCATGTTAAACGGTCATATGAATAAGTGAGTCAGCCACTCAGTTTAGTTTTATGCCACTTCAAGCAATATCACCGCGTGGGATACAGGAATGGGCTTCATACATTGTATCCGGAAACTCTAACAAACACGAACTGTCACGGATTGTCCATGGCAGGGACAATCAAGGGAGACCACTCCTGCGAACGATGGCAATCTCGCCACGAAAGTTTGAAGCAACTCTTGCTCCCCTAAAGATGTTTCTCAACCAAGATTGTTCGTAACCGAAACATGATTCTTTGTTTGAGGTCCCGAAGGGTCATCAAACGTCCGGCTGTGTCTCATCAACATCGAAGGCAACGTCAGTAGTAGTGTTTCGCTCGATGGCACTGGAATCTTCGGACCTGGAGATTTATTGGTCAAACGAAAGCAGGTTCCAGCTTCATGTTACGGATAATCATCTGATGGTTGGGGGCACGTTACCAATGCTTATGCACCGAGGAACGTTCATCCTGCAGCTCCCATGGTGGAGGCTTAGTAATGGCGTGAGGATGTGTCTCCCGTGATCTAAAGTTGACATTGGTGACTGCACGGGAAATCACGCTACATAACAGACATTCTTGATAACGTTGCTATGCTTCATTTTAATAAACCCATTTACTGCCCGCCCCATATTCATGAACGACAACGCTAGGCCACACAGTTCGTAAGAGATCTCCTGTGGGTTAGTTCTGTTGAGACTCGGCTTGCATGGGGACCTGACCGGAACTCCACCCTGGACTATCTTGTTCGTCGTCCCGTTTTGGATGGGGTTGGTTAATGCCGCACTCATCAAAATTCCAACTATATGGTGGCGGTGCGTATATTATCGAATCTGGACCAAATCCGATTCTGACCACCTGATCCTCTTAGTCGCCTTTTATGACAAGCACGTGTTTCTGAAGACCAGATCTTCACAAATATCACCCCGCTCAAAGTGTGGGTGAATTTGAGGCAGCATGTATTAGGAATGGCGACACTGAATTGCCCCGAGGACGTTATCTGCCGGCTCATGAGAACTGTGGAGGCTCAGTCGCTGTCATTCAGGCACGTGACAGTTCGAAAAGGCATGAAATCATGAAGTGAAGTGCCATGACGGGCCCTATATTTCAAAGAGCCTATGCATACATAGAGATCTGGCACTTTATCAACGGTCGTCTCAGTCTTTTCGAGATCATGTCACATGCTAGTATTTAATCAGAGGTGTGTACTGAAGTCCCCTGGGTGTGATTTGTAAATCCCCGGAAAGTATATTTGTAATCTCTGGGATGTGACTTTGATAATTTCTAAACCAAGGTTTGGAAATAGCTTCGTCTTATTATCATTGATCGTAAAATATCACATTATTGCGGACATCCAATCTATTGTTGCCACGCCTGGTTTCGAACCTGCAACCCTTTGCTCTCTAGGTTTTAGCCACTAGGCTACGAAGAATCGCTATGACGAATGCGAGCGTTTGCCAGTATGAACCACGTGTTCCTCGCTAGCCGGGTACTACGGGTAGCGCACGTGAAATACGTGGAATGCACGAGCTTTTAATGAAAACCGACCAGGTTACGGCCATGTCATGTCAACGCACTCGCTTTACCGTGCGCCCCATGGGGATCCACTATAAGGCACCGTGGCCTAGTCTTATCAATCGTTCTACATTATTTCAAAAGATATTTTACACAAAAATCTTTGAAACCACGACTACGAGGGTTAACAAAAGAATGTTATTCAATCGTCCGCCAGATAATCAGGCATTACTGCCCTTATTTAAATATGAAAGTTCTAACACATTCTGTCCGTTCATTTCACTGTCCTAAAACGGGGATAGGGGGTGCATCTTTACGCTTCATGTGTATAATCGGCAGTAACTAGGTTCTGTTGTTTCATAGGCCTTTTTGCCGAAAACCTAGATGACCAATCATCTTTCAATGTTCACCGATGATTACGTCACATCTAATCATTTTGATTGTCAACCTCTGATGACATTTCAGATAAACTAATTAGAAAACGTGAAATACAATGCTAATGTTAACAAGCATAATGCAATTTTGGCCTGGGCACTAATCATATTAGGTGAACATTAAATTTTCTTTTCATATTTTCCCACAAGCAAACTGTGGCGCAATTGGGTTGCTCTGCATAGAGAATATGACAAGTCGTCTTATAGGCGAGCAAAGCGAGCAAAGGTTGGCAACGTACTTTGCGCGCTTCGAATCGAAAAATATTTTTCATGTCAAAATGAAATATCGCCACCATCAAAGGTACACTTCCATTTCCTCACTTGTCTGTGCTCTCATATTTCTTACCCCATGTTTAGTAATTACTCACGTGAAATATGTTTTATTCAACATTTTAAGCGACACTCGTGGTATTCAGATCGTTCTTCGCCTCCATTACCCCTGCCAGCGTCCGGTTGAACGGAGTGATGGAACGAGAAATAAGCAGAAATTAAAAAGAAATAACACATTGCCAAATTTTATTATGAACCTGTTGGAGTTTATTTGTCGCTATTGTTAGAATTTTCGAAACATCTATTCTACGTAAAAACACTTCTGGCGTAATGGGTAAATGAAGCAGGGGAGGTAACTGTAAGTATTCAATATAGAATAATACCCTCCTGTTCTTTCACTCCGTTGACCCGGAAGCTGGAATGGGGAATGGAGGCGAAGAATTGTCTGGTACACCACGACTTGCTCTTAAAATGTTGAATAAAACATATTTCACGTGAGTAATTGTTCAACATGAGGCTGGAAATGTGAGAGCACAACCCAGTGAAGAAATGGGTGTATACTTCTGATGGTGGCAATGTTTTATTTTGACATGAAAAATATTTTTCGAATCGAAGCGAGGAAAGTACGTTGCCAACCCTTGCTCGCATGTAAGAAGACTTGTCATTTTCTCTATGCTCCACAACCCATTTGCGCTACAGTTAGCCTGTGGTTTACCTCTCAAGCGAAGTTAGTTGCCTAAATGAATTGTTGCCATGTCTAGTTCATAACAAGCATCCCCGTCCATTTAATTGTCATGGTTCTGCTACAAAGAAAACGAACCGAGACAGCTTTGCTTCGTTGACTTTGGATCTGATTAAAAGACCTTTTAAAAAACCTGTGTATAAATAGAGGATATGTTGTTAATGTTGTCAAATAACATGTATATTTCATCGAGTGGTCTGACAAACTGATGTGTATTTTTTATCAAAGTTCTACATTTACTGTTTATGTGACTTTGTTTTTCACGAAAAAACTACAAAAAGGAGAAACACGGCATTAATTATTCTATCATAATTGTTTTTCAGAGAACTGTTTGGTGTGGTTGCAAGATTTCTCAAGGACTAGACTGTAGTTAGGTTGCGTAACAAAATGCAGACTTACTTGATGTCTTGATCATTTACAAACAATGATGAAGATATAATAAATAGAATATTTTGTTAATGTTGTCAAATAACATGTATATTTCATAGTGGTCTGACAAAGCTGATATGTTCACTTGTGGCGCCATCTCGTGGTCTGACAAGGCTATGTTCACGAGTGGCGCAGCCACGAGTGAACACATCAGTTTGTCGGACCACTCGATGAAATATACAATCATGTTATTTGAAAACATTAACAAAATATCCTCTATGTATTTGTCTGGAACTGCAATCAGCGCGTATTAATATACACAAACTTGCAGAGCCACCATTGTTTGATTGAACACGAAACGAGGAGTCAGTTCGACAAAAGCTTTAAAATAACAACTTTGAAGTAACGAACAGTGAACGTAGCATATGGAATTCAGGCAATTATCCAGGTATGTTCATCATGTTTATTGAAGCATGTCACTTTTGTCTGATGTCATATTGTCCTCACTGGATGCAACAGCCTCTAGCCCAACACGCACTGTTCTAAGCCAAAGTGATATTCTACTCAGTAAAATAACATGTTATTCTACTCAGTGAGAATATCATTTATATTTTCATCAGAATTTACAGTGTTTCACTCCTAAAAATATAATAAGCATGGAGATTAATCTGTCACAAATAACAAATGCTGGTTACGTAAGATTAGTAAGAAATGGTAAGACGGGTCACTGGAAGGGCAGTCACGTGACTTGAGTTATATAATTTACAGTGTTTGTTGTGTGGGAACAGGTATATCGCGTCGATGGGAAGCGAAACATTTGCACACGTTTTGTGCTCACACAATACCGTAACATTTCAGAAACCCCATATCCACAGAACGTTCGTGGCACTATGAAGGTGGTGGGATAGCCTGATGGTTAAAGTGTCTGCTCGTCACGCTGAAAACACGGGTTCGATTCCCTGCAACGGGTGTGATATTGCTGAAATATTGCTAAAATGAAACTAAAGTCATTCATTGACATCAGTAGCATCAGTAAAAGTGGAATCTTGCTAAAAGCGACGTAAAACCATGCACACGCACTCTTAAACTTTACCGGACCCGTGAAGGTCCCGGGGGAGAATAGGCCTTCAGCAGCCCAAAGGCTACTGTGCTTACCGTAAGAGGCGACTAACGGGATCGGGTGGTCTGGCTCGCTGACTTGGTTGACACATGTCATCGGTTCCCAAATGCGCAGACCGATGCTCATATTGTTGGTCACTGGATTGTCTGGCCCAGGCTCGATTATTTACAGACCGCCGCCATATAGCTGGAATACTGCTGAGTGCTGCGTAAAACTAAACTCACTCACTCACTTAATCTCTACCTTCCAGGCACTTAAGAGTAAATTCCTCTTAAATAGAGGGGAGGTATAATATCTGTTTTATTGGGTTTTTTTCAAATGCCTCCGATTCTGTTAGCAGACAAAAAAATATTACATTTATTCAAAAAGACACTAGGTTAAAAAAAATAGTATTGTCTGTTAATCAAAATACGAAAACCGACAGGTGAAGATCTGAGTCAGCAACCCATGTTTGTCGTGAGAGGCCACAAAAGGGATCGGGTGGTCAGCCTCACTGGTTTGTGTGACAACAAATGGTATGGATTTACAACTTCGTTAATGTTTACAACACGGCGTTTCTGGGCTACTTCTTGCCCCTACATCAGGTGAATTCACCCACCAGCTTCTAAACGCCAATCAAGCTCACTGGTTTGGTTCATATATATCTGATCCCAGCTGCGTAGACAGATGCTCATGTTGTTGATTTCTAGACTGTCTGGTGCAGTCTCGACTATTTACAGACCACCATTATTATTATTCTTATTATTTCCTCCAAAGGAGAGTACAAGGATATGGCGAAGCATTATTTACATAGATTTACAGATTGATTTGGCTGTTTTGAATACTTTGCTATGCACTACAAAAAATAGAGGTGAAAATAGGAAAGTCTTTTATGACTCTCTTGGAGTATAGCTGGCTGGTTTCTTCGTCGATTTGTAATGGTGGGTTGCAGGACAACAGACATGCAACAATGTCTACATCTGTCTCTCTTTGAAGACATAAGCTTATCTCAATGGGACCAACACAACTGATGTCAGACCACAGGATATTCCTTAGGTACGTAGCCGGCTCACATTGACATACACCATGAGTCAGGAGGTCTGCGCATACTCTGTCACCGAGTTTGCACACCCCTCTGTCTCTTCCTGGTCTCCATGACGCACATTTTCTGATGATGGATAGAGCGGGTGAGACGAGGGTCCAGGGTCTTCGGTGAGACGAGCGAACGCTTTAACCAGGAGGCTACCCCACTTGTAATCGTGAATATGTCAGGGTACGTAAGGATGTGCAAAATAAAGATTTAAAGTCTGTACCGATGAACAGGTAGTTAAGTATTTCGAGGCACGGGAATGCAGTGTGCAGTTTTAGGCTGCACACTATTCATATTAACTTGACATTAAATTTTCTTTGCATGTTTTCTTCAATTGTTTTCGATTATATTTTACATCTCAAGAGAAATAGCCGACAGCGTTGCTTTGTTGACTTTGGATCTGATTAAAAGGCCTTCTAAGGCCTTATACAGGCATGGAAGATTAATCTGTCAGTAATAACAAATGTTGGTTACGTAATATAAGGAAGAAATACTAGTAGTACGACGGGTCAATGGTGGGGCAGTCACGTGACTTCAGTTACATAAGTTACAGCAATTTTTATGAGGGAACATAAGGTACAGTGCGTCGTGGGAAGCGAAATATTTGTACATGTTTTATGCTCACACATCGTTTCAGTTGCGCTGATCTTTTCACATGATGCTGACCAATCTATTGTCTGGTCCAGTCTCGATTATTTACAGAACGCTGGAATGTTGGTGAGTGCGGTGACTTGTGACGAACTACCTACGATGCAGTTAACAGATGACACCGCTGTGGCAGATCAGTTCTACTCAGATCCGAACACTGAGCATCCAACATGTTTGAATCCTATATAGCGTCAGGCCCATGAAGATCCGGGTATATTTTCTATCTTCAGTTACACAGGCTTGTCGTAAGAGACGACTAACGGGACCGGGTGGTCAAACCCGCTGATTTGGTCTACACATGCCATCGGTTCCCATTTGCGTAGATCGATGCTCATGACGTTGATCACTGGATTCAGACTTGATTATTTACAAGGCCATCACCATTTAGCAGGAATACTGCTGAATACGGCGTTAAAGAGCACACCAAATCCACCTCTCAGATTTGTCAACAACAGACATCGGGGGACACTAACCCGTAGTGTGGCGACGCTCTAACGGACCTGTTGGGTAACCATGTTGTGATAGGTCCAGAAAACTAGCAACAGCTTTAATAATAATTTCATGTTTCACTACATTTAGAAACAAGGTTCACTAACCTTAACATGGCCTTGAGCAAGAGGAGTGACGTGCGTGGGAATCTATTTGCCTTATTAAAGTAACATGGCTTTGCCCATCTGTACAGGTAGTCTAATGAGCCGCTCCTCTCACATCGTTACCTTCATCCTGTGGTGAGTTGGTACGGAAACAGTATCATTGTGACAGATGACCCCAGCTTGTCGATGTAATCCAATCATTTCCGGGTCACGGGGAGGCCATTATACCCGTTTCAACAGAACTAGAAACATTCCTCGTATTTACTCGGTGCATTTTGTTGCTGCACCCAGGAATTCGAAATTGCCGATTGCCAGCCATATATAGGGGACGCGTTTTCAGTCGAATTTCGTACTTTTGATATTTTCCTCGTCAGCAGATTAGGTAGCCCAATGGTTTTCGGGTTGGTGACAAAACATTACGCTTGACCACATCTGACCTTTCTAAAAGCTGGGAGTGACGCCCCTTGGGACATGCGTCTGTATCAGGGCTTAATGATGGAGGAACCCCGCAGTGAGGACGGATGTACAGGTGTTAAGCTTTGTGGAAAACCACAAGTGGATGTTGTTTTATGCCGCTTCTTAGCAATATTCCAGCAATTTCACGGCGGGAGACACCAGAAAATGGGCTTCACACATTGTAGTCATGTGGGGAATCGAACCCGGGTCTTCGACGTGACGAGCGAACGCTTTAACCTCTAGGCTACCTCACCGCCCCACATGTTTCAAGCCCAAGTCTACATGCTGAAGCAGACACGTTCAACCTCCCACTTCTACACCTTCCTGCACATTGAGCTGACCTCACATGCACAGGTGTGAAGCTGAGGAAGGTCCACGGGGACCATTTAGTCTACGCGTATTCGCAGCCTTATCTCAGAGGACATTTAATGAAGATCTATTACGACACAAACGTACTGTTTGACATACAAAACATTTAGTGTTTACTATCATGGAGAACTCAAACATATTTCTAGATAATATTTATGCAAACAGTTTGCTTCGACTATAACGTTCATCAAAATATGCAGGCGTCAGTTTTCGTTTTATGTAAGGCTGCATAAAAAAATTAAATGTTCCACGGGCATTTTTTTTTCAAAAGTTACGCGGGAGGAACACATCTTTTTTTTCTCTCATCACAGCTTGGGAAGGTAAGCACGGGGAATGAGTTGTAGAATCAGTCAGCCTCGTACTTACAGACACTCATTCTTATAGAAGGCAAATGGATGACCGGGACTCGGTCAAGTCAGAAGTATTTTTTTTAAAATGGCAATGTAAATTGTTATGCGCACAAATAAAAGTGACAAACATTTCACTGTTTTTATTCAGCCAAATGATATACACAAAAGGAGGTACACATAACAAGATCAAGGCACTATGAGCATCTTCCTGTGACAGTGTGATATGATGGCGTGCATCTAACATAAAGGTGAGGGCGACCGCCCGATCATATTAGTTCTCTCTTAACATGGTTGCTGAAGATCAATTTTGACCTAGATTCTATTACCGACCCAACATATTTGTGGTCCCGTGAGAATGGTTAATGAATATATGCATAGTCAGTCAAATGATACTGTTTGTAGGTCATTCCAAATGTTGTTATAGACAATACAGTGCATATAGCTTATATCAACTAGTCTGCATAAGTCGCCCGGACGGAGGGACATGTCGAGATACGTTTGATCATTGTCAGCTATTCATTACACGCACAGAGGTTCGTATGGGCTTTGGCAGATGAGTTCGATGCTTTAGAATTACATTTTGCGCGGAAAACCTTGCAATCGTATATACATACTGAACAGTGGGTGACCTCGCCTAGATGGATACTAAAAGACCAACTGTTGTTCATTTCTCGATTCCAGTATGTCGCATGACTACATTGTCCTTCAAGCGGGGGCATAATGGATAAATTAAATTGATAATAGTTAACGCATAATGGAATTGGCTCAGGTGAATCACTACCTTCATCAGCTGATGAACGTCGACAATACAACGTCAACCCTAAAATATTAACAGAGGTAGGTAGGTAACCTAGGTAACCAGGTCAACTCAAATGTTACAACAGATATTATGAGCCCACCAGTTGTGATCAGCAGAGCGTCTGAGACCTCGGGCATACCAGTAGTTTTATTCATACTCCAAAGTTTCTGCCAAATCTTTTCAACAATGCATTAATCCAAAATGCAGCCAGCCCAGACTCCCACTAGTTCTGAATCTCCGAGACCCGTGAAGGTCCAGGGTAAAATAGGCCTTCAGCAACCCATGCTTGCCATAAAGGGCACTTATGCTTGTCGAAAGGATGAAATGACTAATGGGATCGGGTGGTCAGGATCGCTGACTTGGTTGACACAAGTCATCGGTTCCCATTTGCGCAGATCGATGCTCATGTTGTTGATCACTGGATTGTCTGGTCCGGACTCGATTATTTACAGACCGCCGCCATATAGCTAGAATATATCTGAGTGCTGCGTAAAACTCAACTCACTCACTCACTCTGAATCTCCGAGCTCACTGGGGCTAATTCAGTATATACAGAATTACATATTTCTATCCAAACGTCCTATTTTCAGAGACTTTGTAACATGTGTCAGGGTTCTGTTCCGCTCTTCATTATACCGGGAATTCCAGCATTTAGGCATTTGCCAAATTTAGCCCATGGGTTTAAATTTGGATTTAAATCATGGGTGCTCAGAGTGACGTCCCTTTCCAAAAGCAAAGACTTTGCCGCTGAATCTTGTCTCTGTCCATAAATATCAGTCAGTCTTTCCTGTCATAATATACTTCCCATCAACACACTAGAACACTAATGTAAATACAGCCACTGACTTCAGGCAGCTGATCTAAACTAAATATTGCAAACTATGCCATACTGTTTAAAGGTACTGTTTACACATGAACTGGTGTATTGTAAAGAAAATTCTAAACGTTGGAAAGATTTTTGAATTCAGTAAATGATAAAAATCAGAGAAAATTGGCGAATTCTACACAAAATATTCCACTAAAACGCAGCTGTTCACAAAACGCACGATATTTGCATATGCCTTTCGGCAGTTTGGTTCTTGAGCCTCGTGCAATTCATCTGCATATGGTTTGCAGTTAGTTTTGTGTAGACACCAATCATTACTGTAGGAAACAAAGTTTGCTCTACCCCTGTGTGTGTTGTAATAAAGTATAGTCTTGTCCTGAACTATTATGATTAAAGCACGAGGATGTAGTGTAGGTTAAGTATAGTTAAGTATAGCTTGATGCCAAGTGTAGTCTGAAGTTCATGTTGTGCATCAAACAGACTGTTAAATTCACCTTTCACGTTCAGAGTTGAAATACTCACTGGATCGAACATTTTCACGGCTTTGAACTCCGAGAACAGTGTGTGAATATTTATAGACCAGTTTCCTGATTACGGAATTTTAAAAAATCCTGATTCTTTTCATTTTTTGTAGAAATACTGTGTATTTTCGAATTTAAGCCTTGGGATTAAGTATGGTTACAATATTTCATCTCAGGAACGGGCAGTTTCCGTATTTAAGCCTGGGATGTAGTTGCATGTCATGTCACCAGTGATGCGAGCAAGATATCAAGCTCCGGATATGACTACTGGTTTTTCAAGACAATATCAATATTTCTGAATTTCTACCATCATAGGCAACAGTTGTTAGATCTAATATTTGACTTGCTCCATGTTTTGTAGTCTTTCTAAACATATAATTCGAGTTTACTCAAAGTAGTTACTAGAAATCAAGTTCACTCAAAACAAATTGGTGCCTTGTAATTAATAACTAACACGGTATGCCAAACGTCTCCCCCAAATGAGACTATCGGTGATAACTTAAATTTTCATACCCACTGGAAACAGACTATAGCCGGCAAACTAGCGAACCGTTGCATTTTATCCGTTATCATCACATCAGCTGTCCGATGCTTGATTGGCATTTTAGATGATGCTATTTGATGAACTGAGAGATTTGTCCTGGGTTACATCGTACTTTTTATTCTGGGTTGAAGCTGTGTCTGATAAAACCCCTCCGGCTCGGGGAATACAACCTTACTCGGACTGATAAAACCCCTCCGGCTCGGGGAATACAACCTTACTCGGACTGATAAAACCCCGTATTTCCTTCGACACGATGTGATAACTTATAGTGTCACATTTCAGTGTAAACACTGAATCAATTGCACATCACGATAACATAATGTCACCTACAAACCTTCCATTAGGATGTCATATTATTATCCATCATCCTTAAGATGTTTACAGCACGTCAGTGCAGTGCAGCTGCCGCGAAACGTGACATGCAAACTACAATACTGACACGTCTCACATCATCATAATACATTGTTGTTTCAGCCAGTAAACAGAAATTCTAATGATAGTAAAACAGCATCTTCGAGTAAGTGAGTTTAGGTTTACGTCGCACTCAGCAATATTCCAGCTATATGGCGGCGGTCTGTAAATAAATCGAGCTGGACCAGGCAATCCAGTGACCAACAACATGAGCATCGATCTGCACAATTGGGAACCGATTGTATGTGTCAACCAAGTCAGCGCGCCTGACCACCCGATCCTGTTAGTCGCCTCTTACGACAAACATAGCCGCCTTTACATATTTGGTATTGTTGAAATTTCGTAAAGCATGGAACTGAAATTATCGTATATCTAAATTCGAATTTCCAGCCTTTCTTTCACTGTAATAGTTTTTCATGCATACATTGCAAACCAAAGGTATATATGATCTTCAAATGATAGAGCTCAACTATGATTAGGACAAGATAAGTTTGGTAAAATTGCCTTTAATTTAAAGTTTAACTTGTATTTTACGTATCAGTCATTTCATGAAATGAGTAAGAGGGTCAGCCATTTCGCCTAATTTTGTGTTACAACAATCATTATACTTCAGTCATTTCATGAAATTTCACTTAATATCTTAATCTACAAAAGCAGATCTCATTTGCAACATCACTTATTGTCACTAACAGTTAAATCTATTATGGCAACGGGTGTTGCACTTCAGCTTGCCTTTGAAGCATTCACTCCTGACGAGCTATTCTCGAAACGTTCGTAGCCCTACGAACTTCTAAAAAACAAAAGCAAGTACATACATCATGTTTAGAAGAATTTATTGCATCTTTCAAACGCTTTTAAAACAGGGGGTAAAGGTAAAATTGGTACTAAGCTTATGGTAAATGTTTACAAACACACAAAGATGTGGTTTCGGAAAAAAATACTGTGCATTGTATTTGTTGGGTTTTTGTTGCATGAGCCCAATGTTTCAAAAAGTGCCCATGCGTTTCTGTTTTTTTTTTGTTTTTTTTTATTTTGTTTTTTTGTTTTGTTTATTTTATTTTCAGAAAGTATGGAACAACCTGATTACATGGATACAACTAAAGATCAAATTACTGGAGGAAACACGTGTGTTTACTATGGTTCTAGGTAAATGGCGTATATTTTGGGTTCATTGAATGTGAATGTGGCCCTGTCTTGCAATGAGATGTCATAGTTCGAGATTGGAGATTCATGGAATAAAAGATTGTAATTACTTGTTATACTTGTATATTTACAAAGAATTAAGGCAACAGATTTTGAGAGAGAGGGGCACACATACGCGCGCCCACCCGCCCGCCCGCCCGCACACTCGCCCGCACACTCGCACGCACGCCAAATTCTCTGATAGGATGGATTATTTATGGCTGCCTGACACGTGAACTTGCTTGTTTCTCTTTGAGGACAAATAGGTCAATGGCCCGTTAACCTCACGTTTGGGAATGTGGACTGGATTATGAACCATTTCGATGTGAAGTGAGACAACCTGTCTCTACCATCTGTTATTCCAATGCGCTCAGTATGCGCCCAACCCGAATTTACTGTATTTACAACCCTTCCTAGAATGTAACGTCCTGTGCATAATGAGCGTTAGAAGTTTATCCGTTAGCCATTCATTTGTTGACACTCCGATTCTTTGTTAACTGATCTACGGTTTTAACAAGGATTTAAAAATAAACGCAGTGCTGTATTTCATCTTGTAACGTTTAAAGATCTCTTTCATCAACATCTAAATACAAAGTTATAGCTCGGCGTATAAACGTTTATTACTCGTTTGTATAACGTCGGTCATGAGTAGTCCTGAGCTCTCTGTTTCACATTTCAGGCCAGTCGATTCAAAGGGTGAGTGAGTGAGTTTTATTTTAGGTCGTCCATATTGCACCATTCCAGCTATATGGTGGTGGCCTGTAAATAATCGGGTGTGGACCAGATCCACGACCCAGTGATCGACGTAGGTAGGCTACGTGACATGTGTCAAATGTATCAGCGAGCCTGACCACCCGATCCCGTTCTCCGCTACTTACGACAAGCATGGGTTACTGAAGACCTACTACTACTACTACTACTACTACTACTACTACTACTACTACTACTACTACTACTACTACTACTACATGAAGATGAGTTCTAAAAGATGAGTATCTTTTCCATACTTGCACGTGCACGTGCATTCTCCATCAAACGGACAAACTTCATGAATGCAGTTTGGCGCCGGTCGTTCTCTTCTACGTCGAAACACTCGAGCTCTGCCATCGTTTATGAACCGACTTTCATCTTTCACCTGCCAAAGACGTTCTGTTCATGCCCATTGCAGCATGTGTCGACGTTGGAGAGGCCATTCCACGGAAGGGGCGGTAGCTTCGTGCACCAGCCATACGAAGTCATCGAAACGCTGTTCATCTGCCCTCACGGATCTGCCGGATGTTGAGGTCTTCGGGCGGTTACTCTTGCTCTTCTTGATCTTGGGCCTGTTTACTGGTAGAGGTTTTATCAATCTGCATCACTGTGCAGTTGATGTTTTTGCCAGTTGACGCTGAGGAGCGATCGTACTGTTCGCCCTGTTTCGTTGCGCTAGCGTAAGTGTTCGCATGTTCATGGAGGATTTTTAGTTGATCAACAAGGAAAGTTCTATAGGTAGAACTTACTTTTTAGTTGCTGCATGCTTGTTTTGTCCAGCATCAGTATTTGGGCCATAATTATGCACGTGCATTTCGACCAATGCCCAAAAATTACGTTTTGAAAAATGCACGCATCGTACGAAGTTTTCGGACGGCTGCATTGTTTTCTGGACCATGTTGCATTTTGGCGAACGTTTTCAGCTTGTGCTCAAACCTTTCCTAGCGTTTTCGTTTTTGTAACTTGTTTTTGTCAGGTAGTTTAAATACGGAAAGTGACAGGGGTGTGGGGTTGGGAGATGTTTCTAACCCGGTTTTTAACCAGTTTCTGGGCGTCAGCCTTAACCGGACGATGTGCATGTGGTTCGGGGGAATGAAAAATGAAAGAGTGTTTGGTTCAAGTGTATCAAAAATGGAGAAAGCCGCTTCTGGTAATAACTGGTGAGCTTGTGCACGGATTGATGCATAAATGGTGTTATTCAGGCCAGTAAATCTCCACAGTCACTGGCTACAGAATTTTCATGAGGTCATTTTTTAAAAAAAATATATTACTCTCTCAGACTTGCTATGGATTACACTTTTGACTCATGCAAGATTTTGTGCAGATAAAGGATGGTATTTTACCTTTTTGTAATTTTATATTTAGTTTCCACATTCAAATTTTGGGCTTGTTAATTATTTCAAGCATAGCTAGCCCAGCTGGCCAAATTTGGAACTTATTTCGCACGCTGTGCGTGAGAGTGTGTGAGTGTGAAATACTGCATGTCTGTGTGTACCTTGTCTCGTTTATGTCACGCTCTCTTCTTATGAATGCGTGATCTAGTGGACCGATCTCTCCTGCTCACCTGACACGACTGTACACCGTCTATCACATCCCGCCTCCTTCCCGGAACTCGTGCAGATCCGGGTTAGAACTGGTCTCACGTAACCCATGCTTATCGTAAGTGATGGTCGACTAACGTGATTGGGCTGTCATCCATTCGTAACTACTCGGGTCATTCCGGCAAGCCTTCTTGCAGGTTACGGAAAGAGGCGAGTAGTTACGAATGGGCTGACTTCGTTGATGTCACATGTCATCGTATCCCTATTGCACAGATTGATGCTCGCTGTTGATCACAGGATTGTCTACACTGTTTATTATTTACAGACCGCCGCCATGTCGCTGAAATATTGCTGAGTGCGGCGTAAAACTAAACTCACCCAGTCACACTCATTCCCCCACCCGACCATAACTGTGAGATTTTGTCGATCACCTCTTTTTCGCTGAGTCATCTTTTCATGTCCGCGCTACACCTGACCTCTCGCCCACTTTCCCCATCAATGAAAGACCTCTCTTCATTCCATTATTCGTATTCAGCCACCGGAAACTGGTGATAGCAACGTGAGTCTACTCTCTACGTCACATGACCTCAAATTTCACACAGTCATCATGCTGCAGCAGCCAAAAAACACGATCGCAGTACATCGTTTTGTTTGAAGTCACACGTGAACTCTTCACACCAGTGTTAAAGGCCGCCTCCCTCACTGATGTGTTTGATATACACTGATACAATGAAAATAATTACAGTCTCCTAAAATATTACTTGCAGACGGCTTCCCTCGTGTTATATAAGTATTTACTACTATACTTTTCACAAAAAATTAAGCAACAAGTATTTTCAATGTAGTATCTCTATTAATCACGAGAGCGATTGTCGCCGACGTGTTACTGAAAGATAAATATTCTAAGAATATATAACCCTTAGTGGCTGTCAAATTGATTTATCTTATAACATCGACAGCATCACTCAGGAACAACGTGCAGAATGTTTGGCATGAATGTGCTCCACTCTTCACCTGGTTGGCGTAAACCTACTTTTCATCTTTTTCTCTGATACAAGAAGCAGGTCCTCACATCATTTTTATGGATGATAATGCCCGTCCATGGATGATGGTGCCTGAGAAAACGTTGTTAATGTTAGATCAGCAACATCATGCACATGGACTGGCCTGCAAGGTCACTTGATCTTAATCCCATTGAACATGCTTGGGGCGTTATTGGTGTTTACGGTTCCGTCGTGTTTACCGGTCTCCATGTTCACCCCTACTCTCTTTATGACCTTGAGCTTCCACAACAGCAGCTTTAAAGGCTCGTTCGGTCAATGCAAAGACATGTAAAAGCTTGCTTGTGGCCACACACATTACTGAACACTGAATTACTATCCAAAAACTCACTTGAACCTTAATGTTAACACTTTGCTCCAACAATGCGTCACATTTTGTACATGCTTTTGATGATTTGTCAGTCTATTATTGCTCAATACAGTTTCATTTCATTTTGTTAATCGTGCGTACATATGTTTCACCTTTCTATTGCATTTTGTGAGGAGTATACTATACAAATGTCATACATATCACAGGTACAGATTTAAGTTCAGGCAGTGAGGATTTAGGTTACAGACTTTAAGTATAAAGACAGATTAATATCGTTAATTGCACGAAGATGGTGCTCTATAGTAAAATGTCATCACCTTACTTAGATATGACCCGTAAATATAAGGTCCCGGGGTAGAATAGGCCTTCAGCAACCAATGCTTGCCATAAAAGGCGACTATGCTTGTCGTAAGAGGCGACTAACGGGATCGGGTGGTCAGGCTCACTGGCTTGGTTGGCACATGTCATCGGTTCCCAGTTGCGCAGGTCGATGCTCCTGCTGTTGATTACATGATTATCTAGTCCAGATTCAATTATCTAGAGACCGCTGCCACTCACTCACCGTAAATATCCTGATCAGAATTTGTCTGCAACAGCCCATGCTTGTTGTAAGAGGCGACTAACGGGATGGGATTGGCAGGCTCGTTGACTTGGCTGACAGATCGTTGACGTACATCGATGCTCATGCTGTTGATCACAGGACTGACAGGCACGGACTCAAATAGTTACAGGCCGCCGCCATGTATATCTGGCGTTAAACACTAAGCGGCCAAACAAAATCAAAAAAAAAAAAAATTAAATTGACTGTACCCACTTAAATGCCAGTCAATTTAATTCAGTTGAAACAATCGCGCAATCTGTCTTCCTTTTTTAAATGGTATTTTACCACTGCATGGGGCGGCATTGGGTAGCTTATTGGTTAAAGCGTTCGCTCGTCACTCCAAACGTTTGATTCCCTCATGGGCAAAGTGATTGAAGCCCATTTCTGGTGTCCCCCGCCGTAATATTGCTGGAATATTGCTAAAAGCTAAATTCAAGTCATAAGGTGTGCGCTGACCTATAGGGATATAAACATTTTATGAAGACTTCAGTCAATGTGGCGCTGTGAGTAAGGCGTCTTGTGAGAGTATCAAGTCTGGAGCGGACAATCCTCTGATCAACAGCATGATCATCAATTTACGCAACTCGGATATGATGACATGCGTCAGTGAGCCTGATCCCCCGATCCCGTCAATTGCCAAACTTGGATTGCCGAAGACTTGTAACTGTTATCCGCATCCTCACGGGGTCTGTCCCGCCAACGTCGACGAGGCGAGGTTCTGAACAGTGCCGGGGGTGAAACCAATCAATTATTTCTGCTTTGCACCCATTTGCAACACCGGAGTAAGTCTAAGGATTCTCCTTGAAATATGAATTATAAAGGACGGCGTGAAGTACCACATTGTCGACAGAGAACTGGAAGCGGGTTAAGAAATTAACCCGAACATTCGATGAGTGAGTTTAGTTTTACGCCGCACTCAACAATATTCCAGCTATATGGCGGTGGTCTGTAAATAATCGAGTCGGGACCAGACAGTCCAGTGGTCAACAGCATGAGCATGGGTCTGCGCAATTGGGAACAAAAACAGAAAACAAATCGTCAGTGGAGAGTGAATTCATGTACCTACAACTACCAGTCTATCTCATTACTGATCCCAACTCTTAGACAACCCAACTCACTGGGCCGCTGTACTGATTAGCTGCATGAATGACCTAATGGAGGGTGACAAGCACTGGTATTCTACACAGTCGAGGGTAAAGTAATAACAGATCTTGACATCTCTACATGTGCACCACAGTAAGACAGTTAGCATGCCTTTGGACAATTTGGAGAATCGAACCCGGGTCTTCGGCGTGACGACTGAATGTTCTAACCACTAGGCTACGCCAACACCCGAACTATTTGATGTAAGACGTGACTCTTACCAGATTTGACCCTGTTTGAGAATGACAAAATACATCATAAAAATAGTCATCCATTGTATTTCAAACTTGGCAGTAATTGTCCGTTGAACTGTACAACATATGTATCATTTGCACTCTCATTTTTGTCATTTCGCTGTTTGAATGCAAGTGATGCACCTTCTCATGCTGGATGTACTCTTTCACAGCAGTTTGTTGCACACTTTCTGTCATAACATATCAAATGTGAATTAAAAAAATAATGAGATTTCCATAGATCGGGTTTAAGTTTTGAGGGTTGTTTTTTTTATTGCGATACGCAATCTAATGCTTGTCTCTGAACTTAGATATACAGTATAAACAGTATTTCCTCTGTTAAACGCCGGAGCTACAATATTCACCGATCTCAACTTGATGCCGGGTCATACACTCCAAAAAGAACCCAAACAAACGCATTAGTGATTTTGAGAATATTGGCCTCGTGCACCTGCGGCAAAATCAGTATTTATATAATACTATTTTTTCCGAAACTTTATATTTGTATCTTTGTGTTATTGTCAACAGATCCTGCGCAAAACGCGGCAATAATAACTTTCGGTTTAATTTTGTTATTAGCTTTTGTGTGGAAATGAAGAAATCACCATGCCACGACTGAGTACCGCCAATAGAAACAAAGGCGTGGGCGACTTGAAGCTGGGGAGTGACTCGTCATTTCAACTTTCACCATAGACTTAGTCTCTGAATACACACACACGCACGCACGCACGCACGCACGCACGCACGCACGCACACACACACACACACACACACACATACATACATATATATATATATATATATATATATATATATATATGTATGTGTGTGTGTGTGTATATATATATATATATATTGAATAGATTTTGATAGTATAAAGTGAAAAGGAGCCCAAGGGAGACCAGAGATTCAGAACCTGAAACCTGAGCCTGAGGAAATCTACACATACTTTGTTTAAGGCTTTAGCACTGCAGAGAAGACTTGCCAGTAGGCAAAATAAAGTGGTTCTCCAGTGGACTGTGAGACAGACTATGTTCACCATAGTTTCCTACAGACCAATTTATTCCGCCCAAGATAGTCCGAGAAGCGGACGTCCAAGTGTTATCACCCAAACCCAGTAACATTGGGGTAACTTGCATCATCCTCTTGCCACAGAAATCTTTCCGACTGTCATGAATCGATTGTGGAGTGGAGATTCGACTAAAAGGGCCAGTTGTCGCCCCTGTTTTAAGAGACTTCCATCTGAGCAATCGCTTGCGGCAGGGTCGTAGAGTCAGGAGCTTGAACCTTAGAAACTGGATGCGAGTTTGGTTCAGTGATGAATCACGATTTCTGCTTTTTCGACGATGTGAAGCCTTTTTTATCGTCGGAGACACGAAAGTTTTGCCCCTACTTGCATTCGAAAGGTCTACAGATTCGGTGAAGACAGTGTCATGGTGTGGGGTTCGATATCCAGCACATAAAGATATGATTTAGTGGTGTGTCAGGGGAATTTGACAGCAAATCGATACATCAACGAATTCCTTGCACGTCACATGCTTCCAAATATGGAATTTGGGTGAATTTGGTGAAACTCATGTAGGCCTGATAGAAATCTGTCCTGCCTCTTGCTGTGAGATTTGATATTTTCTTTACTGAATAACGGTATGCTCGTTCGACACCAGTCCAAAGTTCACATCCACTGAGTGCCTTTGGTAGCAGAGTTGGTACCTTTCCGGTTGTCATCGGATCCATTAACTTTGAGTGGAACCCTTTCCGCAACAACACATGCGTTTCCTCTCATTGTCTTACAAGCATGCACCACATGCAAAAAGTACAGACTTTGCGCTGTCTTGTGGACTCCTTCTTTTCACTGAAATTACGTGAAACAATTGCTCTTAAACTAATGCAGTATATTCTCCAAAAATGCTTTGGGCGTTTCTTCTTTATTATTTCTTTTGTTTCGTTTTTGAATAACGTATGTTGGGCGACGGCGATGGTTTAGCCACGTGAGACGGTGCTCGATTATTGGTAAGAACTAAACTCACTCTCTCATACGTCTGATCACGAATACTGTGATCGAAGTGCTGGTGATTCACAATGACCGTTTACCCTTTTTGAAACTGTTAATGTTGGTAGATACTGATTTACCACATCGACTGAACTGACGACATGCCTGTAAATACACTCCGGCCTCTGATAATCGCAAGGACAAAGGTTTGATCAAAATGTACATAACAGGGATTCCAAGAGAGGAAATACGGTATTCAACGTTAAACTAGTACATGCCCCATTTACGAAGTTATTGTAAATACAAAAGAGTACGGTCAAACTGTGAGTGCAGAATTCAAGAAATAGAGGTGAATCAGGGAAAGAATAACGTAAAGCGTTCTGGATGCCCGAGGGAACAATCCATCCGGTCCGATGTATGTTTGTTACACGTCAGCCTCAAGGTTACTACAAACGACGACCCTGAGGCGACAGTGTATTTAGGTCACAATTACCCTGGTATATTATTGCCAGACTTTGTTATCAAGTTGATAAGTTCTGGGAGAATATGACCAGAAATATATCTGAGAAGGAAAGATGGTAACTGAAGTCAGGTTTTGTTGTGATAATGTTTGATTATTCATTTTTATCGCTACACGTCGCACTCAGTAATAGTCCTGCTGAATGGCGATTGTGTGTAAATAATCCAGTGTGGGAGAGAGTGAGTTTAGTTTTACTCAGCCATATCAGCAATATCCCATCTATATGGCGGCAGTCTGTAAATAATCAAATCTGGACCAGACAATCCGGTGATCAACAACATGAGCATCGATCTGCGTAATTGGGAACCGATGACATGTGTCAACCATGTCAGCGAGCCTGACCACCCGATCCCGTTAGTCGCCTCTTACGACAGGCATAGTAGCCTTTTATGGCAAGCATGGGTTGCTGAAGGTCTGTTCTACCCCAGGACCTTCACGGGTCAATCCAGTCTGGAGCAGACAATCCAGTGATTAACTACATAAACATCGATCTACGTTTAACCTGGATCTTCACGGACCATTTTTCTGACAGACGTAGATTTGAAATAAGTCACATCTGTGATATAGTTTACAAAAAGGTTTGTTTCTGTAACTCTTGTTAACATCCCGGAAGAAAGTATTTCCTGTGCACATTAAAAGTCTCTAATTGTAGTAAATATTAATTCGACTTTGAATTTGAAGATGATTTGCAAGTTCTTTCTCTGTTACCCCTTGAGATGTGCGAGAAATTGTCTGATGTGATAGTGGTTCGATGGGAACGATCTAAAGAAACTGATTATTTTTGTAGAACAGTTGACTTCCGTGTCGAGAACAAAGAATACTTGTTCAAAGCAATAGGTCGAGTTTTATGTGTTACCTTGTGAAAAATGTTGTGTCTGATGTTGAGAGGTGAAGTACAGATTGTGAGTGACATGTTGTACAAACTGCATCCACGTACACGATGTGTGAACTCTTCTGACAGTGAATGGGTGAACGGGTTTAAAGTTACACTTGGCAGCATTATGACTACTACAGTGGAAGTTGTCAAAACCGGCATCTGTCTAATCCAGCAAGTTGTTGATTTAAACATATTTTATTAAGAAAAAGGATTGGGCACAAGTTATCCAACTTAGAAAAGCCCTCTCCCGATAATTACAAATTCATCTTACAACATACGCAAGAGACAGACAGAGGATAGGATATATACAACAGATGTTAACTAAGAAAGCGTTTTGTTTGAGAGATATAGATATGTAGACATTTGAAAACATTCTGATTCTCAGTAATTGAGAGACCTGCATTGCCATGTAAAATGAGAATAATATTAATAAGTTGTCATTACCGACATAAAATCCAAGTCCCTTCCGTGACTTATACACTTATCATCAGCTCTCCCTAAAGTGGATTATTTCCTCAGTCCCAACGAATGACGGATTAGACAGCTTCCACTGTGCATGATTAATTGAGTACGTCGATTGACATTATTCGTGCAAAGTATAACGAAATGGTCTTTACCCCCTCTATCCATACGAGGAATCGAACCCAGGTCATCGGCGTGACGAGCGAACGCTTTAACCACTCTGTGATTATCATAACTGATATCAAGGTATATTAATGGTAAACATTAACTTCATCATAATCCGGTTCAAAATAAACTAAGATAACCTTGCATGTGCTGGTCGGTGTATTTTAATGTTATGTATTTGATAGTCAAATAGAACGGTCATAACAAAGGAAGAAAACGGACCTGATCGACATTTTAAAAGCTGCAGAAGACTGTTTCATACTGTTTTGAGGCCTTTCCTGGAAAGTTTCCGTTTATCTGTATCAGTTTATCAGTACCAAGCCCGTGAAGATCCGGGTAAGAACTGATTGCTTTTCACTAACCCATTAAAATAGATATAGTTCCTATTTATATATCATTGAAATTGGAATTAAATGATGTAGACCACCCTGGGTCAACTCACGTGAACATCCGACAAGTAACATCCGTTTATTACCTGAGAGGAAAAAAACTGTGGGTTGTCAATTGGCCGTTTTTATCTCTGTCACATTTATTACAAGTTTTGGACGCCGTCTAGTTAACATTGTTGGGAAAGGCCCATTTAAGAACTTAAAGTTCATGATTTTGGCAATTATGAGAGCTCATGTATAGATATGTGTATTCTGTTTTGTGTCGTTGAATTTAGTAACCACCAACCTGTAAGTTTCATCATGACTCATCTGAGTATCGAATAACGATTAAGTCAGCATTCACCCATTTGTACATACCTTCACATTGACTATGCGTTATGCCTTATGTCCCAAATATGAAATAGGTATGAAAATCTCATGCAATCCTTATTCATACGAGAGAATTTGATAACTTTCATATCTACCAGAAATGCTTTCCAAATTTCGTAGAACAATGCATATTTCAGGAGCCTTAGGCCTGAACTCTGTTGCACCTTGTTTCTTCAGCATGTTAGTAGACTATCTAACTTAACAGAATACCATCGTTCCAGTGTCCTAATAGTAATAGCTATGGCCAAAGGAACATGGAAACACCTGCCTGCTCAGGAATGTCGCTCGTGCATATTAAAAATGACTTTAACTCTTACACATTATGCTTCGAATTATTGGACCCCAGTAGATATATCGGGGTACTCAGAGATAACATAATTTCTCTAGACCTGTAGGGATATTAGTTACTAGTAATATTTGTTTGATAACAAGGAAGGAAAATGAAACATATTACAGGTGAAGTATGACTGGAGATGTTATGACGGCCAAGTAACTAGATGGACGGTATCGGTTAAATGTTTTCAAAATCTGATGTTTTTCAGACCTCAAAGGTAGTTAGAGCAAGATGTCTAACATTTCTTCACACGAAGAGAAATTCTCCGTATGATTCTCCCAGTGGTGTTCTGAGGTAGCCCGATTCACCCTTCTTGCAGCGCCCGTCCAAGTTCAGCCAACTGTGTCAGCGGCCTCAGTCTAAGTAAACTTATTCTCAGTGTATTTCGTTACACTCCACCACTGAGTCTAACAAAACCTAGTAGAAGGTCGCGTCAGGTAATCTTTGAGCGACCAATGATCGTCCAATCAAACGCGAGACGGTTAAATAGATTTAACCAACCAGACATCGGCTACTATTTAGGGATCGGAGGCACTTTCAAAATATTCAGGTGCACTTTTGCGATTGGGTAAGCTGTGTTCTGATTGGTCAATCTCAAAGGTTACCTGACGCGACCTCCCATGAGGTTTTGTTGGACTCAGTAGTGGAGTGTAACGAAAAGTACTGAGGATAAGTTTACTTAGACTGTCAGCGGCCTGTGACACTGACACAAACGTTTCCCTGTCATGTCCCAGAGGTGTTCAGTGGGGCAAAATGTAGGGTCATGTGTTCAATGGGGCAAGGTTTGGACCCATGTCCCAGAGGTGTTCATTTGGGGCAAGGTTTGTGCTCATGTCCCAGAGGTGTTCATTTGGGGCAAGGTTTGTGCTCATGTCCCAGAGGTGTTCAAAGGAGACTATTTTTAGCCGATGTCCCAGAGGTGTTAAATGGGTGCAAGGTTTGTGGTCATGTCCCAAGGGTGTTCAAGGGGGGAATGGTTTGGGCTCATGACCCAGAGGTGTTCATTTGGGGCAAGGTTTGGGCTAATGTCCTAAGGGGGTTCAAAGGGGGCAAAGCAGCTCATGTCCCACAAGTGCTCAGCATGAGGTGTTCTGTGAGAGAAAGGTCTGGGCTCATTGGTGGCATGGAAGTCTGTAAATGCACTGCTGCTGAAGGTGAGCACAGACTGATGTTGTACTGAGACATAGACTTCCAGCCACAATCCAAAACGGAACGACAAAGGGTGTCAGTATATTGTCTCGGTAGTACTGTCCAATGTTCCTCTCCTGCACAACAAGTGAGGATACAGGTTAGAATTGGCCATCAGTAATTTATTCTTATTGTAAAAGGCGACTAACGAGATCGGATGTTCAGGCTAGCTGACATGGTAGTTGACACATGGCATCGTATCCCAGTTGCGTGGATCGATGCTCATGATGATCACTGGATTGTTTGGTCTAGACTCGAACATTTGTATACCACAGCCATGTAGCTGGAATGTTGTTAACCAACTTTACTTGACTACTTAGTTACAGACCCGTGAAGGTCCTGGGGTAGAATAGGCCTTCAGCAACCCATACTTGTCATAAAAGGCGACTCAACTTGTCGTAAGAGGCGACTAACGGGATCGGGTGATCAGGCTGGCTGACTTGGTTGACACATGTCATCGGTTCCCAATTGCGCAGATCGATGCTCATGTTGTTGATCACTGGATTGTCTGGTCCAGACCTATTTACAGACCGCCGCCATATAGCGGGAATATTGCTGAGTGCGGCGTAAAACTAAACTCACTCACTCACTCACTTAGTTACATAACACAAATCCAAACAACGAATCGACTCTCTACCCACAGTTCCATTCCATCGGCAATGGTATACTCTTCCATCAATGCGCCGATGTCAGCAACAACTGTACATCTATGACGACAACGATTGCATAATCCAAAACAAACCAGTCGGGTAAGCTGTGCCTGAGAATTTGTAACCACACGAAATTTAAATGATTACCGCCTCTCACAATCTGAAGCGTTCATAAAATCTTGCGTATGATTCGTCGTGGCGGACAAACTCTACAACAGCATTTGCTGATAGTAGGCGATGACTGTATATAATACACTATTACAGCCGTAGCCACTGTCTGGGGTTTACTCTAACAGTCACATGACTTCCAAGTTGAGTATTTAGAAATGGTTGCCAAATGTTTGGCAATATATGACAATTACTAAATACTTTTAGTATATTGAGATACATGATATATATATATTTAGAATAGTTAAGTACCCAATAAGGATAAGAAACTCTGTGTAAAAGTACTCAATTCTTTTAACTAGTGGGAGTGTACAAAATGCTAGTTACTCCTCAAAAATGCAATTACTCGTACACAGACAAGGGAGTAAATACCTGATTGCTTGAAAAATATCTGGAGCTCTGACGCACAATTCCTTCTGAACTGAAAATGAACCCCAGTAAGACGGCGGATTCAGAGCCTGGGCATGAAACTAAAAAAAAAAAGTTCAGCCAGACCTCAGCGCTGTTTAGATGTAAAACTTGGCAGCCCTGGCCAAAACTTACCTGCCCACATTTAATTTAGACATTATCACGGAGGATCAAAGTTGATCTAAAACAAAAAACTAATATCAACTGACGGGGTTAAAATTTAGACATGTATTTGAGGAGATTCATCATATTTCAGGATATTAACTCATTATTAATTCGCTCGTAAAAATAAATGATGCATTCCGATTGGATGATAAACTTCGACGCGTGCAATGAGTTCAATGAAATAGCATATGACACAGTCTCTATCGGATCAGACACTGCCGATCTCAGGTAGAACGAACTTGCGAACCGTACGCGAATATAGAAGCTCGGAGTAACGTCCCTTTAGTTGCCCTCTATCGTAAGAGTCCTAAAAGTAGGTCAGTAATGCCAAAATCTGGTCAGAGAAATTTACACGGAATAAGATTTCTAAACGATGCATAGATTCGACATTTATCAAACGAAAATATATGCGTGCTTGGCGAAATGCATTTTTACAGGTAACAGGATTAAAATATATTAGATCAGTTTTACCTAGAAAAGAAGCTGCAGAGATCTGTTACAATCTGTGAGACAGCCGCGTTATTTCACGCCGCGCTTTACAACAACATTCCAGTAAATGACGCATGTCAGTAAATGAGTAACCTGTGACTGCTGTCATAATAACAATCTTGGCCTGCGGGGTACATTGAAACACATTAACCAACTGACCGTACTTGATCACAGTCCCCGTGAATTACCAGCAACGTTGCTGACCACTATATGTAACAAACCTAGCCCTCGATTTTCGAAACTCTCTTAGTGCTAAGATAGCCGTAAGTGTCATACATTATCATTAGCTTACGACTATCTTAGCGCTGAGAGAGCTTTGAAAATCTAGGAGCTGAAGTGAACCGTTTCAAGTGATACGTTTGTTGACAGCAGAGACCATATAATAGATTATATGGTCACTGTTGACAACAATGAGTCGCGCTCAACGAAATCGAGAAACAACAGTGACGTTATTTAGGGGAGTTCTAGCGGTGAAAGCGTTCGCTCGTCACGCCGAAGACCCGTGCTCGATTTTCCACACTGGTACAGTGCGTAAAGCCCATTTTCGTCGTCCCCCGCCGTGATATTGCAGGCATATTGCTAAACGCGGCATAAAAACAAACCATTTCACTTACCGTGAACGTCAGAAATGATTGTTCAAGCAACCATGCATCTCATAAATGCAAGGATGCTTGTAAAATTCCAGGTTGACTGTTCACTTGCGCTTTCACACATTCACTGTATGTACACAATGTATACACAGTGTCACTTGGTGTAACAGTCATGCATTTTTGAAGAAATAGGTTTTTAGGTTGGTCCAAAATGGTGATGTCATGGCGTACTATTGAACATTAGGAATGTTAAACGTGGCGGCTGAGAGTTTTCTGACAGACAGAAATATAGTTTTGGAAGCAATACCCGTAGTAGTCGTTGACTTTCACCCGACGGGGTTTTTTTTTTTGTTTTTTGTTTTTGTTTTTTTTTCTTGCAAAATAGGGATAGTGAGTAAGTGAGTTTAGTTTAACGCTACACTCAGCAGTACTCCAGCTATATGACGGAGATCTGTAAATGAACGAGTCTGGATCAGGCACTGGGATACGAAGACATATGTCAGCCAAGTCAGCGTACCTGACCACACGATCCTGCCTCTTACGACAAGCACGGGCTACTGCTAGCAGTTCTAACCCGGATCTTCACGCGGCAAAATAGGAATAAAATGTATGGAAGGTGTAGTATACTAAAATGTTCACTGTATGGATTTATGGGAATTCGTCAAGTACGTGACCCGATTGTCCTGAGCACTAATGCTCCTGTAATTCTGAATGTTCCGATGATCTTACCCTATACTATATATGCATTTTGAATGTATCTTTCATAAAACTATCTATGGACTAACTTTGAAAAAATCAATTTCCGTTTACTATCCGTTTTCACCGAACTTGATTTTAACCTGTGTGAAAGGACATGGGGATTGGCGTGTGACAATAGTGTCGTGTCTCGGGCTTTGTTGTGTAAGGCCGCACTGTTCAAGCCATATGGCGGCGGTCTGTAAATCGAATCTTCATCAGACAATCTATTGGTCAACAAATAGAGCATCGATCTACGCAACGGGGAAACGATGGCATGTGTCAACCAAGTCACCGACTCTGACCACCCGATCCTGTCAGCCGTCTCTTGGCTAGAACTTTGAGTTTTGGGTGTTCTCCATGCAACTTCACCACTTTCTCCCTGCCCACAACTGGTTCCTCAGCAGTGAAAGTATCAGACGTTTGAGTTAAGTAGAGGTCAAGTAAATGGGGCATGAAAGACCCAGCCACCACATAACTGGAATCATTCGAAGACGAAATGTGCCTATAGCTAGACTTAGTAGTAACAACACAAGGGGTAAAATACATGTACGTGGAATTTCTTTGTAACGATTTTCAGTGTTTTAAGTACTCAGCACATAACGAAAGGATCAATCGATCATTTTCCACTCTTTAATAATGGAGAGTTCCACCAACCCCGACCTTCACCAACCCGTTGTCAGCCTTAAAGCACACACCAGTAAAACCACAGAGCCTCAGAATTGGATGATAAAAGAGACAAAATACCATCCAAAAATGAGAGTTTGAAAAGCACCAGCATTCCTCAAAACGGTAATGACCTTAACATTGGAACTGTCACCCTTCGCTGCCACAAAACCTGTTCCGACGAAGGCATATACAACAGACAGACTAACAGCTAGTCTCTGAAATGAACTTATTTTACTGAAAAAACGTCCATAGTGAAAAAAAATAATATTATGAAATGGAGCCCTGAAACTTTCTTCATTTTCAGAACCTATGGAAATCTAGACTTGCCACATTTTCTAGACTTGCATGGGCTTTCTTGGATATTTATACTTCAGGGTCTGTACGACAGACTAATACAACAGATTGTAATGACTTGTACACGAAAGTCAGCTCTTAACTAGTCGAACCAGTACAGTGGTTTGACATTCACAATGTCATAAGGGAAGGATGACCCTTTTTCATACAGAAATGATATACACTGGTTCAAAGTAGCATCAAGTATACGTAGGTTCTGAGTGAGTGAGTGAGTGAGTGAGTGAGTGAGTGAGTGAGTTAGGTTTTACGCCGCCTTTGGCAATATTCTAGCAATATCATGGCGGGGGGCATCAGAAATTGGCTTCGCGTATTATGCCCATGTGTGGAATCGAACCAAAGTCTTCGGCGTGACGAGCGAACGCTTTAACAGCAGGGCTACCCCACAGGACCTCTTACTGTGGTTAACGATGACAGTCTGCTGTAAGCCTGTATAAATATAGATAAATAATATTTCTTAGCCTTCTTCCTGTTATCAGACGACAGGGGTCTTGACTTCCTATTCAATTCAAATGGCCCATGTGATACCATATATTAGATAACGAAAAGTCTATTTGATCCCAAAACATGCCATTTTTCTATGAATGTCAAAACATATCGTTTCCTCCCAGTTTGAACATATAATGAGATTTTCTTTTCTTTAAACGATGTAGTTTTCCTATAGAACATTAAATGAACATTTTCAATAATACTTAAATATGCAAAGCCCCATATTTCAGCGTCTGCAAGGCCCTCTGCTTGCTAATTACATGGCGCGCTTACAACTCTATTTTATAGCCAGCGACGTGGGCCAATACATTGTCCAAGGGCATACGTTTGACCACGTCATTGACTGTGGGAAATATTTTGAAAATAATTTTCAAATGTGGTAGCTACATGATGTCTGTTTACTTCATCATCAATCAAACAATAACGTCCACACGTCATCCTACCCATTTATCTAACACTAAATTTGATTGGTCTAGAGAATGCTTTTAGCCAATGGACAGTGTTGTTCTTTTCTGTTAGTAAGTGACAACCACACATCTTTTCATTAATTACACTATTTTAACACTTTATCTCAGTTTCCTATTTTGAATACAGGGCTGGTTGCATGTTAACAGGGCCAGCAACATTTTTCGGTTATCAGCCATGTGGGCTTGCTGGGTATTTTGGGAGTTTCATACACCGACAATAGCATCAAATACGTTCAGCTGGCAGGCGTTAGATAAATAAAAACCTTTGGTAAAACATAGTTCATAGCTTTAACAGCCTTCTCCCATAATGACCTTCTTGCTGATGTGTTTGCTGTATATTTCTTACTAAATATGATACCTAGGTATTTATTTCCATCAACCGTGCAAATTTATGACTGTACTCCTTTCTATTGCCATTATATATATGTATATTTCATTTTTGAACGTTGGTTTTAAGTTACCATAATTTACAATATTCAGTAAATTTATACACCTGGTATTGCAAATGACCTTTACATGTTGTCAGTATGACAGTGTGGTCAGCATAAAGAAATGCAACTAATTTCAAGTGTATACGTAGTTCTTCACTATCAAAACAACACATCACATGAGAATTAGGTAAAATATTATCCAGTGTCAATTAATTATGAAGCAAAAGGAAGGACAGATAAATAATCTCCCTGTCTTACACATTTATGACAGTTGAATTTCTGATGTTTGTCCTTTCATGATTTTATACCACTGCACATAGACTGGATAACACAAAAACATTTACCGGTTATGTTATAATTTAGTAAGTTGATCCACATCCCAGTTCTCCTTACATTATCATAAGCTTTTTCGAAATCTATGAACTCATAAAATAATTTTTTCTTCTCAATTCTTGAGATGAATCTTGCTAAAAAGAGTAAAAATATGGTCAGAGAGTACAGCTTAATTGAGGCTAAATGAGAAAAGTGAAATGTTTCTGGGGCATGGGCGTGTCTTTTTTACTTTTTTTTTTTTGATATTTAAAACAACATGACTGCCGCGTTGTCAGTAAGAACGAGGGTGACTGAATCTACAACTCACTAACATGTGCTAAACTTTCCCAGCTGTATGTCTGAGAGAAAAAAAATAAACAAATGTGTTCCTCCCTAGTCACTTTTTTCTATCTAAACTTTTTTAAAAAGTCCAACCGCCCATGTCACTTTTGGAAAGAAAATGTGACCGACAAACATTTTATGCAGTCTAAGACATATGCAACCAACCATAAAATTTGTTGTTTTAAGCGATCTGTCTTTTGCAGAGACCATATAATATATTCTATTATATGTTGTCTGGTCTTTTGCTAGGTCTGGGAAGATACCATTCAAATGTCAAAGAGAATCCTTACAGGCTTAGTCATCTGTGCCCAAGACGTGCAAACCAGATATAGCTACCGTCACGCGGTCCTCACGCCAGATACTGATCGGAACGCCCCCTCTCGGATGTTGGCAGAGTAGACTCGTGAAAATCCGGGTTAGAATAGTTCTTCAGAATACATGCTTGTAAGAGACGGCTAACGAGAACGGGTACATGGTCAAGCTCGCTGACTTGGTTTACACATGTCACCGTATCCCAGTTGCGTAGATCGACGCACACGATGCTGCTCACTAGATTGCCTGGTTCAGACAAGATAAACGCCAGACCAACGCCATATATGATTCTTCAAAGGCATTTATAAGTTGACTTAGTAATACAGGACACATTTTATGGATTGCAACTTCAAGAAAAAATTTCCATAACATTTGTCCTGTACAACGCCATATAGCTGGAATATCGCTGAATGTAACGCTATATAACCAACCAACCCACCAACCAAACCAAATGTGCCATCCCAGTCAATATGATCTATGACATTGTGTATAAAAATAAACCTATTTGCTATCTTTTCTAGGAAAGCGTTTTGATGAGAAAATGCGCCGTGGGTGAATGGAAGACCTTATCAGATAGTTTTCCAATTTCCTACCGAAAACATGTTTTTGCACATGCATTCCCCTGTGTAAAGAGTTTCCGGGGTTGTGTTTGGGTTTCACACCTTTTTCGTTCACAGACTGATTAAACTTTTTCAGTTTCAGCTTGGGAATCAGGCTTTTATATGCCTGTTGAGACAACGCCTGAAGATCGATCGAATATATAACATAACGGGGTAAAAGAGAAATGAATTAAAGACGATTGCCCGAGGCGCAAAATTGTGATTTTACTGCTCTAATTAACAGCAGATCGCCTTCGGGCAACGTACTTTCAACGCTGTCGGTGGGCAGTTCATTCTAGACCAATTACAAATGTCATGGATTGTATAACATGACCGCTTCTCCAACCGGTTCGAAATACCGGTTTCGTGAGTACGAGGTGAGAAGATGTTTCGTTTCGCTGACCCCGCCACTCCTACATTTCGAAGTTACTGTTATTGATTCACCACAAAGCGCACTTGGCTTTAGTTTACACGGTAGCTATGGATAGCCATATCGGCCGCACAGCGGCTATCGCCAAAGAAAACATTACAGTTTTACTGTTAATTTTTTAGCACAACGCTTGAGAGGGGAAAACTATGAATGGCGCGCAACACTGCGGATCTGTTAACCAAAACCAACAGTAAACTCGAGTGCTTTCTGAAGAGAGCCGTTTCCGAGGAAACGTATGAGCGAATTCGTGCCTACGAGTCCTGTATTGTTGTGTCTGAACGCGGAAACAAGGCGTTCAAATATATTGTTCTTGGAGACGAATGGATATACCTGACAGAGAACCCACCGAAAACCGTCCAGGAAACAGTGCCTCTGAAAGATATTGTCTCGGTGGAACTGGTAAGGCGACACGATACAAGCAGACGATCTTTGGTTATTGCTTTTAGGACAAGCATACGCGACTATATTTTATTATCTTGTTTATGTATTGCTAGGCTGGACCTAGTCAGTGTCGGCATGTTGAAGTCATACACTTGTAGTCTTTTCAATGACGTCTTGCTAACATTTACAGGTTAGGAATTTTGCAATGGACTTTGTCTTTGGATGGGTGTTGTTACCATTTTATCATATTTTGATGGGGGTATTTATGTCTATTAGTGTTATAAGTATGTTTGAAAAGTATTTCTGGATGACAATCACAATGTCTCTGATAATTGTAGGCAAGTCATCATCTGGAGCTGTCATAATTAAGTGATGCTTTCAAACTTGGTGTCATATGAATTAAAATAATTGTAAATGTGTGGGAATTTCCCAATTTTCATACTCTGATATCTAATAGACATCTTAAATTTATCATAAATTGCTAAACTCAAAGTTTGGAATTTGTTATTCAAACAAACACTTAAGCTATAAGTTTGACAGCTCACCACCATGATCAAGCTGATCTTGGTTCAGGAGCTCACATCTGTGGAGAATCAGTTCCATAATCCTACATAATCACATGGGTTATGGGTATTCAAGTGGTAAAGCTTTTGCTTGTCATGTCAACCCCTATTTGTACTGCCATGATTCTCTTCAACCCTGTGGGTTGTAGTCAAACATGTCAAAAGGACAAAAAGGCCAAAATTGAAAGAAGTAGAAAGAGCCAATTTAATTTCAAAAGGGCCATAGATTTAAGTCAAAGGGGCCATTGATAAAATTCAGTAAGAACATACTAGCTAATATATATAGTCCATGATCTGTAATTGAGAGAGCCTGGATTATAGAGCAAGTTCTAGTGATAATAATAATGATGCCTGTATAGCCGATTAGTCCAAACTCATGTATGTTCAGAGTGCTTGTCAGAGTAGTACAGCTGGAACACAAAGTGCTAGTTGAATAAGAACGTCTTGAGCTGTTTGAATTGGGTCGCTGATGGCAAAAGTTTTAGTTCAATGGGAAGAACATTCAAGAGTTGTGCCAATATGTTAGAAAATGCGCAGCATCCAAACGTTTTCAATCTATGGCCCTTTTGACTTTTCTTTGGCCCTTTTGACTTTTTTCAGTTTTTGCCCTTTTGTCCTTTGGTCCTTTTGACCTGTTCCCCAGCTTCGTTATAGGAAAACACACTCTCCTTTATCTGAAAACGCAGTGAATGGACAGGAGACATTTGTCAATGGGTAATTAAGTATCATACTTATTTTTCATTAAGTTATTTAGCAAATGATGGAGTAATGTTGTAAATACCACTTTAATATGTTGATAACTGTTCAGCAGCCAGTAGATTTTACTAAGGCTTAGTCTCAAATTATATATAATTTTGATGGTAACAAACCCATTTGAAAAGGAGACCCAGGGGGATCTGGACTTACTTCATTTAAGGCTTTAGCACTGCAGAGAGAGCTTGTCATTAGGCAAAATTATGTGGTACAGACTACCAGTTATGTGAGACAGACTACCAGTATATGTACACAGACACTACAGGTAAACAAAAAGGGAATTCCCATGACTAAATAGGATTCTACGACAATCTGTAGTGATGAAAGTAGTTCTTTTTAAAGGGCGTGTCTTCAGTTTGACATGGATTGGGAACTGATTCCAATACCATCAGACCATTTAAGCCTGTCATAATGTAGGAACTGCAATCAACATAACATAAAGTTAACTGATCTGAATTGCTCCATGTGGCTGTCAGTGGAGTGTTGTCATGAATAGAATTGGACCCTTTGACAAATCTGGCAGATTCATCAACGATCCGATCCGATGGAAGTCTTCAACCCGCCAGTCCCAATGTCCCACTGTACATTTCACAATGACTTTGTTGTCATCTGTGAAACGTTTCGGTGTTGTTGCTTTCATAACATTAAATGGCAAAGGGAGTATACTGATTGTTACAACTCACAAAATTTTATTGTCGCATTTATGGTATTAACTGTTCAATCGCAAAATATTATCGACACAAAAATTTCCTGGTTTACAGTATATGGTGAAATTGTGATGGTGAGTATACCAAACACATTGAAAGAGTGCCAATATTCCAGCACTACTGGAACTTCATATGACACACTGTGGTCATGCTTTAGGCTAAAGCTAGGCTCATTGATCAGTTGATCGTGCCATTTTTAACAGGAAAGGAATATTGTGATGTCAATCTATGAGCTCAAATTCAGACATTGGAGGTCTTGCCTTATGAAAGGTTCAATGATACACTCACCTGTTTTAGCGGCATTACTGAGTGTATTTAGCAACATTTTGAACATTATATTTTATAAATGTCTTTGAAAAGATCAACGTTTTATATTTTCAGAGATTAAAAAGTTGGTGTTTTCCATCTTTGTACATGAAAAGTAATCATTTATGACTCATAGCATCAAAAACATGATAAAGTTGCACAATGTAAACATGTTTAAACCAAATTCTTTCAAAACTAGATAAAGACACAGATTAATGTATCGATAATTGTGTCGTTTTAGAATCTGTGTATGGATGTATTGTGCATCCCTAATATATAGTACTTAAGTATGAGATTGTCATGCAGGGTGCCTTAGTGCAATGAATCTCTTGAGTCTATAAAGCATGGGAGTTATTATATCATCTTGGTGCTAAGATTTTTATACACCTCCAAGGTGTGCGATATACATGAAACATGTATTTTTGAGGGTTTGACTGGAAGTATTACAGTGCTTTCTTTTATGGCAAGGCTTAGAGACTAAGGCCTCATTTATAGCATGCTGTTTTTAGCAGATTACTTACTCGGGTACAATAGAACAATACATAACGATGTGATTGATAGAATATTCCAGGCTTACAGTACTCTGGATGATCAAACAGTTTCTTGTCATGCCAGAATGCTTGGACTTAATTCCTCTGTGATCTCTGAAAATGTATAAGTTTGATAGAGTCAAACAGTTCCTTTTACATTGTAAACAAACCCCAGTGAGATGGGACATCTTGAGGAAGTCTATGGTCTGTTTGGCTCACAAGTGGATTGATGAATTGAAATTTTAGCTCGAAAACTAATAATTATAAAATGCTCGATAAAATGCTGATCATAATGAAAACATCATACCAACTCAATGAGCTTTTTGCAGAATTTTTGTCCTAAAAATGAAAAAAGTTGTTTAACAATCTATCATTAAATTTTTGACACAGTTCACTATTTGGTAAGAAGGAGTGCAGAGAAAGAGACTGCCATGTGTGCGAGAAAGGATTGAGACGTCACAGCACAGGTTAATGAATAAATACACTTGTGTACATGCTTCTCAAACACCTGACTGTCCCTTTCCCTGCACTCCTCCCTCGTAAGAAAGCAAACTGTGTCAATGTTTTAATGATAGTTTCTTAAACAACTTTTTTATATTTTGGATAAAACTTCTGTAAAAACCTCACAGAGTTGGCATGATGTTTCGATTAGGATCTGCATTTCATTGAGTATTTTATGTTTATTAGTTTTCGAGTTAGACTGCAATTCATTGTTCTGTTTTCAACTTTCTGAACTTGGAATGGGCCACTGCCCTTGTATCTATTGTAAACTTCAAAATTTGCCCTTGTATCAATAGTAAATTTCAAAATTTTAATGGGCCATTTAATATTCTAATGTGCAAAATGGCCCATGGCTCATATGTTTCTAAACCCTGTATCTCATAACAATTATCAGCCAGGGGGGAAATTGAAATAGAGGATACTAAACGACCTTCCATGTAATACCATTTTTATTAGATGAGTTAATGATTTGGTATGAAACAAGCAAAAGCCCAAGAATGGATAGAACGTGGACAGCCTAACACAGAGAACTGATATAAATCATTCAAGGACAGATCTGTTGATATGCCTTCTGTATTTGTAATCTTTCCCCCAAAGAACCATTAGTCCTCACTGAGAACCCTTGGCTTTGCCCAGCGTATGCTCTCTTCCTGGCTAATCTAACACCCCCAAGCTTGTCAACACGTTGTCAGTAATTCAATAAGACAGATATCTTTGATAATCACTATGCTGCTGTCAGCGTTGTTGTCACACACGCTGGTGCAGGCCATCTCCCTGTCCTGTACATTGATCACATTAATTATGATTGATCGTGTTATGATAGGCTTTTATAGTGAATTCTTTTTTTGATCCGCTTATTTGGATGTAGGACAACAGCACTGCCTCGGTAAAGAACCTTTTATACTAGATAAACCGAATATTTAAGAGTGACAGCGCATTAGATAGGGCATCATTTTGTTTAATATGTTTCACGTAAACACCAAATTCTAAATAATGGTTGGTTGGTCTGGAAAAGAATCAAAGAAAAAATCCGAACTGAATAAAGACAAATTTATCTGAATAATGTTCTTGACTCTCATTTGTTGTAATTCTTATTACAATTTCTTGTGTTCTTTGGACTCTGATTAAGAGATAAAACATTTTATGTGATAAGGCGGTATGTTTTAGGTTCAGGTCAGTGGTGTTGGAGTGTAAAATAAGTTTTGGAGTGTTTGGCAATAAAATTAGAGGGGTCGGTCGGGTGATGAGGGAAAAAATGCTGCCCATATTATTAGGACATGTGTCCTGCCTTGACAATTAAGGAAAATTTTGAAATTCCAAGTTGAGAGTTCTGTTCATCATGTTCAACTAGTTGGCTTCTGCAGCCCATCCTTGTCAATGGTGCAATGCTTTAGATTGAGTGGTCAGACTCACTGAATTGATTATGCTTTTGTTTTTTGTTTAAACCTGCACTCAGCAATGTTCCATCTATACGATGGTGGTCCATAAACCATCAAATCTGGCCCAACAATCCAGTGATCAATAAAATGAGCATGGATCCATGCAGATGGGATGAGATGACTTTCGTCCACCATCATGACCATTTCAGCAAGCCTGACCACCAGATCCTGTTAGTCACCTCATGTGATGAGCATGGTTTGCTGAAGGTTGATAAATTGATTATTTTCCAGTATTCCAGCTAAATGGCGTTAGTCTTGATACTTGTTCAGTCAAACATGGTTCTGTCGAGGTTAAAGTTGAGCTATCTGATTCTAAAGTTCCACACAGATGAAAACAATAGCGAAAAAGGAACACATAGTTGCCAAGCTTTTACTTTTGAAACATCCATAGGCTCAAAGAATAAGAATTTGACATAACTTTCATTTGTCATTTATGCATGTTTGGTACGTCTGTGTTTGATCATAATCATGTCCCAGCTGCATTTACATACGTTCATGATATCTATCACTGGAATGTTGGGTCAAGAATCAAGAAAATCCATCATACAGTTGCATGGAAACAAAAACACAGCACACAATCCCTTGAAAAGCTACCTGAAGGACATGTCTCCAGTAATACATACATTTGTATGAATCTAATAAACATTTATCATGTACCTAAGTCAGGGTAGCTGTTCTTTAATCATATATCAAGGATCAAGGATTAAAGTGTCATTGCTCGAGGCCATTATAAACTCTGTCCTTTCAGAGATTTAAATTTAAACAAGGATAAATACTGGTCCAGGAACTATTGGTATCTGTGAATAAGGTATAGAATTACTTCCCTTAGTCATATCAGGATCTACATGTTTTGGGATGTGAAGCTGCATCTAAGATTTTGTCTGGCTTGTGATCGCTTATTTTCAAGGTCATAACCAGGTTCAATCTAGATCACTCACAGGCTTCACTAAATAACATGCACTGTTCACTGATTGAGTGAGTGAGTGAGTGAGTGTGTGAGTGAGTTCGTGTGTGCATGAGTGTTCACTCACTCCCTTGCTTACAAGGCTGTTACTAAGTATACTACGTTAACATGAATTTGGTAAAATTATTAATCCCAGTTTTGGAATGTTTACTGCTGTTTGCTGCAGATTGTGAGTGAATATCTGCCTCACGGCGAGGCTTTCAGGTAATCCATGTCAGGTTGAATTACTACCAGGGCATGTTGATGGTGTCAGAATGACCTTATTAATGTGATTAGATCTGTTGTTGTACTCCATGCCATGTGCATGCAGTGTCTGTGATGGATCATCTGCACAGATCTCACATGTTCTCAGCCAATGCTGTTTTTGTTTCCTTGATCTGTAAGCCACTGACTGCAAGCTATTGATCAAAAAACATTTTCTTCATTCAGAATCTTGTTACCATGGTTACGAGTAAACAACATACTGTTTCTTTAATCAAATGGATTTCTAGCTTGCAGGATTACATATGTAGGTCAGTAAGACGCTGATTACATTTATATCGCCATCGACGTCATGGGCAGATTAAATATATATATATATTTGATGGACTGTCATGCTTAGACAAAGTTGTTTGTTGTCAAGAATGGGGTCAGGCTTAATTCGTTAAAATATACACCATGAGTGAGTGAGCCTGGTTCTGCTCCGCCTTTAGCAATATTCTCGCAATATCACGGTAGGGGACACCAGAAATGGGCTTTACTCACTGTACCCATGTGGGAAATCGAACCTTGGTCTTTGGCATGACGAGTGAATACCACATTGCCCCATCCTATCAGGGGATTTAGGCCACATTCAGTGATGGTTAATAAGTATACTGGATAAAACAATTTGGGGATCATGATATAATTAATGATTTCCTGAAGTGAAGACATTGCACAATTCCATAAATATATCGCCAAAACGTTTCATGACATAAAATGTATGTGTGGTATAGGTACTCAAAAATGTCATGTACCTGTACATTTGTTGTCAAGTTTGACTTTTATTTATGCCTTGTGTAGATGGATTACCCAGTAGTCTAAGGCGCTGTGCCCATAATCCCAAAGTTTTCATAGCCCCAAGGATTTTTAACTTTGATTGTAGCTAGTGCATTAAGAAAGGGCTACAAACGTTTCGAAAAAAGCCAGCCTGGAATTTGCTGTGCAGAGTTGTAGCTCTTGCATATACCAGGAACATAACATATTTGAACTGTACCCAGCGTGCAAATTAGCCACTGGCCCACTTACCATGGCCAGTAAAATTCCAGTCAGGCCAGTAAATTCGACAGTTTGTGGCCTGACTGACTTAAGTGACTTTTCATGGGGCCATTTTGTAAATATATCACACTCTCTGACTTGTGTTGTAATACGCTTAAATCATGCAAAATTATTCTCAGCCATTTTGGTAATCATTTCTTAATTTCTATGTGCAAATTTCGGGCCTGTGAATTATTTTATGGTCTTGTACCTTTCAGGCATAGGTAACTCAACAGACTAGCAAAATTTGGAAACAATGTCATGCAATGTTTTGTACCTTGGTTCATCATGGTCATGTTCCTACCAAAGTCAGCGCCATACCTGTACTTTTGGCTACAGTGAAGTTGTGAAACTTTGAGGCCTGCGTCACTTATGACGTTCCACCCACACTAACCTGGTTACAGTAAATGTACCTGTGAAGAGCTGGGTTCTAAGAATTGATCTTCAGTAATCCATGCTTATGATGATGATGGATTGTCTGATCCCAACATGAATATTTACAGATGCATCCATATTGGTGAATATATAACTGAGTGTGGTGTAAAACTAAACTCACGTAAACCTATGTACCATGGTATACCTGGAATACCATTCAGACTGGCATCAGACCAAGTTCATTCACTCACTTACTCTCTATCAGCTTGTGAAGATAGACCTGAAATAAGCATGTCAGTATCACTCATGTATATTGATTGGTTTGAACTTGTTGAAAGGCTGGTGTCAAGTTATAGCTGGACTAGGATTGAATTCCTTTGCTGTGACTATGGTTAATATAAGGATGTTAAGTATCATTAAGGGTTTGTGGGTCATGATCAACTCATTTTCATGTTCTGCAAGGCCTGTTTGATTTAGGGTTGATGCAAGGTCTGTTTGATTTAGGGTTGATGACTTTTAGAGTAAGTGAATTTACTAAAATAGCAAATTTAGTGTTTTATTTCATCAGTCAGCTTGATGTGGGCGGGGGGAAGTTGTTATGCCCGTTTAAATAATATGAGGAAATCAAAGAACTTTTGTTTAAGGTTTAGTCTCTGAATTTTGATAAGAATAGAGAAATTATTTTTAATTTTGAAATGTTCCAATCATTGGAACAATAGTCAAGGTGAGGCCAGACCAATTTTATTTCTTGTTACATGGAGGCGACAGTCACATTTTTACAAGAATAATTAAATCTTTTTAGGATTTAAAAGAAATGTTACATTGACTTTAAAAAAAAAAATTCCTTCTACCATCAGGTCATCCTCGATATCTCCAAGGTATATACGTTCCAATAAGTCTCCACTATAACCTGGACGCATTTACGGGTCGGCCCAATAATTTTATTACCTCCCTTTGCTGGCTCCGCATTCTCACAGTAGCCAATCAGCTAGGCTGCCGTTATAACCGAGCTTGCCAGTGTCAATAAAGGTAACGATCGCATATGTGAAGGTTTGCATCTCAGTGCGACTCAGATTTGGTGGAAATCATACAGACAACTTTATAGGTCTGAAACGTTTCAAAAATGTATGCAAAACCCCCTTCTACCTCTTGCAGAGAACCTCTTAATGGTTTGTTTTGCCAAGTTATTCGGTTAGTTAAGTTGAAAAGCGAAAGTGAGTTGTGATTGGTTCGCTCAACTTCCCAGCGTAGCCACCTGATTGGATAAAAAGCCAGCCAAGGGAGGTAATAAATTTATCTGATTGAGCCGTAGATGCATCCAGGGTATAGTGGAGATTTATCAGAATGTATACCTTGGAGATATTGAGGTTGCCATTAGGTTTTCTGAAGACAAATTTCCGTAAAACAAGAAGATGTAATACCATTTTTATTAGATGAGTTAATGATTTGGTATGAAACAAGCAAAAGCCCAAGAATGGATAGAACGTGGACAGCCTAACACAGAGAACTGATATAAATCATTCAAGGACAGATCTGTTGATATGCCTTCTGTATTTGTAATCTTTCCCCCAAAGAACCATTAGTCCTCACTGAGAACCCTTGGCTTTGCCCAGCGTATGCTCTCTTCCTGGCTAATCTAACACCCCCAAGCTTGTCAACACGTTGTCAGTAATTCAATAAGACAGATATCTTTGATAATCACTATGCTGCTGTCAGCGTTGTTGTCACACACGCTGGTGCAGGCCATCTCCCTGTCCTGTACATTGATCACATTAATTATGATTGATCGTGTTATGATAGGCTTTTATAGTGAATTCTTTTTTTGATCCGCTTATTTGGATGTAGGACAACAGCACTGCCTCGGTAAAGAACCTTTTATACTAGACTATACCGAATATTTAAGAGTGACAGCGCATTAGATAGGGCATCATTTTGTTTAATATGTTTCACGTAAACACCAAATTCTAAATAATGGTTGGTTGGTCTGGAAAAGAATCAAAGAAAAAATCCGAACTGAATAAAGACAAATTTATCTGAATAATGTTCTTGACTCTCATTTGTTGTAATTCTTATTACAATTTCTTGTGTTCTTTGGACTCTGATTAAGAGATAAAACATTTTATGTGATAAGGCGGTATGTTTTAGGTTCAGGTCAGTGGTGTTGGAGTGTAAAATAAGTTTTGGAGTGTTTGGCAATAAAATTAGAGGGGTCGGTCGGGTGATGAGGGAAAAAATGCTGCCCATATTATTAGGACATGTGTCCTGCCTTGACAATTAAGGAAAATTTTGAAATTCCAAGTTGAGAGTTCTGTTCATCATGTTCAACTAGTTGGCTTCTGCAGCCCATCCTTGTCAATGGTGCAATGCTTTAGATTGAGTGGTCAGACTCACTGAATTGATTATGCTTTTGTTTTTTGTTTAAACCTGCACTCAGCAATGTTCCATCTATACGATGGTGGTCCATAAACCATCAAATCTGGCCCAACAATCCAGTGATCAATAAAATGAGCATGGATCCATGCAGATGGGATGAGATGACTTTCGTCCACCATCATGACCATTTCAGCAAGCCTGACCACCAGATCCTGTTAGTCACCTCATGTGATGAGCATGGTTTGCTGAAGGTTGATAAATTGATTATTTTCCAGTATTCCAGCTAAATGGCGTTAGTCTTGATACTTGTTCAGTCAAACATGGTTCTGTCGAGGTTAAAGTTGAGCTATCTGATTCTAAAGTTCCACACAGATGAAAACAATAGCGAAAAAGGAACACATAGTTGCCAAGCTTTTACTTTTGAAACATCCATAGGCTCAAAGAATAAGAATTTGACATAACTTTCATTTGTCATTTATGCATGTTTGGTACGTCTGTGTTTGATCATAATCATGTCCCAGCTGCATTTACATACGTTCATGATATCTATCACTGGAATGTTGGGTCAAGAATCAAGAAAATCCATCATACAGTTGCATGGAAACAAAAACACAGCACACAATCCCTTGAAAAGCTACCTGAAGGACATGTCTCCAGTAATACATACATTTGTATGAATCTAATAAACATTTATCATGTACCTAAGTCAGGGTAGCTGTTCTTTAATCATATATCAAGGATCAAGGATTAAAGTGTCATTGCTCGAGGCCAGTATAAACTCTGTCCTTTCAGAGATTTAAATTTAAACAAGGATAAATACTGGTCCAGGAACTATTGGTATCTGTGAATAAGGTATAGAATTACTTCCCTTAGTCATATCAGGATCTACATGTTTTGGGATGTGAAGCTGCATCTAAGATTTTGTCTGGCTTGTGATCGCTTATTTTCAAGGTCATAACCAGGTTCAATCTAGATCACTCACAGGCTTCACTAAATAACATGCACTGTTCACTGATTGAGTGAGTGAGTGAGTGAGTGTGTGAGTGAGTTCGTGTGTGCATGAGTGTTCACTCACTCCCTTGCTTACAAGGCTGTTACTAAGTATACTACGTTAACATGAATTTGGTAAAATTATTAATCCCAGTTTTGGAATGTTTACTGCTGTTTGCTGCAGATTGTGAGTGAATATCTGCCTCACGGCGAGGCTTTCAGGTAATCCATGTCAGGTTGAATTACTACCAGGGCATGTTGATGGTGTCAGAATGACCTTATTAATGTGATTAGATCTGTTGTTGTACTCCATGCCATGTGCATGCAGTGTCTGTGATGGATCATCTGCACAGATCTCACATGTTCTCAGCCAATGCTGTTTTTGTTTCCTTGATCTGTAAGCCACTGACTGCAAGCTATTGATCAAAAAACATTTTCTTCATTCAGAATCTTGTTACCATGGTTACGAGTAAACAACATACTGTTTCTTTAATCAAATGGATTTCTAGCTTGCAGGATTACATATGTAGGTCAGTAAGACGCTGATTACATTTATATCGCCATCGACGTCATGGGCAGATTAAATATATATATATATTTGATGGACTGTCATGCTTAGACAAAGTTGTTTGTTGTCAAGAATGGGGTCAGGCTTAATTCGTTAAAATATACACCATGAGTGAGTGAGCCTGGTTCTGCTCCGCCTTTAGCAATATTCTCGCAATATCACGGTAGGGGACACCAGAAATGGGCTTTACTCACTGTACCCATGTGGGAAATCGAACCTTGGTCTTTGGCATGACGAGTGAATACCACATTGCCCCATCCTATCAGGGGATTTAGGCCACATTCAGTGATGGTTAATAAGTATACTGGATAAAACAATTTGGGGATCATGATATAATTAATGATTTCCTGAAGTGAAGACATTGCACAATTCCATAAATATATCGCCAAAACGTTTCATGACATAAAATGTATGTGTGGTATAGGTACTCAAAAATGTCATGTACCTGTACATTTGTTGTCAAGTTTGACTTTTATTTATGCCTTGTGTAGATGGATTACCCAGTAGTCTAAGGCGCTGTGCCCATAATCCCAAAGTTTTCATAGCCCCAAGGATTTTTAACTTTGATTGTAGCTAGTGCATTAAGAAAGGGCTACAAACGTTTCGAAAAAAGCCAGCCTGGAATTTGCTGTGCAGAGTTGTAGCTCTTGCATATACCAGGAACATAACATATTTGAACTGTACCCAGCGTGCAAATTAGCCACTGGCCCACTTACCATGGCCAGTAAAATTCCAGTCAGGCCAGTAAATTCGACAGTTTGTGGCCTGACTGACTTAAGTGACTTTTCATGGGGCCATTTTGTAAATATATCACACTCTCTGACTTGTGTTGTAATACGCTTAAATCATGCAAAATTATTCTCAGCCATTTTGGTAATCATTTCTTAATTTCTATGTGCAAATTTCGGGCCTGTGAATTATTTTATGGTCTTGTACCTTTCAGGCATAGGTAACTCAACAGACTAGCAAAATTTGGAAACAATGTCATGCAATGTTTTGTACCTTGGTTCATCATGGTCATGTTCCTACCAAAGTCAGCGCCATACCTGTACTTTTGGCTACAGTGAAGTTGTGAAACTTTGAGGCCTGCGTCACTTATGACGTTCCACCCACACTAACCTGGTTACAGTAAATGTACCTGTGAAGAGCTGGGTTCTAAGAATTGATCTTCAGTAATCCATGCTTATGATGATGATGGATTGTCTGATCCCAACATGAATATTTACAGATGCATCCATATTGGTGAATATATAACTGAGTGTGGTGTAAAACTAAACTCACGTAAACCTATGTACCATGGTATACCTGGAATACCATTCAGACTGGCATCAGACCAAGTTCATTCACTCACTTACTCTCTATCAGCTTGTGAAGATAGACCTGAAATAAGCATGTCAGTATCACTCATGTATATTGATTGGTTTGAACTTGTTGAAAGGCTGGTGTCAAGTTATAGCTGGACTAGGATTGAATTCCTTTGCTGTGACTATGGTTAATATAAGGATGTTAAGTATCATTAAGGGTTTGTGGGTCATGATCAACTCATTTTCATGTTCTGCAAGGCCTGTTTGATTTAGGGTTGATGCAAGGTCTGTTTGATTTAGGGTTGATGACTTTTAGAGTAAGTGAATTTACTAAAATAGCAAATTTAGTGTTTTATTTCATCAGTCAGCTTGATGTGGGCGGGGGGAAGTTGTTATGCCCGTTTAAATAATATGAGGAAATCAAAGAACTTTGGTTTAAGGTTTAGTCTCTGAATTTTGATAAGAATAGAGAAATTATTTTTAATTTTGAAATGTTCCAATCATTGGAACAATAGTCAAGGTGAGGCCAGACCAATTTTATTTCTTGTTACATGGAGGCGACAGTCACATTTTTACAAGAATAATTAAATCTTTTTAGGATTTAAAAGAAATGTTACATTGACTTTAAAAAAAAAAATTCCTTCTACCATCAGGTCATCCTCGATATCTCCAAGGTATATACGTTCCAATAAGTCTCCACTATAACCTGGACGCATTTACGGGTCGGCCCAATAATTTTATTACCTCCCTTTGCTGGCTCCGCATTCTCACAGTAGCCAATCAGCTAGGCTGCCGTTATAACCGAGCTTGCCAGTGTCAATAAAGGTAACGATCGCATATGTGAAGGTTTGCATCTCAGTGCGACTCAGATTTGGTGGAAATCATACAGACAACTTTATAGGTCTGAAACGTTTCAAAAATGTATGCAAAACCCCCTTCTACCTCTTGCAGAGAACCTCTTAATGGTTTGTTTTGCCAAGTTATTCGGTTAGTTAAGTTGAAAAGCGAAAGTGAGTTGTGATTGGTTCGCTCAACTTCCCAGCGTAGCCACCTGATTGGATAAAAAGCCAGCCAAGGGAGGTAATAAATTTATCTGATTGAGCCGTAGATGCATCCAGGGTATAGTGGAGATTTATCAGAATGTATACCTTGGAGATATTGAGGTTGCCATTAGGTTTTCTGAAGACAAATTTCCGTAAAACAAGAAGATTCTTAGACTAGAGGAGACTGGCCCCAAGTGTACAACTGTTCAAAGAATTATAGCTACTAACAACAGGGTCACCTTGAGAGTTGCAGTGGCCTCCAGAAGGGAGATTAACATTTACAATGCTTGCAAGTAGTTCAGTTTGTGCTGGATTACCTAACAGCACTAGAATGTCCTTTAAATGACTTTATGGTTGTTGACATTATACCAGGAGCTCCAAGAAGTGTTCAAGCTGATCCTGTTTGTTGTCATGACAGTAAGGCATAGGAACAATAAGCCAGTTGTGATTTTATTTTGTCCTGTTCAGTTTCTTTATCAATGTAATGATTTGATTTTCAATTTGATCTTCGAACAGCTATCACTACGTAAATGTTCCTGGGATTTTATTATCTGTGCGTTTTGAGAGGATGATACGATGTTGTGCATTAACAGCATGTTGTGTAACTTCTCTTAATGGAAAGAAAATTGCCCAATTCAGGATTATCATTTAATGATTTCATGTCAGTTCTGTGGCATAAAACTAACATTTGTGCTAATGTACTTGACTTATGCTTCACTTGTAACCATGGTAACGTCACAAATGACGACCAGTAAACATGTTGAGATGAAAAGGCTTTGACCTATCAAGTTTACTATGATTAACAAGGTTGGAAATTTATGTTTTTCATATATGAGTGAAGAGTCAAAGATGTGGTGGCCTGAACTCAGGCTGAAGGTTTCATTCAGGGAAGTATGATTGTTTTAACTTGATTCAGCAACCTTTGTCTGCCTCGGGGTTAAGTTCAGAGCATTATTTTGTTTGTAATCCATGCATATATGTGTGAGCTGTCCACGTGTCATGAAATTTGCTGATTTCTTTAAGATTTTTTTCGTGTGCGTTCTTGTTCAATATTTAGATAATTGTTTGATATTTAACTTTGATTATGATAACCAACCCTAGTAGTTCCAAAGGACAATATACAATGATGTAGGTACCGGGTAGAAGTGATCTTCAGCAGTCCATGCTTGTCTCTCCTGTGAAGATGCAGGTTAGACTGGTCTTCAGCAACCCATGTTTGTCTTTCCCGTGAAGATGCAGGTTAGACTGGTCTTCAGCAACCCATGCTTGTCTCCCCCGTGAAGATGCAGGTTAGACTGGTCTTCAGCAATCCATGCTTGTCTCTCCCGTGAAGATGCAGGTTAGACTGGTCTTCAGCAACCCATGCTTGTCTCTCCCGTGAAGATGCAGGTTAGACTGGTCTTCAGCAATCCATGCTTGTCTCTCCCGTGAAGATGCAGGTTAGACTGGTCTTCAGCAATCCATGTTTGTCTTTCCCGTGAAGATGCAGGTTAGACTGGTCTTCAGCAACCCATGTTTGTCTCTCCCATGAAGATGCAGGTTAGACTGGTCTTCAGCAATCCATGCTTGTCTCTCCTGTGAAGATGCAGGTTAGACTGGTCTTCAGCAACCCATGCTTGTCTCTCCCGTGAAGATGCAGGTTAGACTGGTCTTCAGCAATCCATGTTTGTCTTTCCCGTGAAGATGCAGGTTAGACTGGTCTTCAGCAACCCATGCTTGTCTCTCCCATGAAGATGCAGGTTAGACTGGTCTTCAGCAATCCATGCTTGTCTCTCCCGTGAAGATGCAGGTTAGACTGGTCTTCAGCAACCCATGCTTGTCTCTCCCATGAAGATGCAGGTTAGACTGGTCTTCAGCAATCCATGCTTGTCTCTCCCGTGAAGATGCAGGTTAGACTGATCTTCAGCAACCCATGCTTGTCTCTCCCGTGAAGATGCAGGTTAGACTGGTCTTCAGCAACCCATGCTTGTCTCGCCTGTGAAGATGCAGGTTAGACTGGTCTTCAGCAATCCATGCTTGTCTCTCCCGTGAAGATGCAGGTTAGACTGGTCTTCAGCAACCCATGCTTGTCTCTCCCGTGAAGATGCAGGTTAGACTGGTCTTCAGCAACCCATGCTTGTCTCGCCTGTGAAGATGCAGGTTAGACTGGTCTTCAGCAATCCATGCTTGACTCTCCCGTGAAGATGCAGGTTAGACTGGTCTTCAGCAATCCATGCTTGTCTCTCCCGTGAAGATGCAGGTTAGACTGGTCTTCAGCAATCCATGCTTGTCTCTCCCGTGAAGATGCAGGTTAGACTGGTCTTCAGCAATCCATGCTTGTCTCGCCTGTGAAGATGCAGGTTAGACTGGTCTTCAGCAACCCATGCTTGTCTCTCCCGTGAAGATGCAGGTTAGACTGGTCCTCGGCAACCCATGCTTGTCTCTCCCGTGAAGATGCAGGTTAGACTGGTCTTCAGCAACCCATGCTTGTCTCCCCCGTGAAGATGCAGGTTAGATTGGTCTTCAGCAATCCATGCTTGTCTCTCCCGTGAAGATGCAGGTTAGAATGGTCTTCAGCAACCCATGCTTGTCTCTCCCGTGAAGATGCAGGTTAGACTGGTCTTCAGCAATCCATGCTTGTCTCTCCCGTGAAGATGCAGGTTAGACTGGTCTTCAGCAATCCATGCTTGTCTCTCCTGTGAAGATGCAGGTTAGACTGGTCTTCAGCAACCCTTGCTTGTCTCTCCCGTGAAGATGCAGGTTAGACTGGTCTTCAGCAATCCCTTGCTTGTCTCTCCCATGAAGATGCAGGTTAGACTGGTCTTCAGCAATCCATGTTTGTCTTTCCCGTGAAGATGCAGGTTAGACTGGTCTTCAGCAACCCATGTTTGTCTCTCCTGTGAAGATGCAGGTTAGACTGGTCTTCAGCAATCCATGTTTGTCTCTCCCGTGAAGATGCAGGTTAGACTGGTCTTCAGCAACCCATGCTTGTCTCTCCCGTGAAGATGCAGGTTAGACTGGTCTTCAGCAACCCATGCTTGTCTCTCCCGTGAAGATGCAGGTTAGACTGGTCTTCAGCAACCCATGCTTGTCTCTCCCGTGAAGATGCAGGTTAGACTGGTCTTCAGCAACCCATGCTTGTCTCTCCCGTGAAGATGCAGGTTAGACTGGTCTTCAGCAACCTATGCTTGTCTCTCCCGTGAAGATGCAGGTTAGGTCTGCAGCAACCCATGCTTGTTGTAGGAAGTGATCAGGTTGTTCCGCTTGCTGACTTCGTTGACACTATGTCATTGTGTCCCAGCTGTGTAGATTGATGCTCATTGTGTCCATCACTGCTCGGTTATTTTCAGTCTGCAGTAACACTAAGATTGTTTGGTGCTTCTTTCCACCACAAACAAAACAAACTGGGAAATACATTCATTTCTGTGTGCTTATTTCTGAATTTATTAGAATAAGAAAATTTTCCAACAGCGATTGTAAACATTAAATGCCTTTTTATATACAACAGTTGTATTTTTTTATTCTTCTAGTTGTAATGGATCAAATAACCTTTTGCATTTGAAATTTGATTCAGATATCACTTTCTTAAACAGCAGAAAAAGTAAGATTGGAAGTATGATTGGTTTTAGAAACCATTAACATGGTTAGGTTTTGGTTTATCTGAATGTTATGTGCTCAGTGATGGTACTGTTATGTGTGCTGAATACATAATGAACATTATTTGCCTGCAAGAATTTTTCCAGGACTCATATTCAGCTCCAAGTATGCAGCAAATGCCACAAAATTTCCTGTACTGGAACCAATATTTCTAATTCATGATGTGTAAAATGAAGTAAAACTTTGTTAAAGTACCTTGTGTTCCACGGACACTGCAGAATTTACTAAGTAAGGATTTCTATCTGAATACATACCACTTAGTTTGGTATCATAATTACCTGGCAAGACCACTTAGTTTGGTATCATAATTACCTGGCAAGACCACTTAGTTTGGTATCATAATTACCTGGCAAGACCAGTTAGTTTGGTAACATAATTACACTTAGTTTGGTATCATAATTACCTGGCAAGACCACTTAGTTTGGTATCATAATTACCTGGCAAGACCAGTTAGTTTGGTATCATAATTACACTTAGTTTGGTATCATAATTACCTGGCAAGACCACTTAGTTTGGTTTCATAATTACCTGGCAAGACCACTTAGTTTGGTATCATAATTACCTGGCAAGACCACTTAGTTTGGTAACATAATTACACTTAGTTTGGTATCATAATTACCTGGCAAGACCAGTTAGTTTGGTAACATAATTACACTTAGTTTGGTATCATAATTACCTGGCAAGACCACTTAGTTTGGTATCATAATTACCTGGCAAGACCAGTTAGTTTGGTATCATAATTACCTGGCAAGACCAGTTAGTTTGGTAACATAATTACACTTAGTTTGGTATCATAATTACCTGGCAAGACCACTTAGTTTGGTATCATAATTACCTGGCAAGACCAGTTAGTTTGGTATCATAATTACACTTAGTTTGGTATCATAATTACCTGGCAAGACCACTTAGTTTGGTATCATAATTACCTGGCAAGACCAGTTAGTTTGGTATCATAATTACACTTAGTTTGGTATCATAATTACCTGGCAAGACCACTTAGTTTGGTATCATAATTACCTGGCAAGACCAGTTAGTTTGGTATCATAATTACACTTAGTTTGGTATCATAATTACCTGGCAAGACCACTTAGTTTCGTATTATGCAAAACCCTCACAGGATGAGTGAGGAAGGTTTTATATTGTTTTTAGCAATATTCCAGCAATGTCATGACATCAGAAATGGGTTTCACACATGGTGTGAGAGTGATGTCACTTTCAGCAATTTTTTGTCCAATGATCCATTTGAGTGGCATTTTAGATGTTGATTAATTGTCATGAAAACAAGACTGATGGGATATTTTATGAATGACAGCTTATTTATTATTATAAATTGCATATTTATCTTACCGAACTCCTCAATGTTAGTTTTGAACAGTTTTAAGCATGGGTATCAGATTAAATACTTTAGCGAACTTATGTGAATAAAACGATTCAAATCTTGTGTCTTGCTGTTTGTCCTGCAGATATTATCCTAGTAAAGTTGTCGCGGTATGATTTCTCTTTTTCGTATTCGTATGAACTTAATTTAAACGTTCTGTCAAAATTTATTTACTGGAATGTGCGGCAAATATTTTCATAGACATTGCTAGATTTTTTGGATGACACATTGAAAAAAAGCAGATTTAGAATTTAGAAAAACATGATCAAATGGTATTAGATTCCCGGAAACTGCTAGACTATTTACTGTGTACTGACACGTAGAAACCTCGCAAACAATTGTTTTGTTGCGTCATGAACAGTGGTGACGTAAAGTTAGAATGACGTCACAAATGAGCAACTCCAGATGCTACCATGGGAACCAGCTGAAACGGCCAGCTGATGACACTTCACTGCTGTACTCGTTCTCGATGTAAACGAGTGCAGACAGTCAAACGCCTTTGGTTTACTTTTGTGTTTACAATGTCGATAAACATCATGTGTTGGGAATACATTTGGAACCGACTGCGTCAGCCGGAGGTTTCAAATGAAATATTCCCGTGCTTCAAATACTCAATAACACCCGGAAATTGGCCAACACATGATTTTTATCTCCTAATTATTTGAGATAAAGAAGTACAACCATGAATAAATCCGTGTTTTTACAAATTCATTTTAAAATCTGTCATTTTAGTTTTGTTATGATTACGAATTCATAATATTTCTGTGTTGAATCTTTCCACCAGTGACTGAAAAATAATAGGCTTACAAGAAAATGAAAGTAGATGTACATTTTAAAATATTTAGCTTAAAATATTCCATTGAATAAATATACTTTTTAACAAGTATTCAGAATGACAAAGATGTTTAGTCAATTTGCACATTTTATAGTACACAATCCCTTTTAGGTGGTTGAGCTAACTGATACAGCAGAACAGGATTCAGTATGGCAGAGGACAATAAAGGTTTATTAACGTATGATCATGTGACACTGTTTGTTCCGACTGGATGAGCAGTATATTTGCTGTGGGGGCTTGGTAAGTCCTCTGCTAATACCTCACACAATACAGTCATTATTCCTATACAGTGAGCAGTTAGATTAGTGTCCACACCTCCAAGGCATATTATACATGTTTTTAGCAAATCTTTACTTAGGCGGGAATACTTAATTAAATCCTGGCCAAGTGGGCTGTTTGGTAGGTGATTGCTGGGATTGACATATGTGATATATATTTCACAGAAATATTTGCTTTGCCTTTGGAGATCCACATGAATTGTGATTCATGTTTTGAAGATTTAATGATGATAGTTTGTTGTAAGCCTGTATCAATAATGATAAATGTCAGTATGGTGATCTCTCAGGTTTATTGGGTTATCTGGTCCAACTTGATTATTTATAACCATTATTCCAGCCATATAGCTGGAATAGTGCTGAATGTGCCATTAAACATGAAACCAACCAGCCAATGAAATCATTTGTTTTTGTAGAAATGCATTTACCTTTAAATATAAGTTTAATTCCCGAAAATTCGAAATTACACCACATATCATGAATATTGCCAAGGAAGTTTTGTATTAAACATGCTTTAGATATGAAATACTTGATCGTTATGTTTAAAAAGACAAATATATTCATGGGGTCCATTTAAAATTTTCTTGAAAACCCCTCCTGCTGAATGTTAAATTTGATGAAAGATAAATTCCATCAGGTTTTCTAAGCAGTTGAACCAGTAGGACATGTACAATGAGATTCCTGTCTGTCACCATGGTTACAGATATAACAAATAATTCATAGTCTTTTTTCTGCATTTACCATATTTACTCTTTTCAGAATTTTTAAACAAAACCTCATTAATTTTTCAACATTAAATCTTACCGAGTTGTTCATGATTTTTTAAAGAACAACCCAACTTCTTTGTGGTAGAGTGACGATACTGATCACCGAGAACAATGACATCTCATGTTGTATTGAAGTGCTCAGTCATTTCAAAGAATGCTGTTCCTGGCCACTGAGTCGACACAGATATGCCATGGCAAGCTTGTTTGTTGTGACGACAGCAGGTTATGTTACATATTTATGAGACATGAGCGCTGATGAAAATGTATGTATCACAGTGCAGTTTAGAGACAGTTGAATATGACTTAACTGGGACAGTAAAATATCAGGGTTAGTGGAACTGTAAAATTGTCATTGAAGTGTTTGTAGTGTTTGTAAACCTTAAGAGGAGGCACTGTGTGCCACATTGTGTTGGTAACTGGGCCTGGTATTGTCTAGACCTAAAATCTTGTGTAATTGTAGTTCAGTCTTTATAACTGTTAACTGTTTGAGTGAGTGAGTGAGTGAGTGAGTTTAGTTTTATGCCGCACTCAGCAATATTCCAGCTATATGGCGGCAGTCTGTAAATAATCGAGTCTGGACCGGACAATCCAGTGATCAACAACGTGAGCATTGATCTCTGCAATTGGGAACCAATGACATGTGTCATTTAAGTCAGCAAGCCTGACCACTCGATCCTGTTAGTTGCCTCCTGTGACAAGCATAGTCGCCTCTTATGTTTAGTCACCTCTTGCGAAAAGCATAGTCGCCTTCTATGGCAAACATGGGTTGCTGAAGGCCTATTCTACCCAGGGACCTTAACTGTTTGACTGAATTAATATATTTATTTGGAATAAAACTTGAACTAATATAAGTAAATGGTATTTGAATACAGAATGCCTATTAGAAAGTGGTCAGATGAAACTTATATTATATTCTGGTTAAGTACAGCTTTTGAGGGATGAGTCCTATCCAGGATTAGAACCCACATTCTCAGAGTGATACACCTACTTGTGTTGAGAGCTTCTGTGCCTTGTATGTGTGAGAGCTTCTGTACCTTGAACGTGTTGAGAGCTTCAGTGCCTAGTGCCTTGAACATGTTGAAAGCTTCAGTGCCTTGTATGTGATGAGAGCTTCAGTGCCTTGAACATGGTGAGATCTTCAGTGCCTTGTATGTGATGAGAGCTTCTGTACCTTGAACGTGTTGAGAGCTTCAGTGCCTTGAACATGTTGAGAGCTTCAGTGCCTTGTATGTGATGAGAGCTTCAGTGCCTTGAACATGGTGAGATCTTCAGTGCCTTGTATGTGATGAGAGCTTCAGTGCCTTGAACATGGTGAGATCTTCAGTGCCTTGTATATGATAGGGCTTGAGTGCCTTGTATGTGATGAGAGCTTCATTGCCTTGAACATGGTGAGAGCTTGAGTGGCTTGTATGTGATGAGAACTTCAGTGCCTTGAACATGGTGAGATCTTCAGTGCCTTGTATGCGATAGAGCTTGAGTGCCTTGTATGTGATGAGAGCTTCAGTGCCTTGAACCTGATGAGAGCTTTAGGGCCTTGAACACATTGTGAACCTTTTGTGCCTTGAAGATGATGAGAGCTTCTGTGCCTTGAACATATTGTGAGCTTCATTGCATTTGAGAGCTTTAGTGCCTTAAACATGTTGAAAGCTTCAGTGCTTGAACATGGTTAGAGCTTCGGGGCTTTGAATGTGATGAGAGCTGCAGTGCCCTGAATATTGTGAGACCTTACATCCCTTAAACCTTACAGTCCCTGAAAATGTTATTTGCTTTCATTCTTTGAACTTCAATACCTTGAACATATCAAGTCTGTCATATTATGATTGCAATTTTACAACTTCTTGTTTTCTCTTCTGCAGGTGAACGAATATCCAGATTTCCTGACAGGAGCTGAAAGAGAGAACACCCAACATATCACCATCACATACTTGACCTCTGACCACAGGAAACGATCCAGGAGGCGTCCAAAGAAAACAGGATCTCTCTCAGAACTCAGCATAGACCGGTCCAATGCCTCTACACCGCTTGGATATGCAGAGTCTGTAGAAAGCTTCTCCGAGGATTATGGGTACAGCACTCAGAGTACGTGCAGCTTGCAGGCCAGCAGACCAAATAGTCGAGGATCGGTGGCCTCCAGTTGGAACACCACCAGCAGCATCAATAAGAAGAAGAAGAAGCAGCTGAATGACAGTCTGGATCATGACAGCATCCTACGGTCTCTCAAGGAGGAGCTTGAGGAAGACCTGGACACTGATGACCGACTGGCCACCATCCACTCTGTGCCTTCATCTTCCAAGGGGGCTAGATCTCACAGCAAAAGTCCCCGTGCCTCAAAACCTAACTCAGCTTCGAAACGCCCCCTCCCCAGCCCCAGAAACAGTACAACTGATACAGCAGTCAGTACAAAGGAGCCAAAGTCCCTCACTATGAACACAGACACATCAGATGCCTACCCAGAAAATGATGCTTCCACTTGTGGCTGTACGACTCTCATGTGTCGGGGTCGCAACAAGAATCAGGTTGTGCCAGTTCAGAATGCAAATAGTGCTCAGATGCTAGATCACAAGGGTAATGTGATCTGTGCTCAGTCGGATAAACATCAGCTTGTGCCAGAAATTGAGGTGGAGACAGACTCAGTGGTCATGAGGTCGTCTTCACCTTCCATTCAACATTTTAGTGCCAGTAGGCTATCTATTGATGGCAGTGTTAGAGGCTCTCGATCAGGGACGCCAGACCTAGCACGGCATCGAGGGTGAGTAGAACTTGTGTCATTTGGACATCTGGAATTTGTTCTGAAAGTTGTTCATTTAACATGTCTTATAGCTGAAATATGTCTTGTTTTTTATCTTAACTACCTTATTTTACCATAGATACGTCAAAGTCCTGATTTGACACTGAAAATCAGTATCAAAATAGTGTGTTCCATACATAAGCTGACCCCTTTACAAGTATCAGCACCCAACTAGAATCCGAGAGTCATGATGGGGTCCTACACAATAGGACAATATAATAAGTATATATCTATCTGTTGCTTGTTTCAGTTCACTAGGTCATTTCTCAGTTTAAATCTTGCCAGACTAGGCCAATTCTTTTCAAATTCTTCAAGATCCCAAGCTTGCCAATCTCATTCAAATCAGATCCTTTACTCCTCTCATTGAAGATCTGACTGAGGACCCTTTCATGTCCATTATGTCAAGTCTAGTGAACTTTCTAATCAGCCAATAAGTGTCAAGGCTTTTGATTTCTTGGTATGAAAGATGAGACATGCCGACAAGCACATCTGGTTTCTGTGTCTTGAAAACAGAATAACACAAGTTGAAAATACTATGCTGCTATGTTGTTTTTGATTCATGTTTACTGTTGTTTCTGAAAGCCATCTGACAAATGCTTAGTCTCTGAATATATATCATTTTGATAGAAAAAAAAGCTGTTCCTTTTAAATTAAAAGGAGCCCCTTTGAGATTTGAGATTTGAGATTCAGAAACCTGGATCTTAGGAAATTTAGACTCGATTCAGTTAGAGATTTAGCATTGCAGGTGGGGCAGAAGGGAAATAATGTGGGTCAGGCTCTGTGAAAGGGAAATAATGTGGGTCAGGCTCTGTGAGACAGTCAAGGGTACAGACAGAAGGATTGCGTGTTGTCTGTGCGTGTTTTCATTTGTGCAAGTGAAAATTTCCTACCTCAATTCAGAAATCTTTTTACAAACTGACAGTTGACTGGCTCAGGAACTCATGTAGTCTTTATCATGTGTTTATGTAGATAGGGCACTCAAAGTTCACAAATCATCGAATATACCCTCGTCATTTACTGTATATATTGCCCTAAATGAGTCAGGACCTAGAATACTCTATGGTGCTTAAGTTGCTATGAAATGTAAGTTTATTGGCTAACTGGATTAGCTTGATATGAATAGTACATTCATGGCAAAAGAGAAAATACTTAGTGAATTATTTTAACTGAACATGCTGAAAGTTTAAATGAATATATTCTGATAGCAGTTATGGTTTTTAAATATTGTACATCCATTGAAAAGAGGATGTTAACAATCATATGCCTTATGCAATGTTCTACGTGGATATCCAGAACATAGGAGAAAAAGAAAAAAGTGTATTTGTACCACTGAAATAATGAGAACGAATATTTCCATAACATTCCTAGAATATATCATTGTCTGAAGGGCTAAATAAAGCAGTGATGGAATTTTGTCACGAGACCTTAGATGATTATTATTCTTAGGCCATCAAATTCCTTGGCCCTAAATTAGGTTTCACCAGAGCTTCAGGATTCCTAAAGCATTTTATACTCTGCTGTCATGAATATTAGATGTGCAATTCTTACTTCATGCATGATTTAACAAACATTTTTTCACTTTTTAGTTCATCACCATCAGAATACTGTTTTATCATGATCAAAATGTAAAAAAAACTATCATGAATATATAAGTACATGTAGCTATTTGTATGTTTCCTCTTTTACTCCTCTTTAACAACAGACCAGGTGTCAAATGTGTAAAAGAGGTAAGTGTATGAATTGAATTTCATTGCAGAGTTGTAGACATTATGAAGCCATGTAAATGGTTAGCTTTTTCATTTGTATACATATTTATTCATCAAGAGAGGTTTTTAAAAACATGTTCATGTTAAGTATAATTTCAGCTCTAGCATCTTGGCATCAACGTCAGATCTTGGGGACTCCATGACTGGCCTGAACCTGGTGGGAAGCGAGGGCGGATTGGTGGAGAAACGACGCACTGTGCTGCATGTATACCTTCTCAACCTTACCTCCCCCATGCTCATGCTTATACGTAGTGCCTGGAACAACTATCTCATTGTGAGTACTGGCAACACAGTTGGCAATATATCAGTTATGACATGCCTCAAGTTGATACGTAGTGCCTGGAACAACTATCTCATTGTGAGTACTGGCAACACAGTTGGCAATATATCAGTTATGACATGCCTCAAGTTGATACGTAGTGCCTAGAACAACTATCTCATTGTGAGTACTGGCAACACAGTTAGCAATATATCAGTTATGACATGCCTCAAGTTGATACGTAGTGCCTAGAACAACTATCTCATTGTGAGTACTGGCAACACAGTTGGCAATATATCAGTTATGACATGCCTCAAGTTGATACGTAGTGCCTAGAACAACTATCTCATTGTGAGAACTGGCAACACAATTAGCAATATATCAGTTATGACATGCCTCAAGTTGATGCGTAGTGCCTAGAACAACTATCTCATTGTGAGTACTGGCAACACAGTTAGTGATATACTATTTATGATAAGACCGTAATTCAGTAATAGCATGACAATATTACTGTGCACATGGTAACAGTATTCATGTCCCAACACTGTTATAATATATACCATGATATTATTCCAGTTAGCATGACATTATTACAGTTATAACATGACATTATTGCAGTTATTGCACAACATTATTACAATTATGACATGTTATATAATGGTATTATTACAGTTATAGCATGTCATTATTACAATAGTAACTTGGCACTATTACAGTTATAGCGTGACACTATTACAGTTATAACATGATGATATTACACTTGTAACATGACAGCCTGTTTATGATGAAAGTAGGGCTGAATAAGTATCTCATTATGATTGTAGGAACTGCAGTTAACAATATTCCAGTGATAACATACCAATGTTCCAGTTATAATGAACACAACAATATAATATTCCAATAACATGATAATATCCCAGTTATAATATGGCAATATTCCAGTGATAATATGATGATATACCAGTGATAGCATAACAATGTTGCGGTTGTAACATGACAGTATTACAATGATAACATGGCAGTGGTCAAACTTCTCTCTGTTACAATATAAATTCATGGTAATCTCATCTACTCTGCTTTGACTGTGGATATTTACTTTGTCCATTGACTATGTAAGTGTTAATGGTTGCAACATTTCAATATGGAAAAAACTAAGTTGTTTCTACATTTAGTCGTGAGGAGAATTTTTAGTCAATGATGTCAAACACTGTGGTCCAGAATCAGCACCTACAAGTTCCCAATTCCACCTAGTTTCGTATGGGAAAACAACTTTCTCCTTTGTTTTATTAACTCTTCGTAACACTTTACCTCTAGAAATCAAACTCTGTGAATCTCTCTCAACCTTCAAGTGAAAAGTTCAAACCCACTTGTTTCACAGTGCCAATGAAATTTGTGGACATTTGCGCTTTGTACCAAACCAGAATTATTATTATTCTATTTAACAGAGATGCACCCTCCTCATTGACCCAGAGCTGGAGAAAGTTGCCATGTCAACAGCTATCCGAGGACCCCAGGGCAAGAGGTAGGTTTATCTACATATTATATCTATATCTAGTAATATATACATACATGATCAGGTTGTCATTAAGATTACATGCAAATGTCTTCCAGAAAGGTATTGATATGCAAGCTGTGTTTAACAACAGGTCATCCACATTCAATTAGTGTGTACAGTCTAGTTAAACAATTTCATGTTTTTTAAAATAGTGGCTTTGTAAATTTAGATTTTAGTTTTATTGTTGGTGATTCATGTTGTTAGGCCATATTAAGTTCTGCTACTTGATTTATGATTGCTGACCCTAATTTAATAATAATCATTCATTTTAATTTCGTTTGTGGGTGATGATTTAGTCATTTGTAATAAATGAAAATTCCATGCTCTTGCCCAGTGGAGTGTGCCAATGTCCTGTGTATATTTTTTTTATTATTCCTATAATTTTCTTGTAATCTTGGGCTAAATGATTGTAATGTTTTCCTAATATTTGTGCAGCAAATTTAAAAAATTCATTCAGAGAAAACGGTAAGATGCGACATGGAATGTTCGTCAATCACTCACGACAAAATGCATATGTCACCTTGATGTCACTCAGTGATAGCATGGATAGGTTGTAGAATACTGGTTCACAAAGTGATCACAGCTTCAGCTTGTGTAACTCCTCTAATTTAACATAGACATAGGTGGTTGTAGTCTGTGATTGCTTCATGAAACAGAGCTCTGCAATCATCAGAAGTTAGTGGATGTCACAAATTCAAGGGATCTGTTTTAGTTTCATCACCCTCACATCACTCACGAGTGTATAGTTCATTAAAGGTCAATGTCAGCAAATTTTAAAGTTTGATCAGAGTTATTTGTATTTTCCTTGCTAGATATTGTTGGATCAGATATGGTTTCATGTACTAGATTTCAGAACCAACATCTAGACAGCAGTGTTGGAAGTAGTCTAGATTAGAGTGGACTAACTTTTATGTTCTTAAGGTAAATGGAGCATTTGGGTAGACAAGCGGTTAATGTGTTTGTGTGTCACACCATAGACTGAAGTTTGATTCCCCACATGGGTACAGTGTGAAAAGTCCCTTTGGGGTATCCCCTGCCATGATATTACTGGAATATTTATCTTCAAACGTCCAATGAGATAATGACTGTGTTAGCTGAAACAGTACCAAGACATATTTAGCCAAGTTCAGGAGCAAAACTGGCATTTTATCCCCATTCTAAATGAACTAATTTCAGTCTTAATGGCAGTGTCATTTGAGATGAAAGTGCAGTGCCAGTGTTATCAAAATCTGCCATCTTATTGTGATGTTTCTCAGAAAGAGGGTCTGAAGAAATCATATAAGGTGAACTTTCTGATGCACCAATGTTGAATTAAATATTCAGGGCTCCAGATAAGTTTTCAATACGAGGAGGAAATCGTTATATTTTAAATTTAGGAGTAGTGGAAAATGTTAAGTGTACATTTAGAGTACTGAATGGAAATTCAGGAATTGTGTGTTTCATTTCATTTCGTATATATACCACATCATTGCTACTCTTGTGTAAACAGGTAGATAAAAAATAATCAATACTTTTTCAGATAAATACGTCTGTAAATGATTATAAGACTGTACACCATTGATATACTGCATATCTGCTATTTGTTTCTGATGTATTTCCCACTGTATCATGTATATTTTTTATCCATACATAAACTGCTATGGTCCTTATCTGGAGCCCTGAACATGTGTGACAATGATGTTGGATGATGAATATGTCAATGCCCATAGATAAATGTACAAAATTCTGAAAGCCTAGGAGTATTAAATTGTTTTAAACTGTTATCCACTTGAGATATTGGTGAATTAAAATGTCAATACTGGTAGATAAATGTTTTGATTCTGCATGAAACCCTCAGGTTCAACCCGAGTCTATCAATATATCAACTTGATATTCTGACAAACTGAATTTAACAAAGCTGTTGGATAAATGTTTAATTCCTCATTAATCCTCGGAAGTTTAAACTGTTATCCACTTATACTGTTGGCATATTTGATGTCAAAGAAACTTTGATGGGATTTTCACTGTTACTCGTAGCACTTCCATGGTTTGAGTAGCATATCATTTTATCCTTTGTAGAAACTTGAGTATCAGGTATTCACAGTGAATGTTGTTACATGTGGCCATTCCCAGCCAACTGTCCGCATTAAAACTTTGAGATCAACATTTTATGGAGTAAATTCTTTCCTCTGTTTTATCAAATTTCCAACAGTGTTGAGCATGGGTACCTGAAATCAGCTTCACATATTGTACGAATATGGGAGTCAAACCTTGGTCTTTTGGTGATATGAACACTTACCATGTTAACCAATGACCTACCCCCAGCAAATCTAGAACACAGGTGTATGGAATGTAGATCATCTAGATCTAGGTGTACCAGTGTCCTGATCAGGGTTCAGTATAGACAGCAGCTTCTAGGAACAGGATGTATAGACTAGTGTTGGCAGTATTGATTACACTGACGTTTATTTCTGCGATGCTTCCAGGCTTGTAAACAGGTGAGAAATACTGATTATTCATCTCCGTCTCTTCTAGCTTCTGTCAGCATCCTGTTGCTTCAGACAGTCACTGACTGTCCAGTATTAACCTCTTCAGGAAAACAGCATTGTCACAGTGCTTATCCCAATTCACTGCCTGTGTACTCAAATAACGTTTCCCAGATATGCTTGGAATAACAAGATGGGCGATGTTGTCTCATATCAGTAGAAGTCTTGTATTACCATATTTGACCTTTTTAGCACACATAGACGTTTGAGGGGGAGGATGGATTTCATTTCATGTTTCTTTAATGGCTGATTTGTTTTAAGAAACTGAAATATTGTTTTGGAACATTGGTAAAGTATTTTTCAATTCTTAACCCAGGCTACCTTGACATCTGTGATGTTTGACAAAAATGGTTTGTGTTGTAATGGTTTGTCTGCTAATAGGGTCAAATATGGTATTTAGAAACCATCTTGTTCCATAATTTCAGAATCTTGGTTAACAAATATGTTGACATGGCCTGCTGTGCTTGTCAGAATTAATTCTGAACAAAAATTGTCTCCAGATTTATATTTTCAATCAAACCTAGAGTTGTTTTATTTGCACACATGCAGATATTTGTCATAAACATCAGGGCAAGTGGAAACTTGGTCAGGACAAGTTACTTTCTTAAAGTCACTTGCCCTGTGGCAAGTGGCTTTTAAAAAGTATTTTGAACATCTGTATGTACGCTTCAGAAAGGTTAACTCATCGTCTTGAAACTAAGCTCATTAAAAAAACAGCAGAAACATGACTGTGTATATTGGATAAGTAGATAGTTTGTTTTTGAATAGACAGTTGATATTTAATGAATAGTCAATATATATTTCAGTACACTCAATTATTTAACAGTCTACAGGCAGTGTTTATTTAATGAACAGATGGTGTATATTTGATAACACTTTAACTCTGTAAAAAGCATTAAACCAACGAAAAATGGTGTATTTGAATCCACCTGCTCGATGCAGTGTGGCTTGTTACAATGCCAGCAGTGGGTGGTGGGTAGTTTCTGTAATGATACTGTACTGTAATGAAACTGTGCTTTTGTAACAAATGGAAAAATTCGTATTGCTTGATGTATTTTTAATCAGGTGAAAGCTGCATGCTCTAATCCCCATAGATAGTCCACTCGTTCAGGTGACTACATTAACAAGCTGTCTTAACAGGCATGATGCCTGTGGAGAAATGTTGTACCATCAGCAGTAATGGCAAGTTTGAAGCAAATAATGCAACGTTTTATACCCTTACCATAAAGTGATTGTCAGGTGTAAGTATTGGAGATTCAACCGTCACAAAGCACCAGTGTGCCTGGAATTACTTCTGTGTTTAGCAATCAGTGTTTCAATGACTGAATGCCACTGATCTCAGATGGTTGTAGCTGTATGGGTACAGTGTTTGCTTGCCAGACCCAAGTCTCAGCTTTGCTCCAGGGTACACATGCTCACGATGTAACGCCCTAAGATCAGCTTGTGAAACAGGAGCCTGGGCTTGTTTAGTATTACAGGTACCTGATGTTTTATAGCTGCAATACCTGAACATTAACACTGCTCTAGTCATAATGCACTTGTGCCAAGTAGGGGGAGTAGAGGGTTGCCCCCTCAAATAGATGTCATGCCATGTAAAGTAAAGAGACAGCACACCACTTTAGCCATGCACGCCTGCTTGTCAGTAGATCACCACAGTTTGGACTTTTCAGAGCTCAAGCTTCTTTCTCTACATGTATATTTTGCACTGGTTTAATTTGTATGTTTTTCTTCCATTTCAGTGAATTCACAGATAGCTAATATTAATGATGTTTGCTGATTGTATAGCACATTGTCCATATCTGTTTCTCTGAACTTTTAATTAAAAGATTTTGTGTTTTTGAAATGTGTATTTTGAATGTAGATGGTGAGCTACAGTACCTTGGTACTGCTACCTGTGTGATGTACTGTGTTGTAAAATACTGTACCTGGCAGGCTGAATGATATTAATGTGTTTATGATGTTTGTTCTAGAGTTCCAGATAAGCTGCATATTTGCATAAATATGCTAAAGAAAAGTTGAAATATGCAAGAAATCTAAATCTCAGCGTCTGAAAAAACACTAAAAGTATAAGTTTATGCTTTGTCAAAGTAACAATGTTTATTTACCCAGTACATCAAATTCATGTTGCGTATCATATCAGTTCAAGCTATTCAAACATAAAGTTTTTCCACCTCTAAATATTTGCAACTTAAAATATCTTGAATAATTCTAATTGCAAGTAAAATGTGCAACAGAAATAGAATACTAATCGTGGTTTATCAACCCATCACTGATTAGCCTATCTGTAAACAGCAATCAATCAGATAGCTGTTTTCTTTCTGTAAACAAATTGATAATAGTGAACAAGTGTGATCGAAAGCTTCCACATGCTTTTTAAAAAAAAATAACTGAAAAGCTGTTCTATCTATAGCAACAAATACCCACCAAACCTTATCACGGCTGATGGTGGATAATGCATAAAAATGCTTCCTTTTTACAAAACCTCACTGTTATCTTTCTGCATTATCGTGCAGTCATTCCACAGGATGCTGTCAGTTATGTGTTTGTTTCTCATTCTTTAGAAATGTAGTACTAAAAACCCACCTGGGTTAGAAATGATCTTCACCAACCCATGCCTGATGTAGAAGGCAACTTACAGGTTTGAGGTGTCAGACTTGCTGGCTTGATTGACATTATGCCATTGTATCCCAACTGCATAGACCGATGCTCATTATCTTGATCATTGGATTGTCTGATCCAGATTTGATTGTTTACATGGCACCTCCCTAATGCTGGAACATTGTTGAGTCAAACATTAAACAACAAACGAACAAACAGTACTGAAATTGAAGTTGAAGTTATAACAAAATGATTTTTGACTACCCACTATGAATTTTTCATTTTTATGTTAAATTAGAATGCTGTTTCAAATGGGGTGAAATTGCACCAGGGGGTAGTCAAATGCCCCAGTTTATTTCAAATGATTACATACATGCTTTAAATGCATAACTTTTGTCATCTTTGATGTTATATTCTTTATAGTTCCCTAATAACTTTTATATGAAGAACATTATATCAACATTAACATTAACTATGCATTTTATGGTATATGTTTGATCATTTTAAATACATATGACTGAAATAGTATCAATGACCAAATTTGCTGGAGCATTTTGTAGCTGAGGCAGTTCAACTGGTACCCATTAGGTACCAAATCTGTAAGAGACTTCACATAAGCTGGAAAATGTTTTGCTATAGTTCCGTACTGGACCCCTAAGTACTGCAGTCTACCTAAACATTGCTGAATACAACGGCAAATCATGAAGTACTCGCTAAATCGATTGTTTTCTATTTTGTCCAGTTATGCACATCAGCATCAGACTCGCTATTTTTCAGTAGTGAAAGTCGTTCTGTATTCTCATCAAGTCATTCTAAGGTTATGACCGAGCACCATAACCATTTACACAAGTAAAAACTAGAGAAATATGCATTGTCCTGAATAGTACTGAATAGTACTGTATAGCTCACTAGTTTGCAGGGAGTAACTCACCTACACTGGAATATCATCTTGCAAGATGTGAAATCAGATGATACTGACACAGTCTAACATCCATTTCAGAAATAACTCGACAAACATCTTTTACTGCTTCAGAAACCATAGACACTGTTAAGTTGAAAGGTAAAATCAAAGAAAAAGCAATCGGCAACAGGCAAATATGACGTCATGGCACGTTTGCCCCCAGCTCATTAACTGATGGGTGTTTCTGTAATAGGCGGCAATATGAGTATGTTTTTTTTACTTTTTTTTTGTGATTTTACAATATTTTTGTTCAATTCTAATCAAGGAAGGTAAATTTAAAAAATGCCTTTACCTCTATGAAAAGTGTTTATGCTCCTTTAAGTGTGCATTTGATAGACTTAACTTGGAAACAGATAGCTTGAATAATTTATCCTGGGAATGTTTTTGTATTTAGATAAAATTAGTATTCTGCAATGTGTACCAGTATTGCTCCATTGAGGGTAATTTCTTATAATCTGGTAGAAACATGGGAATAGTGATCAATATTGTCATTTTCTGTTGAACAGTTTGTTAATACTGTTGAATATTTGATGGTGGTTAGGATGATAGTCTTCAAGCAACAGTGAACCTAATGAGAAACTGATTTTTTAGTAGATGTGACGTGATTATACTTAAAGTAGAAATTATTATTTAGCTATGAATACATTATAGTGATTGCTGAGTCAGACATTAAAGAATAAACAATATGGATTTTCAACTAACTTTTTATATTCGAGGTACAAAGCTACCCAAAGTATCAGGTGTTTTCCAGGTTTTGTGCATGGTGCAGATATTTGATGACAGTATGAACAAATGTATTCTGTGTACACAGAAAATTACATTCCATCCCAAGAGATTCGCAGTATTATTCATTTGTACCCAGTTCTTAACTACATAGCTCCAGTAATCGAAGTTGTTTTTAATCTTACAGAACCATTTAGTACATGAAGTAACTAATAGATATTTTAGTAACCTTAAAACATATTCTGATGTACCTTGACCTTTAGCTTGTGGGTCAAGGTAAAATCCTAGGGTCTATTTTGGCTCCTTGTATGCCATTTGTTTTGTCAATATGAACACTATTTTAAGACACAAGAATTATTAGGTCACTACTTTGATTTAAGGCAACGTGTAATCACATGATTTTTTTGGGAGCCATGCGTTACCCCGTAATTTACCGGTAACCGAATCTGCTGTACTGCAAAGCTTGGTTTTACAAGAGATGACTGTATCAGCATACTTTTACAGAATGTTAATTTGTTCCTCTTGTGTTTAAAAAATGTTATTGATATTAATATTATGTTGTGAACAATGAGAGTTGAGGACCAGTTTGAGATGGAGACGGTAACGAGGTTGTAGACGTTGACTATTCAACAAGAGTAGGACATCAATAATAAACAGTAATTAACTTACACAGTGTTTGCCCTAGGCAAAAAATTTAGCAGTCATCATGACTCATTGGTGTCATGAGAGGGAGTCATGGATATCTTTTTGGGAGTCAACCTCTGTATGGAACTTTCATCAAGATATTAACTGTGATTGTTTAATAGCAACAAAAACAAGCTAAGGCACTTCAGGTATTTAATCAGCACTCATCATGATTACACAGTGCCATTTAGAAAGTGGTCAAATGAAACATATGTCATATTTGGGATTTCACTTTCTTAGTAAAGTACAAATTCTATGGTTTTTTTTGGTTGAGTCCCATCAGGCATTCGAATCCCCACCCTCAGAGTTAGGCACCTAATCGCCAGCACTCAAAGTCAGCCACCAAGCAAGTTTAAGTGGAACTCGCAGTAGCTGAGTGGGCGAGGTGGGCTCGTGAGCAGTTAACCGGCAAACCGTTCATTTTAGAAGTTTAGATTATCTGAACTAAGGTCCCATTATCATTGTGTTGACAATGGCTCAGGCTTCTAAAGTCACTGCATGTATGAGATAATTTGAGCTCCAAATAAGCAGGTGTTCTACCAACACTTTTCTTGGTACTGGGGTTGAAACAGGTAATAATTTAAAGTATTAGAGTCCCCACATTCAAGTACTTGAATACTTGATTACACGTCTTTGAGACTGTGAAGCAGATGATACGAAATCGTGTAGCGATCAAGTCTAGAAAAACGTTGAAAATCAGAAGCTCTGAAACATGTTTTCCTGGTGTTATGAACAGTAGCTACACCTTTGTTTCTGGTACGAATTTTTAGCTATTTAGATTTTTTTTATCAAAACTAATTATCCCATCTGACAGCCCAAGTGTTGTTATGCTATGTGTAAGTTATATTTGAAGCCTACTGAATAAGAAACAGACAATGGACCAGCCCTTACATAATCAACATTATGAAATATATTGTGATTTGTTCTGAAGCTCGTTAGTAATTACATGATCTACTGGTATGAATTAATGACACAAGTTTGAATAAAATTTTAAACTTTAACGTATTGATGGCAAGCAACTAGTTTGAATACAAACCATAATTTTCAATAACAAGCAAATATCCTGAATGAATGAAGTCATCATTGGTTCTGTAGATACTGTTAAAGGGGCACTGATGCGGAGCAATTTCCGTGGACTGGTGTAAACTTTTGTTATTGTTTTTCTCCCGTGAGTACCCGGATGATATCCCAGAATTCGTGACTGGTTCGTGACCTCTGCTGCGCAGTCCGTAGGCGCAGCTGATAGTTTAATTATAGACAGATCAACTGAGGTGAAGTAATTTTTTACTTCATTACAAATGTATTATGAAAACAAATGAAACACTTTGAAGGTTAATCATCTGCCAGTGGTAGAAATAGTAAAAAACTATTAGGACGGAAAAATAACGAAGCCAATGTACGTCTCTATATTTTGCCTCATAACCCTAATTAGTTTATTGTCATATTTGTATGATTCTGAAAATTAATAAAAGAACACACGATCTGCTTATACTCATAGTAAATTTCTAACATAACAGCAACATTTATACAGTGTATAGATTGCCAATGTGGATCCTATTTCACACACATACACGATCTAGTGTGTGTTTTCTGTCATACAGATTCTGCTGAATGCTACAACAAATAAATTAAAACAAAATGCAAATAATGAATGTAAAACAGACTAATTTTATAGCAACAATGTCAGGCTACTATACCTTGTTCAGGAGTGTATCCATCAATATCCACGTAAAAGAAATCGTATTCCATTCATCTGCAGCTGGTAAATAATCCTGCTCTGTGTCGCGTGTCTTACAACTGTCTCATTTTTCGAAAAAGTAACACATCGTTTCAGGTCTTTCGTTGGTGAAAACCAGATAAACCTCTCATTGGTCTCCCAAGATAGCACACCTGGCAACTAATTGTATGATGTCCACTCTTCTAAGCAATTTAGTTAACCAATAATGAACAATCAATCAATCAACGCAAGGGTGGTTAATTCTTTGAAGGGAGGATGTTGTTTTTGCACTCGCACTTTACGACAGGGTGTTGTCATCTACACACACTGCCTTTCGACAAATTCGCTAGAAGATAAAAGTAATTAATCAATCAGTGTGTTATCGGTTAATCCTTTGATCAAACTCAGCTGATAAACCCTCTTGCATCACTTACATGCACATATTACATAACACACAATACATTTGCCATTACAGACCTTAATTTATAATGTTGAGTATTTACTCCAGACAGGAGAAATGCCAAATGGGAACCTTTGTTGAGTAACCGAAGTGGTGTTACTACTAATTATACCTGTTAAAACATCATTAATTGACCATCCAGGGAATGATGACAAATAACACGTGTAGGTTTACACCATCACGCGCGAGTTACAGCAAGGAAGATGTAATCTCTGTGTCGCATGCAGCCTGAAAACACTTATGGGCCGAAACTGTTTTGAGGATACCAACGGAATTTCGTTACAAAAGGAATACACACTAGCATTTGCTGTGTACTTGGGTAAATAGGTGAAATAAGGGTTTTTTTACGTAAGAAAATTTTCAGATTTTTCTACCAAAGGCAAAGTCATCGTTTTTTGTTTACGAATTCAAATAAATCAACTGTGTGTTTTTACTATCATAAATAAGAAACCATTGTAGCTACCATAGCTACCAAAATTTACGTGTGATATTTGCTATCACAGCTCAACCAACACCCAAAACTACCTAAATATAAAGCTTTGCAACCTTCCGTACTGAAACAAATGGCTTGCTACGTGCCTGTAGACATCATATTTTCATGTGACATGATTAAATATCGAGGTTAAAAACGCAGAAATAGGATCAAATTGGATCAGTAACTATACCATCCAAGCATCCGAAAAGTACTACACTGCTGCGATATTTGGTTACGATCGGACAAGGAATACCATGGATATTTTTAAACAAATGGCATATGATGGGCATCCGGCCTCCTGACTGTTTAGGTGAAGAAATTCTACTAATATGGACAGGAGCCCAGTTCCTTTGTCCGTCACGGTCGAAGGAGCGGGCGCTGACCAAATTGCGGTTTGGTTTCGTAATTAGACCGTTGGCGAGAAACATTATTCGCTCCGCATCAGTGCCCCTTTAACATACACTGTTAACAGTGTTAACATACACTGTTAACAGTGTTGACATACACTGTTAACAGTGGCACACTGGAACAACATGGGATTTGATTCAAATCAAATGTAGATTTGATACTCCAGGTAAAATATTGAACTATGTGCACCAATGAACTGCATCATTTTCTGCATCAGATGAGTCAGGCTGCATGCAGAGCTGATAACCTCCATCACCAGTTCTATCTAGACGAAGTAATCATTGCTTTCAGGTTGAATAATTAATCACTAGGTTTTCCATTGTTCCTACTTTTCCTGAAGGAAAATAGTTAAGGCTGACACTGTGGTTTGCATGTTGTTTTTAGTGATGGGAATCGGAAACCAAATCCACCATTGATTATAGGAAGACTTTTGGAGAATGAATATTGATTATAATTGAAATGTATGCATTTTTAAAGTGATCGCCAATTGCAAGGGTTTTGACAACTTTTTTTTTTGTAGTTAATGTTTTCTATAACTAATGCTGTCATGCAATGAAATTCACGCATGCAAGAAAGACACTGGACTTGTTACTAAACAATAGAAGTGGTTAAAATTTTACAATGTGCATAGCTTTATGCTGTTGAGCGCATGGTTGTTTGTGAAGACTCATCAAATATAATGGTTAATGTACTTCATCAAGTGTTATACTCTAACAACACAGTTCTGATTAATTTGAAACACGTTTTTTTCCAAACGATTATCATTTTTTATTCTTCTTTCGATCATATTCTGTTATCGGAACAACGCTAGTTATTTATTTTCCCTGGTTTTTGTTAAGGCTGAGATAGTGCTTTGCATGCTGTGATTATGTAATTGTGGTGAAATAGGTGAAGTACTCATTGTTTTGGATGAAAGTATTTAATTTTGTCTGTGTATTGATCATAGTGTTGTATTGGGTTGATCACTGTTTGAAAATTATCTTTAAGAGAGTTGTAGATTGTTTTTTTTGTTTTTTTTCTCCTTTTTTTTGCAGCAAGATTAACATATTTTCAGATTCTGGGAAAAACTGTTTTTCTATAATCTTTTTCACCTCAATATATTTACTTCAGTCACTGGGTTGTTAATATAATCATGGTTCCAATTTGTCCCAGTTATTCATTTACAGGTTTGTTTACACCATACCCCCATATGTGGGTTTTAGCTAAATGATAGAATGTAGGCATCAATCGCTTTGCGACTTTCTCATGTTGAAATGACATGCTGCAATGTAACTGGAATATTGTTGAAAGCTGCATTAAAACGCAGCTCACTCACTAGCTCACTGCCTGAGGGATTCTGAGTTGATACAACGCCATGAATGTAGGGACCATGGGACTCAGTTGACTGTTGAATATGTTTCTATACATATTTCGGGAAGCCATGGGAATTCTGGGTTGGCGACATCCTTCAGGCAGCAAGGTCTTGTTGTAAGACCCAACAAAATGGATTAGATGGTCTTACTCTTTGTCTTAATAATATCAATAACTGTTTATTGTGGTCCAGACTTGATTAGCTACAGACCTCCTTCATACGCAACAAACATAGATGGGGTGTTTGTGTTGATGATTGTGAGTGCTTATTGTTATGAGGCAGCATAACCTGAAAGTTGTGGTGTATGGTTATATAATCAGGGTGTTAACATCTCTCACTCACTCACTCTCTCCAGAGAGAAGACCGAGCTACTATTCAACCAGCTGAAGAGGGAGCTGTTCAATGCCTCTAACACCATGGATGAGCTGTACAGCCTCCTTGTGGAACTCAAGGCAGCCACAGAGAAGAACTTTGCTCTCAAGAAACTCTTCTGGAGGGTGAGTAGGAGTGGAATCAAACTTAAATTGCATCGTATGCAGATACTCAAATTAATGCCAATAACTTACATTGCATGTGACCTGTGAAGGTCCAGGGTAGAATAGGCCTTCAGCAACCCATGCTTGCCATAAAAGGCAACTATGCTTGTCGTAACAGGCGACTAATGGGATCGGGTGATCAGGCTCTATGACATGTCATAGGTTCCCATTTGCGTTGATCGATGGCATAAAACTCAACTCACTCACTCACTACATTGCAAGTCCTTTTTCTGATCTGGTAACAGATACAGGCCAGGAGCATGGGCTAGCCTTAACAGTTAATGCATTCACTCATCATGCTGATTACTTAGATTTGATTCCCTCATGTGTGAAGCCTATTTCTTGTGTCGTCTGCTGTTTTATTGCTGGAATACTGATAGAAGTGGTGTAAAACCACACACTCACTCACTCACTCACTCACTCACTCACTCACTCACTCACTCACTCACTCACTCACTCACTGATGGTGGTGGTGGTATCATTGTAACATGCTGATAACATTAATCAAGATGTTGATATTGTTGATGACTACTGCTGCTAATGGCGAATATGTGGCTTATGTTGATTCAGGTTTGTAAATATTTGCTTGTTATTTTGCAGAACTCTGACCTCTTCCTGTTCATGGTGCGTCACCTCCAGAAATACCTACCCAAGTCTCCTAGCGACCTGTCCACAGACGAGGGACGGACTTCTAGATGTGATGAGTTTGAGTGAGTAGTGATTAAGGAAATAGCATAGAAAGTATCAAACTGGTTTTTTGCTTGTATAACATATAAGAGTTATCTAATTTGCTGTTTCCCTCATGTGTATAGTGATCCGTGAAGGTCCCAGGGTAGAATATGCCTTCAGCAACCCATGCTTGCCATAAAAGGTGACTCAGCTTGTCGTAAGAGGCGACTAACGGGATCGGGTGGTCAGGCTCGCTGACTTGGTTGACGCATGTCATCGGTTCCCAATTGCGCAGATCGATGCTCATGTTGTTGATCACTGGATTGTCTGGTCCAGACTCGATTATTTACAGACCGCCACCATATAGCTGTAATATTGCTGAGTGCGGCGTAAAACTAAACTCACTCACTCACTCATGTGTATAGTACCTTATGTACCTGTGATGATTCAGTTTAGAATTGGTCTTCAGCAACCCATGCATGTTGTTTGAGGTGACTAATGGGATTGGGTGGTCAGACTCCCTGACTTGGTTGACCACAGGCAAACTGTAGCGCAATTGGGTTGGGCAGCATTGAGAAAATGACTAGTCTCCTTACATGTGAGCGAAGCGAGCAAAGGTTGGCAACGTACTTTCCTCGCTTCAGTTCGAAAAATATTTTTCAAAATAGAACATCACCACCATCAAAAGTATACATCCATTTCTTCACCGGGTTGTGCTCTCACATTTCCATCCCCCAATGTTGAACAATTATTCATGTGAAGTATTTTTTGTTCAACATTGTAAGCGACACTCATGGTATATCAGACCGTCCTTTGCCTCCATTACCTCTTCCAGCTTAACGGAGTGAAGGAACAGGCGGGTATTACTCTATATGGAATACTTACAGTTACCTCCCGTGCATCATTCACCCATTACACCAGAAGTGTTTTTATGTAGAATAATATTTAAAAAATTCTAACAATAGTGACGACAGATAAGACAAATAAACTCCAACAGGATCACGATAAAATTAGGCAAAATGGTATTTCTTTTTAATTTCTGCTTACTCTTGTTCCGTCACTCCGTTAACTGCAAGCTGGAAGGGGGAATGGAGGTGAAGAACGATCTGAAAACCACGAGTGTCGCTTAAAATGTTGAATAAAACATACTTCACATGAGTAATTACTAACCATGGGGTAGGAAATGTGAGAGCACAGGCCAATGAGGAAATGATGAGTGTGCCTTTGATGGTGGCGATATTTTATTTTGACATGAAAATATTTTTCGATCTGAAGCGAGGAAACTACATTGCCATCCTTTGCTCGCTTCGCTAGCATATGAGAAGACTTGTCATATTCTCTATGCTGCGCAACCCAATTGCGCTACAGTTTGCCTATGGGTTGACACATCATGTGATATCATTGTATCCTAAATCAGCAGACGCGCAGATTAATGCCTATGATGATAATCACTGGATTTGCTGGTCCAGACTTGAATATTTATTTACAGACTGCTGCCATGTGGCTGAAATATTGCAAACAAAAACAAAATTTTCATAAAGGGATCATGTCTTGAGTTGTTGGTTGAAGTGGACATAAAATCTCTGCTGCAGGTTTGTGATTCTGCTGGTGGAGATTCTCAGCCTGATGTTCAGGGAGACGGAGATCATACAGGGCAGGATACAGACACTCAAAGCCGAGAGGTAACCCTAACACTGGATAGTTGTATATTCTTGAATTAGTCAGTGGTTGTGAACATGTGACGAACTTTCTTGAATGTAATGAACAATCTTGAATTTACTTCCAGGTTTTTTCTGCGCATAGGACAATCTGAGCCTTCGGTTGATGTGGATATATCAACACCTAATTAACCATTTATTTGAAATCATTGATTCTGACTGGTCTATGAGAGGTTTCACATCACGATAACCATCACCTATTACCATATATTACTGTAGATAAGGAGACCTCATAGATAAGCCAACCCCCTTACTTGACCCTTAAAATTAGTTTCAAAATCATATGTTTCGGATGTTAGCCAATGGGGATCTAATGGCAGCCATGTCAACCACAAGACAACAGGCATTTACAATCCTGGATGTAAACATAAGAGATCAATAACTTGTAAATGTGATTTGCCGGGTTTGGAAATATAATGTAATAGAGGACAACTGGCATTTACAATCCTGGATGTAAACGAAAGAGATCAATAACTTGTAAATATAATTTTCGGGGTTTGGAAATATAATGTAATAGAGGACAACTGGCATTTACAGTCCTGGATGTAAACATAAGAGATCAGTAACTTGTAAATATGATTTGTCGGTTTTGGAAATATAATGTCATAGAGGACAACTGGCATTTACAGTCCTGGATGTAAACATAAGAGATCAGTAACTTGTAAATATGATTTGCCGGGTTTGGAAATATAATGTCATAGAGGACGACTGGCATTTACAGTCCTGGATGTAAACGTAAGAGATCAATAACTTGTAAATATAATTTGCCGGGTTTGGAAACATAATGTAATAGAGGGTGATATTATGAAAGGTAAGTTGTTCTTTCTTGGGTCAGTGATCCCTGGCTGAAAGTGAGAAAGTGTGTGCCTGTCTCAAATGAGGTATACCTTTGAAGTTCTGGATGACAACTGGTCTGAAACAACCCACATTTGTCATAAGAGGCCACCAACAGGATCGCGTGGTCAGCCTTGTTGACCTGGTTGGCACATGTCATCGTATCTGAGTTGTGTAGATCGATGCTCCTGCTGTTTATCACTGGATTATCTGGTCCAAATTTGATTATCTACAAACTGCCGCCATATAGCTGGAATGCTGTTGAGTGCGGAGTTGAACAACTAACAAACCAACTGGTACTACAGTCTAACAATATGATATTAAATGATATTATTGATATAAATTTAGTGATGAACAGGATAGAATCAACAGTCACTTGCTTGATAACAGTGTTAGAACTTACATGTCTCTCTTACAGTAATTCATCCATATGTTTCCATCCTTCCTTACTGCTTTCTTACTTCAATGTGAATATTACAACATGGGATGATGTCATTGATCTGGCTGTTGTAGCCTAGAGATTAAAGAGTTCGCTAGTCATGCTCAAGACCCTAGTTCGATGGGTACAATGTGTGAACCCCATTTCTGCTGATCCCCGCCATGTTATTACTGAAATGTTGCCAAAAGCTACATAAAACTGTGTAAAACTAAACTCCCTCCCTCACTCACTCACTCACTCATACAAGCAGATTATCCATGAATGTCAGTTTACATGTACAGTTATTCTGAATGGGAAAATTTACAACTTTTCACCTCAACTCATCTCCTCCAAATTAATGGCAATGTATAGCATGTTGTCTAGTTTGTTGGACTGTAAAATCACATGTCTAACATTTGTCCACAGGGGTAAGGCTGTCCTTGACCTCCTAATGGCCTTGACCTGTGTTCCTGACCTGCCAGACAAGCCTTTATCTCCAAAAAAGATCATGAAGTCGGGTATTGGTGACCAGCTGATGGAGAAAGTCTCTGACGAGGATGTGAGTAGGCATCACCATGTTCCAGCCTCCAGAACAAGAATATGTCTAGTTCATTTCAAAGATCAATATTTACCTTAAATCTGCAGGAATATCAGTAAAAATTTCAAACTAAATGTTAGTTGTAAACCAGGGAATAACTGCCATTACCAACATAAAGAATATGCCTGGGCTTACACATGATTGTTGCTGAAAAGGTTGGGCAAACCCACAGAACTGTCTAAATGTAAAGTTATGCAACCTATGGGGCTTACATGAAATGATTGTCTTGCTATAAGCCTGTAAGTCACAACCGTGTAGAAGGCTGAAGAACAATAAGCTCAGTGTTAGATTCTTGCAGTGAATGGAATTCTTAGTAATATAGTTTAAGAAATGAGATTCCAGTATTTAGTAAATATTGATAAAATATTGATAAATTTTCTCTCTGAACCATAATATTTCCCCCTCCTCCCATGACTCCCTGTACTTCTGTATTCCTGATAGCCCTAGATACAGCAAGTGAAGACTCCCACAGGTTAACGTCTGCCAATTTGCCAGCAGAAGGCACTAAATTTGGACTCTAAACTGTCTCTGATGAAACAGGATTTGCATGTAACATATGTTATATTTGGGATTACACTTTCTCCGTGTTGTACTGATTCCAATAATTTTGTTGGATGGTGCCCCATCTGGGATTCAACCCACACTGCTAGAGTCAAGCACCTAATCAGGGACTAATTTGCATGTGTCGTTCTGCAGGTGCATCAGTACTCTAAATTATTTGTTTTCACATTTCAGAGAGCGAGGATAGTATATTGTAGGGAGAAACAATTCATTTCACACATAACTCTCTTAAATTCAAGTAAATATGCTCCTCTTTAAATCCTTCATGCATAGTTGATCGCAAATAATGAATTGAATTCATAAAGGGATTCAGATGAATTTACGCAATGCAAATCATAACAGCCCTAGGACTCATCAGTCAAGTGATCTGAGGCCTGGTTGACCCAGTTGTGTAAGATGCCAAATTGCTTCCCTTGGTTGTGCCAGGATCCCTGCATGATATTAAACATATCAATATTTTCGTTACCTTTGGTGAACATTATCCCAAGTATCCATAAATGTGAACTAATTCTTACATTTATTTTTGTTAACCCGTTATTGTTGGGTTTGCACTGATGGGCTTCACCTCTTGTTTCAGCTGGCAAAGCTGGTGGAGGAGCTCACCAAAACAGCCATTAAAGCAGTCTTTGAGCTGTTTCTCATGGCCAGACAAGTAAGTGAGGTTTATCAGAATCAGAACTGTGATAACACATTCTGTCAATTACTGAGTGAGTTTTGACAAACACAAATGGAGAAATGTTTTTAAAAGTCTCACATAAAGGAGGTTCTTTGTATTCACTAACCAAACATGTCAACCATACTTACATCTTAGCATTACACAGTCATACCCAGATATAACGCAGATCAACTGCCCACTTTTATCACTTCTGTCAAAGATGAGGGACATCGCTTAAGATGTTAATCACTGGTTTGCAAAGGTACAGTATTTACATGATGTAGGGACATATGTGTAATATTGTTCATTATGTTGTCAAACAAGATTGGATATAGAAAAATGTATCTTATCTTATATTGTTTAACACCACACTCATGTATACACAGTAATATGTCAACAGCCTGTAAATGTCATACCTGATCTGAGATCCACACACAACCAAATCTTAGCCTTCTGATTGTGTTGTGTGTCATTTTGGAACGACCCGCGATGATCTATGTTAGAATTGGTCTTCAGTAACCAATGCATAAGGCAACTAACGGGATTGGGTGGTCAGGATTGCTGACTTGGTTGACACGTCATTGTATCCCGACACTACTGCCATATTATCTAGTCTAGATGTGATCATTTACAGACCACTTCTTTAAGACGTGAATATTGCTGACAGAGGCATTATGCAACAAATGCAGAAAGAGTTGAATGAGTTGTTGAAACTTTCATAATAATGCTGAGTGTGTCCTCCACAGGCCAACTGGAACCACAGCGAAGGCAACTTCTTCAACATCAGTTGGATGGTGCGAGTATTGGAGGAGATTCGCACGACAGTACGTACACACATATACATGTATCATTGCTGTGTAGAGAACGAGGATTTTGCTCTTCCTGAATTGGGGCGATGGGGTAGTTGGCAGTTGTGTCCCGCTGAAGACCCTGGTTCTCCTCTCCACATGAGTAGAATGTGCAAAGTCATTTTCTAGTGTTCCCCACCCTGACTGACTGACTGACTGACTGACTGACTGATTTCTTTTAAACTTTTACCATTATTTTCCTACACATGCTTACAACAATCAAGAAAATGTTTACAAAATTATGGAGAAATGTTATGGAGGAGACTTCATATAATCTATGCCAAGTGAAAGTGAGTTACAGTCATACGTGACGTCAGAAATATTGCAGCTGTATAGTGATAAGATCAAGTCTGTACATATACACTTTTAGTTACACGGTGAAAGTTTACCAAGTAATGTTAAACCTCACCACAAAACTCAGGGGCAAAAGTGGGACAAAGTCGTATCACTGCGCAAATGAAACAGGTGCTGATTAATACTGTGATCAAGATGGTTGAGGATACTTCCTGTTGAGACAAGCACACAAGTATGTTGTTTCTATTGCAGCTTCACATGCCAGAAAACTTCATCATTTGTTTATGTCTTGATTTTAGAAACATAACAATAAGAAACATATTTTCTCTAGTTTGATTTGATGTTTCTTTATTTATGAATATTGATTAATCTCCCAAGCACATTGATAATTGCCGATAATTTGACTGATTAAACGATTAGCCACAGAAGCACTAATAAGCAGCACAAGATTTCAAATCATTGATATATACATGTACAGACATCTTCATTCATGAAGGAGTGAGCTTCTATTCAAAATGTTGTGTTTCCAGGAAAAGTTTGTGGAGCGAGTGATTGCCCAGATGATGGAGTTGATCTCACCTGCCAAATTTGACACATTGGCTCCAGAAGAAGGGGTCGCCCTCTACCAGCAGTTCTCGTTACTACTGACATTCCTGGAGTACAGTCCACGTATCACCAAGTTCATCAAGCAGCAGTACCATGAGGAATTCAAGTAAGTCTCACGGGGAATACAACCCAGGTAAACATAATAGAAAATAGAAACAGTTGGTCTAGAGTTAGAATAGGACTGCAAACCTCAGATAAATGTCTTGATAATCCTTCAGATGATCTTTACTGGTTACTGCCATTTTATGTGAAACAAATGCAAGTGATGAGGTTAATTAATTCTGATTGGTCCTTTGGAAGGACATAAAAGAATATAACTGAAAACAGACTGGTGCAAACATCAGAGCTGGACTTTCACCGTGAACTCCCTTACCTCAGGAAGTTGTAGTGGAGATGCTTGTGCTGTCTCTTAGGAGGATTCTGTGTAAATCAGGATGTAGGATCAGTATGAACCCTTCACGGAAATTTACCTGCCTCATATGAAATTCTTGATTAGAATAGGGCTCAAGCAATCTATGCTTGCCATAAAAAAATATGCTTGCTGTATAAAATATCTATGCTTGCAATATAAGATTCTTGCTAGCAAATCTTCTCTCGTAGGATATTCGGAATAAGAATATGGCCCAACAAATGTATACTTGTCTCACTGGCGACAATTAGACTGAGAAATATTGGCAGAGGGATTCCCAGCAGTTCAATCGTCTCCAAGTATATGAAACCTATTTTTTAGTCACCCCTTAGGTGATATTTGCAGAATATTGCATGAAATTGTGCTGTCTTGGTCACTCGAAACAATTTTTCAGATATTTCATTCAAGTGCCGAAAGTTGCAAGGAAGCTTCCCCCTCAATACCCTGTGTCCAGTTCCACCAGGAACATCATGGACCAGGTCATTGCGAAGGTGCTCAGCCACAGCCGTTCCTCATCACGCTCACCCAGGTACCACTACCACTACCACTACCACTACCACTACCACTACCACTACCACTACCACTACCACTACCAATTCTGCTGCTACTACTACGACAAATTCTGAGGCTGCTACCACCCACATGTCACTTGTCTTATACTGTCAACTACTGTTATTATATAAGAACAGCATGTTAACCAGTAAACGTTTATCTAATACATAGCTCATTGCATAGAAAATGTCTGGAAATTGTTCTCATCCTTCTTTCAGGTAGTCCCTGTGTCTGCAGCATCTCCATGACAATCCCAGACAGCTGTGGCCAAATCTTGTCCAGTTCCACAACAAAGTCAATCTAGATCCTCCATGAGGGCATATGTCAAAACCTTCTTCCCACAATCCTTCAATGTAACCCATTACGGTTTTGGTTGAATTTGACATCAGATACCACAATCAGCGATTACAGTCAGTTTGATTTCATTTGCGACTGATGGTGTGCGAGTTGCACTTGTGAAATTGAAATTTCAATACAGACACTTGATGATTACCAGGCTGTTCTACTATCAAGTAGTTCCCCATTGTGAAAAAAAGCAAAAAGAGACAAGATAATGGCAACAAGATAATAATCATTTATATACAACTTTTTTATTCATGTCTCCAAAATTATGAGTTGTTCTGGCAATTTCATGTGACTGCAAAGTTTATTTTTGTTTTTTTGGCAATAATTTGATTTTGTGTTAGTGAGCAATTCAGTGGTCTCAAATGAAATCAATGAAGTGTAGGTTTCAAACACTTCAGTCTAACAGTTTTCAAGCTTGCTTATTTATTGTCTCATACATGTCTCATATAGTGTAAATATTTCATTGAAATTATACAGTATATTGATTAACTTGACCAAATTATTAACCTCACTATATATTCATGAATACATTTCATTCATCAGTAGTAAGTCACTTGATTGTCTGACCACTGTCATACAGCTGGTATATTGTAGATTGTATTGTTGAGCAACCAACCGACTTTCATCAATATGGAGGCGGCCTGAAGAAGGACATAACAAAGAATGACAGACCAGCAACTGGTTAATCCACCTCGCTGAAGGCTGGTGCACTTGAGAGTGTCTGTAAAGATCTTGACATGTTTGTTTAATGGGTTATCAATTGCACTTTTTATTAGGTTTTCATAGAGGGAGAAAAGTATGTCTTATGGTAACCGTTATTTGCAATGTTTGAGATGTTTGCAATGTTAACGATATTATTAGTGTTCTTCTTACATGGGGATGGTAGGTTACATGGGGATAGTAGGTTACATGGGGATGTTAGGTTAGACTAGAGGTTAAGGCTCATCAAGCCGAAGACCTGGGTTTGATTCCCCACATGGGTACAATGTGTGAATCCCATTTCTGGTGTCCCCTGCTGTGATATTGCTGGAATGTTGTTGAAAGTGGCATAAAACCTTCCTTACTTACTCACTCACTCCTTAGATTCAACGTGAATACCTCAGTAAGACCAACTCACTGTAGTTGGTACATCTCACAAGTCCATCCCATGTTAATCTGTGTTCTGAATAGGCATCACCTACACTGATGTGATGCATGTGTGATCACAGTGATATATACTGAGGGAAAAAAATAAGGGATCACATGAGTGCACAAGTCTTCCTTTTTGTTTTTTCAGGTTTTTTCACAAGCATTGTATTGCATAGTATGTGAAGAAACCTGGAAAAAAAATTAGGGAACACTTGTGCTTTCATGTGATTCCTTATTTTTTTCCCTCAGTATAGTTTCCACATTTTGCTAGCCAGTCGGGCTAGCTATGCCTGAAAGTTTCAAGCCCACAAAGTTATTCACTAACCCGAAATTTGTAAGAAGACACGGGTGTCATCATTAAGCTGCTAATATGAAGAACATTTTTATCAAGCCATAATCTTGCATGTTTTAAAAGTGTATTATAACTTATCAAGTCGGAGAGATTGATATATTTACAAAATTAAAATTCTTGAGCCAGTCGGACTGGCATCGGTGGAGATTTACTGGCCCAACTGAATTTTACTAGCCACAAGCTAGTGGGCCAGCGGCTAGTTTACTCACTGTGTGACCATTGTCCAGACTGATGTGCATTCTGTGTGTGTGTCCATGATGGATCTCTGTATTGTTGGTAGCCTCAAAGCCCTACCTCAGTAGTTATGTAGAAAGACTTGCCACAGGAAGAAATGGAAGGGTTAATTCTGTCTTTGTGCCAAAACCCTTGAGAGCACTTGACTGAATCTTCAGAATATTTTCAGATTTAGTGTTTTAAAGATTTAAAGACCCTGACCTCGTTTTTCAACATTTTTGTTTCTGTTAGGTCCTGGGATTAAAGTAGTTGGTTGCTAGCTGTATGTTAAGACAATACAGATCTAAAGATCTGTAGGCTACTTTATTTGTCAGGGCACCAGAGCTACAAAGTGACTGTAGCTATGACTGTTGTGAGTATACTAGTATGTTAAAGTATGGGTATCACTTTAGATCTACGATCTATTGCTGTCATGTCAATGTGAGTATGACACTTATGATCACTTTAGCTCTACGACTAGAAAGTTTATGTTTAAGTGTTGGAGTTACAATAAGCTTAGCTCTTTGTCTGTAAGTAGTGAATGTTAAACTGTTGGAGTTCCAATCACCTTGGCTCTTTGACTGTAAGAAGTAAATGTTAAAGCGTTGGATTTACGATCATCTTAGCTCTTTGACTATAAGTAGTAAATGTCAAAGTGTTGGAGTTACGATCATCTTAGCTCTTTGACTGTAAGAAGTAAATGTTAAAGCGTTGGATTTACGATCATCTTAGCTCTTTGACTATAAGTAGTAAATGTCAAAGTGTTGGAGTTACGATCATCTTAGCTCTTTGACTGTAAGAAGTAAATGTTAAAGCGTTGGATTTACGATCATCTTAGCTCTTTGACTATAAGTAGTAAATGTCAAAGTGTTGGAGTTACGATCATCTTAGCTCTACAACTGTATGAGTATATATTAAAGTGTGGGAGTTTTCACCTTTTCTATACAATCATTTTGTGGAAGGGGGGCAAAACTTCAAGTGAATTGTCATCTGCTTTGGGTGAATCTATTGAAGGAAGTATCTGTTATGTTTTAGATAAGAAATGCTGCTTCTGATTGTGTTGGATATGAGGCAAGTTAGCCAGAGAATTTTGATGAACCATTGTATAGGGATATAGAACCCTCAATGATTGTCAATAACCCGCTTGATGTCCTTGCACAAATTTTTCATGTTCATCCCTGAAAAAACGAAAGACATATTGTATGCCACTCCCTGAATATATGCTTTTATAAGAGACCATCCACTAAAAACTGTCATAATGTTTTTGATCTCCTTTCATTCCCTCTATAAATTTCACCAGTCCTTTTGTGCCAGCAATTTTAACATCAATGTATTTCATAGCTGCTCAAGGAGGAGTGAGGTAGATAAGTGGTTAAAGTGGTCATCTGTCACAACGAAGACCTGAGTTCAATCCCCCACATGTATATAATGTTTGAAACCTATTTCTGGTGTCCCCTGTTGACACATTGCTGGAATATTGCTAAAAGTGGCATAAGACTAAATTCACATGCTCACACCTGCTCAAGTATACTGAACAACAAAAGAAACGCAAGTTTTGAAAGTATGAAATCTCATTAAAGTAAGTGTTCATGTCTTCTATAAGTAAACTTGACAAGAAACCAGAGTTCTTTTCCTTTGCTGTTCAGCATAGAAAAATGCTGAATCAGCATCAGCTTCCTTACATCAGCAGTACTGCCATTGCACATCATTTTAGAACCAATGCCATGTGTCAAGAGTTATTCATATTTTATTAAGTCAGATATATTATTTATTTATTTGTGTCAGTCTCATGAGTGTATAGTCAAGAAATGTGCAGCTTAATATTTTGTCAGTGTTATGATTTTCAGAGATGTGATTTCACTTTGTATTTATACAGGAATGCATTGCACATGTCAAGCTCAACAAATGGATTTTCTAGCATGTGTTGTTCTCTATATCAGTGTTCTATGTTCTTACTGAAAATGATAGGAAAGGGGACAAATTTATGTGAGAACAATACCAGGGTTTCAGTATTTTCTCCTTTAGCCCTCAGTAGGGATACTCTGTCAAGATTTATGCATGAAAGCAGTCAGGGCTGAGATATTCTCACCTGCAGCCTTAAACAAGGATACAAAATTTCACATATAACTTTCACACATTAGTTATGCCTTATCCTATGACTGAGGGCGAATATGCTATTTTGTGATATTCCTGGCAGTTGTATGCATCAGTTCAATGAAATTGTGATGAAATATTTAATTCATTGTGTAACTTTTTATCATTGTTGATGATTGAGTTGACTGATATTGTCTTGGCATATACATAGTTTTGTTAAGTTTTAACTCTCTCTTATCAACTAACACACTTTTTAAGTTATAAAGAAACATTATATATCCAAAATAAACCTAAACTTATTTGTGATTTTGAAAGACATGGCTCAGTATCACTCTGCTTTTATGATTTTTGTCACCTGCTGCCTGTAGAAACAGAAAACTGCATTACAATGTTATAGACACCTAATATTTACCATTTTTGTAAATTTTGTGTGATGTTTTTCTAATCTTTTTTATTGTTCTGCTCAAAGCTCGCTACTGCTGGATGTTGTAATTCAGAATTCTTTCTTGGATTTCTGTTACTGGGGTCAATTAACTGTTCAGAATTGTCCCCCTTACCTATACCAGGATGTGATGGTCATGTGTTTGATGCTGATGAACCTGGTTTGTGATCCCAGTTTGAAATATCTCAGTCAGTTATCAGTTTACTACAACCACCTGTAACATGCATCACATTTTTGAAGTGAGGTATCTCCTTTGTTAAGTATATTCTTCTTAGGCTGGACCAATTTTATACCTTGCTTTATGGATTTTGTCCTCAGGAAACCTAAAGGCAAGAGGGAAAAAAATGATAAAATCAATCAAAGCAATATTTTTCCTAGATACTTAAAGTATTTTACATTTGGCAATTTCTGAAGTATGGGGCAATAAACAATCTAAAATATTTTCTTGTAAGTTTGCATTTTTGGAAGTAAGAACAAGGATATTATTTTTGGATCAGGGAAAGTTATTATTTTTGTTTCTTATTCTTGAGAAAATATTACAAGCGGATCCATAAAAGAAGAAACAAATTGGTCAGGCCTTGCCTAAATTTTCTTGTTGGACTTTTCTCAGTGTAACATTTAGTTATACTCAAGCCTAATACTTATAAAATTATTGTTATCTATTTTTTCTTCAACCATGTTCTGTAAATATTTCATGTCCATATGATTTTCATTTCAATTGTTTTCAGTCTGAGTAAACTTAGGCTCAGTATTAAGCTGTGTAATGAATATTACTGAGCCTAAGTTCACTTAGACTGATGTTTTTTTTCTGGCTGCCGCTGTGATATCAGTGATATCCAAGACTTATATTTTTTCCAGAACATGGGCAGTTAAAGCAAAAATCTAAAATTAGGCTTTTAGAGGCATTGTTTTTCAAGTTCACTCTCACTGAATTGCTCAAAGCACTGATTTCTAACACATTGTTAGAAAATTCAGTTTAAAGTCTCAGAGGTTAGGTACTGGTGTTTTTGTGTCCAAGAAACTACCTTATATATTCACAGTTTCATTCCTGTGTATCATTACATTAGGATTATATTTTTCGAGTGGGAAATTGTATTTTACTTTTTTTTCTTATTCTCGAAAGAATATGGTCGGCAGATCGGTAAAACACGAAATAAAATTCGTCTGGCCTGACCTTAGTTTGAAACTTGACTGAAAGACTTTTTTTGCCAGTATTTAATTGTACCTTAAGAATTGAGGACAGGTGCAGTAAATGTTTTTGTTCGTACAGATAACAGACATATTTTCTTGAGTTATCCCAAGTTATATATTCTCATAACAAACTGTTTGTGCGGCAGCGCATGGACTATCCTCCTAAGACAGGGAATAACTATAGGTCCCATTTCCACCTTTACTGAAAGAGGCATAATTTTGTAGTTATAAGTTGGCTGGACTCACGAGTACATGTTGAAGCAGTGGGGTAGCAGAGTGGTCTAAGTGTTTTGCTCACGCTGAAGACCCAGGTTTGATTCCCCACATGGGTACAATGTGTGAAGCCCATATCTGGTGTCCACAGCTGGAATATTGCAAAAGGCGATGTAAAACCATACTCACTGTACATGCTACAATCAATCAACATCTGGTTCATGATCTGCAGTGCAAATGTTGGTTCATTGTAGGATTTGCAAAGGATCTGTACTGCCAGCTGAGAAATGGCAACCATTTTTCCCAGTATTTTTATGCTTTTGATAAAGATGCTAAAGTAATGTGCTGCTGTTCACAAAGTAAAATGCCTGTTACTATAATTTACACATAGATTATCAATCAGTTTTTCTTAATTGAGCACCATTATTTTGTTTTAAGCAAATACAAATAATATGATGGCTGAAATCTGACTGGCCAATAGGAAGGGAGATAACTCATATCTGACACCTGGTGCCATTATTATTAAGCTGCAAATTTCAGCCTCGTTTGGCATGGGTAGAAACAGGTGTTTGTAGTCAGTTACCTCCCTTGCCCAGTGAGCCCATGCACGAAAGGATCTCTATTTATATAAAGAGTATTTTTAATCATAGCCCATATTTTTGCTGTCGTTGTGTATGGATCAGTGTCTTGAACTGTATTGTACATAGTACTGTTTATCAAATATTGCTAATCAACAAAGCTGCCTTATACTTTGCTGGATGCCTTAAGGCTCTTTGCCTCGAGTCCAATTCATTTCATGAAAATTGTTTGTAAATCTTCTTAAGCCTACAATAGCTTGATAAAAAAATAATTTAAATGTTAAGAAAACATTATGTGGATCCTCAAGACCAAAATAATAATAATAATAATCTTCTAAGTGATATACGTGTATAGCAAAATTCATTGTGTTGTTCAATTGGATCAACTCAGATTGAAAACATTTAAGAAAAAGAATGTTGTATGTTCCCTGAAAAACTAAGCCGATTAGATAATGTGAAACAAAAGTAGATATTCAGTTAAAATATACTACCCAACAAAAGTTAAGCATCACTTTGCTCATTCGTGCCACAGTAGTCAATCTGTCATAACTAGTTACGAGAGAAAGTTAAGTGCTTTGTAATCTGTTGTATGACAGATGAATTATAATATACTGCTCAAAGTAGTTGTGGATCTCCTAATGCTCACATATTTATGTTTATGTTTATCACCCATGCTATAACATAGTACACATTAATAAGAAGTTAGTTATATATGCTTGCATACCATTCATTCACCTGATGCAGCAGTAAGGATATACTCCAAAATGCTGTGTTCCTCATAATAAAGTAGAAATAAAGACTCTCTTCCCTATCAAATCAGTTGTATCCCTCACTTCTTTTGAGTAGTGTATAAGGCCATTATTTAGTGGTTCAAACATTTAAGGCGAATGAATTCTGAATATTTTGTGAATAACTTTGACGTTTAAGAATATGCGCACTGTGCTGTGAACAGGCGTGTGAAATACTGTAGTGTACGTTGTTGGTTGTCATCAGCCTTTGGTGCATGTCTAAAGCTATACAGTGTACAAGTGTGTGTCTACAACTGATTGAAATTTTCCTTGTGTAACAGATGTAACAATAATTTTGAAACGAACCCATTGTTCAAGTTTCAGAATACCTGCATGTTTCTGCATGTAAAACAGTGAAACAGATGTAAGAATCATTATGAAACAAACCTTTGTTCTGGTTTCAAAATACCTGACTGTTTCTGTATATAGAGTAATGTTATTTGTGCTGTAACTGTGTGTAACTAGTAGAAGCAGATAGCTACAAGTACACTTGTATCTGCAATACCCACATACAAGAATACCTCTCAGTGTCCATTTCATTCATCGCTGTCCGTGTTCGTGTTTGTCGCACATCCGGATCAGAGCACACAGCACTGTGTCGTGCATCACTGCTTCAGGATGTGAATCTGTGGTGTAACCTTGTACCAAATGTACAGAGCTTATCATGAGCTTTGACTAGGCACTGTTCTTATGTACTCCATGAACTTCAACCAGTACTTAAATGTGGTCATCGATAATCCGTTCTGTGGTCATACACTCTGTCATTGTGAATGGGGTAGCCTTGTGGTTAAAGTGTTCACTCATCACGCCTAGACCTGGGTTCGATTCCCTACATGGGTACAATGTGTGAAGCCCATTTCTGGTGTCTCCCCCACAGTGATATTGTTTGAAGATTGCTAAAAGCAGCGTAAAACTAAACTCATTGTGTCTCGGTTGATGCATGTCTTTGTATTGTTATGGTGTAGATCTGTGCTCATGATGGCAGTTAGTGGATTGTCTGGTCCTTCATCAGTTAATTAGAGACCACAGTCATATATCTGGATTTTAATTAAGTTCAGTGTTAAATGACAAATGTATGAAAACAATTTCCACCTTGCTGAGGAGATCTGGTGTACCTATCCTATTTCTCAGCAGTTTGGCATTCCCACATGGGTACAATGTGTGAAGCCCTTTTTCTGGTGTGCCCAGCTATGATATTGCTGGAGTATTGCTCTGAGTGGCCTGAAACTCACTCACTCAAAGTTGGACAGTCTCATAATGGAGCAGAGATCAAAGATCATAAATCATTCTGGAGAAATTGTATGGATCTCCATCGATGAATGTTGAGAAGCTAGATACATCAGACAAAGTTTGATGTATACCTGTCTCAAAAGTGGAACCTACACGAACAAATTCAAATTTGGTAGTGTAAGTTTATATGATGAAGTCTGTAAGGAGTACCGTGACCATTGCTGAACTGAAATTATGAGAAACCTTTTACAAAGTTTTCACTAGTGGAACCTATGGGAACAAATGCAAACTTAGTAGAAGCTTATGTAAGTCTCATGAATGATTGTCGTAAGTTTGATGCCAAAGGTTGTGGGTTGTCCATTTGTTTGGGGTAGATAATTCATAATTAGTGGTTGCTCATTGGTTGATCTCAAGAGGGATATGTTTGCTTGTAACATCAAAAGTTGATATGGTATATGTTTATATTAATGGTTTTAGAAACCATTTTAGCTTTCTTTTCGCCTATAGTGATGAGTGATTTTATAGCTTCTGGTATGTTGATATATTTACCATTTTTACAGGAATTATTTTGCATTTATGATTTAGAATATAGATGACATCAGTGATCTTGCTGCTATGATTTGCTTTCTTCTAAATACGCTAGAATATTTTGCAGAAAGACATGTTTTCCAGTATCCATTTGATTTTGTTTATTCACTGTTTAGCATTTTGGGCTAAATGGAATCTGGTTTGGCTGGCACTTGATGCTGGCTAATCTCAGTTATTAACATTTATGTTAAATTGAAATGCAAAGAAAATTTAATTAGGAGATAAACATTATGTGTTGGCCAATTTCCTGGTGTTATTGAGTATTTGAAGCACAGGAATGCATTTGGAACCGACAGTGTCTGCACGCGTGATGCTGATTAGTCACATTAATGTTTTATGTGTATTAGAATATGCATAGAAAATCAGTTATTTAGTTTAGTTTATGAATGTTTCTATTGTGAATTAATATGTGAATTGCATTTTTTGAAGCTGACAGATTTAGGGGTTGTCAATGATTCTGCCACAATCAAACAATTGGTTCATTGTGTGAAACGCTTCAAATGGCATTTTATTTATTGTAAACTGATTTGCATTGAACAAACAAACATGAATGTTGTAGAGTGAGATCAAGACAACCACAGGTAATCTTACATTGTCATTGTGTACTTCTCAAACACCTGGTGTCATCACCTTACCTGCTGTTGTGCTTTTTATGCCCATTGGAATTTGTTTGAGGTGTAGTACATTCTGAATATTCTCTGCGTTTGATGTATAATGTAGCATAAAGCAGCACTTTTAACTGGTTACCTTGATCAAAAATGAGACATGTTCCAATCTTTAATTAGGATTAAGACTGTCTCTGTGTTTCCACAGAAGAAAGTTTCTCAGAATCCAGTGTATATGTCCAAATTTGAAATTAGTGGTGAATTGTTGGTTGCAATGACCAGAGACCATGTAATAGAGTAACCTAGAATGCAAGACCGTAAACTTTGTGTTTTGCAGACCTTATTTCAAATGCTTGTCTCTTTTTTCATGCCTCACCTCTTGTTTAAATCCTAGAATCCCAGACTTGGCAGCATCAAGATATATTTGTAAAAACCTGATACAAGATTCTGCTGCAGTTTGTGGAATTAGGTAAACTCATTGAACTCATAATTTTTGCATGAATACACATTAAATGTTTTGACTAAAATATAACATTAAATAATTTCTGCACCCTCCTACCCTGTCAGTGATATTTGTCAGGTATTTATGTCACTCTCCCAGTATTCAAGGTTTGTTCTTAGCCTTCTCAATGCATCACCTGCAAATTTATATTCAAAACATATTCACAGATTTTTATCTAGTGTGCAGGTGTTGAGTAAGAAGTACATATTGATGATACAGGTGAAGCCTTGGGCAGTGATGTATTGTGTCAACATGTCCTGTCACTATGTTAATGTATGTTGTTACCTGTGTAACCATGGCAACTGCTGATTGATATGTGAAGGCGAGATCACTGTCACAACCATTATGTTTGCAATAAACCAAGTACTTCTTTCAACTTCTTATCTTGCTTGTTCTGTGAATGTGAACCAAACAGGCGACTCTGAATTTTGGTCGTTCATTTTGCATAAAAGAGATCTGTTTTATGAAGTTACATGTTGCTCATCACTGACATGCTAATTGTTACTGCAGTCAAAGAAAGTCTGCAGTTGGGTGGCTGAGTGGTCAAGGCTTTTCCCTGTCTTGCTCTTGTCTGGGTGTATTTCCCTCAGGGAGCCACATGGTTCCACTCAATGGTGGCAAAATACCAGTTTACACTTGGTCAAGTTCAAGCAAATACTAGTGACAACCTAATCTTTGTTACGAAGTAAACCAGATATTCATTTAAGGTTTCTAGGAGGCTTCCAAAATCTGCCCCCTTCTGGTGTCACCTGATGTGATATTTGGTGAATACTGAGAAAAATGGCAAGTCTCACTTTCACTCCAGGGCTCTAGTAGATCATATCGACTGCAAGTTGTGTTTACTGATAGTGCTAACATGCAAGATTGAACTCCTTCGCTGCCTTAATGGCTAAATGTGTTTCTTTTTTGGGTTTTACTTTTGTTAAATTATTATTGATTTTGACTGTTGGTTTAAGTACTTGCTTGTTTCATTGTTTACAATCTGAAATAATCATGTAACATATCTATATTGTGTGATATTCTGTTCTTTTTAAGCACCCTAATACAATCACCGCTCGAGAAGGACATGGTGACTGTTTTCTTTGGTCGTTTTGATGTAATATTTGTTTTCTATAATTTCTTCCAACAATATAATCCAGCTGTTGCCTTGTTGGTATTTCATGCTTGCTTGTCAGATTAACAAATTATGTCATGCTCGAAATACCCAATGAGCATATTTGCATGTTAGTTGCACGGTACTTTGTTTAAAGTTGTGCACACAAATTTGGAGATGCAGTCTGAATTAAGTGTACACACTCCCACTGCTTATGTGGAGGGTGAAGATCCAGGGCCTGGATTTTCATGGCTCTCATAGCACCAAGAAAGTCCAGTGTTCATGTTATTGTATGACATTTATGACTATCTTAGTGCTAAGAGAGCTTTGAAAATCTAGGTCCAGGTCATCAGTAACCTATGCTTGTCATAAGAGGTGACTAATGGGAGTTCTTCAGTAACTTATGCTTGTCATAAGAGGCGACTAATGGGAGGTATTCAGTAGCCGATGCTTGTCATAAGAGGCGACTAATGGGAGGTTTTCAGTAGCCTATGCTTGTCATAAGAGGCAACTAATGGGAGGTCTTCAGTAACCTATGCTTGTCTTAAGAGGTGACTAACGGGAGGTATTCAGTAACCTATGCTTGTCATAAAAGGCAACTAACGGGAGGTCTACAGTAGCCTATGCTTTTCATAAGAGGCTACTAATGGGAGGTCTTCAGTAACCTATGCTTGTCATAAGAGGCGACTAATGGGAGGCATTCAGTAACCTATGCTTGTCATAAGAGGCGACTAACGGGAGGTCTACAGTAGCCTATGTTTTTCATAAGAGGCGACTAATGGGAGGTCTTCAGTAGCCTATGCTTGTGATAAGAGGCGACTAATGGGAGGTATTCAGTAGCCTATGCTTGTCATAAGAGGCGACTAACGGGAGGTCTACAGTAGCCTATGCTTTTCATAAGAGGCGACTAATGGGAGGTCTTCAGTAACCTATGCTTGTCATAAGAGGTGACTAATGGGAGGTCTTCAGTAACCTATGCTTGTCATAAGAGGTGACTAATGGGAGGTATTCAGTAACCTATGCTTGTCATAAGAGGCGACTAACGGGAGGTCTACAGTAGGCTATGCTTTTCATAAGAGGCAACTAATGGGAGGTCTTCAGTAGCCGATGCTTGTCATAAGAGGCAGCTAATGGGAGGTCTTCAGTAGCCTATGCTTATGATAAGAGGCGACTAACGGGAGGTCTACAGTAGCCTATGCTTTTCATAAGAGGCAACTAATGGGAGATCTTCAGTAACCTCTGCTTGTCATAAGAGGCAACTAATGGGAGGTCTTCAGTAGCCTATGCTTGTCATAAGAGGCGACTAACGGGAGGTCTTCAGTAGCCTATGCTTGTCTTAAGAGGTGACTAATGGGAGGTATTCAGTAACCTCTGCTTGTCATAAAATGCAACTAATGGGAGGTCTTCAGTAACCTCTGCTTGTCATAAGAGGCGACTAATGGGAGGTCTTCAGTAGCCTATGCTTGTCATAAGAGGCAACTAACGGGAGGTCTTCAGTAACCTATGCTTGTCTTAAGAGGCAACTAATGGGAGGTCTTCAGTAGCCAATGCTTGTCATATGAGGCAACTAACGGGAGGTCTTCAGTAACCTATGCTTGTCATAAGAGGCGACTAACGGGAGGTATTCAGTAACCTATGCTTGTCATAAGAGGCGACTAACGGGAGGTCTACAGTAGCCTATGCTTTTCATAAGAGGCTACTAATGGGAGTTCTTCAGTAACTTATGCTTGTCATAAGAGGCGACTAATGGGAGGTATTCAGTAACCTATGCTTGTCATAAGAGGCGACTAACGGGAGGTTTTCAGTAGCCTATGCTTGTCATAAGAGGCAACTAATGGGAGGTCTTCAGTAGCCTATGCTTGTCTTAAGAGGTGACTAATGGGAGGTATTCAGTAACCTATGCTTGTCATAAGAGGCAACTAACGGGAGGTCTTCAGTAACCTATGCTTGTCTTAAGAGGCAACTAATGGGAGGTCTTCAGTAGCCAATGCTTGTCATATGAGGCAACTAACGGGAGGTCTTCAGTAACCTATGCTTGTCATAAGAGGCGACTAACGGGAGGTATTCAGTAACCTATGCTTGTCATAAGAGGCGACTAACGGGAGGTCTACAGTAGCCTATGCTTTTCATAAGAGGCTACTAATGGGAGTTCTTCAGTAACTTATGCTTGTCATAAGAGGCGACTAATGGGAGGTATTCAGTAACCTATGCTTGTCATAAGAGGCGACTAACGGGAGGTTTTCAGTAGCCTATGCTTGTCATAAGAGGCAACTAATGGGAGGTCTTCAGTAGCCTATGCTTGTCTTAAGAGGTGACTAATGGGAGGTATTCAGTAACCTATGCTTGTCATAAGAGGCAACTCATAAAGGCCTTCAGTAGCCTATGCTTTTCATAAGGAGCAACTAACGGGAGGTCTACAGTAGTCTATGCTTGTCATAAGAGGCAACTAATGGGAGGTCTTCAGTAGCCAATGCTTGTCATAAGAGGCAACTAACGGGAGGTCTTCAGTAACCTATGCTTATGATAAGAGGCGACTAACGGGAGGTCTACAGTAGCCTATGCTTGTCATAAGAGGTGACTAATGGGAGGTATTCAGTAGCCTATGCTTGTCATAAGAGGCTACTAATGGGAGGTTTTCAGTAACATATGCTTGTCATAAGAGGCGACCAACGGGAGGTCTTCAGTAACCTATGCTTGTGATAAGAGGCGACTAACGGGAGGTCTTCGGTTACTTATTATTGTCACAAGAGCCGACTAACGGGAGGTTATCAGTAACCTCTTCTTGTCATAAGAGGCGACTAACGGGAGGTCTTCGGTAACCTGTGCTTGTCTTAAAAGGCGACTAACGGGATCGGGTGGTCAGACTCGCTCACTGTGATGTTATAGTATCCAAATTACTCAGAACGAGACTCATGATGTTAATTGATCACTGAATTGTCTGGCGCAGACATGTTTACAGCTAGCCTCCTAGCTGGAATATTGTTGAGTGGCAACTTAAACAACAACAGCAGCAGCAGCAAAACTCCAAACAAATAACTAATATGCAAACTGAAATTTTATGAAAATTATTTTTGACCAACCATGTTAGATTTTAATAATAATCCTCAGTACTGCGTTAAACAAACAAGCAAACAAACATGGAAGTAGAATACATGTGTAGTAGTGCCTGGGGGGGGGGGGGGGCATTTTCTGGAGCATGATATATCATTGAGCAAGTTCACATACAAACAAGAGTTAAGTATTGTGCAAAAATGAACCCTTTGTCAGCAAACTAAGTCCAGGGAAAGCAAAACAACCACTATAAATTCATATTGATTGTTCAGTGAATTGTGGTCCCGCCCTTTATGAGTCAGATATCACTGGCATAATGAAATGCCACCATCGAGACCCATTCTGTCAAGAATTTCAAATGTTAAAGCTCCGATATATGTACCATCCCAGTAGTTTCAGAAAACGCCATAGCAAGGACAGATGTTCTGTAGCGCTATTCCCGCTATATGGTGGCGGTCTGTAAGTCATTGAGTCTGGACCAGACAATCCAGTGATCAACAGCGTAAGCATCTCTCTGCGCAAATGGGAACTGATGACGTGTCAACCAAGTCAGCGAGTCTGACCACCCGATCCCGTTAGTCGCCTCTTACGGCAAGCACTGTTGCCTTTTATGGCATGCATGGGTTACTGAACATCTATTCTACCCTGGACCTTCACAGGTCGATGTTCAATAGAATGTGTTGACTACAATTCTAGCTCGGTACTCCTCAGTGGGGATTGTCTTAATACTTATAGTAATAAGGCAGTCTAAGTAAACTTATCCTCAGTACTTTTCGTTACACTCCACCACTGGTGGGGTGTAACGAGAAGTACTGAGGATAAGTTTATTTAGACTTAGTAATAAAGCCTTAGTAATATTTTACCCGGGGGAAAAAAGGCCTATAATCAAGGTGACAGCGATGGACTGCTCACTTTGTGGTCGGGATATTCCTCTCTGCAATGCTACAGCCTTAAATGGAGCAAGTCTAGATTTCCTCAGGTTCAGAATCTCTAGTCTCCCTGGGTCTCTTTTCATTTTAAATGGGTTAGTTTGCTACTATCAAAATTAGTCTATGGTAGGGACTGTCGCTCCCGAATTGGCCTTTCCAGCCACTCCAAGGGATGTTCAAAAACCGCTATTCAGAACGCCACATCATTGTCTTGCGAGATTGAAGAATATTCTGTCAGTGTGATGGACACGAGAAATGGGTCTCGCACCTATTACCCATTGGGGGAATAGAACCCGGGTCTTTGGAGTGACGAGCGATCGTACCGAGCTGAATACGAATGTACCGGCGGTCGTTAATGTGTGAACGTGGAAATCGAAGTCGAACGCTGGTCGCCGAATGGTTTAAACGTTCGCATGTAACGACGAAGACCCACGTTCGGTTCTCTACATAGGTACAATGTCGGTTATCAGTTGCGCAGATCAATGCTTACGCTGTTGATCACTGGACTGTCTGGTCCAGGCTTGATTATTTACAGACCGCCGTCATATAGCTGGAATATTGGTGAGTGCGGTGTAAAACTAAACTCAATCACTCACTACAATGTGTGATGCCCCTTTCTGGCGTTCCCCGGCCATGATATTCCTGGATTGTTCCTAAAAGTAGCGTAAAACCATAATCACACATTTTTAGACACTTTTTGTGTGATAATACATCCTGCTTCCCGATACACTTAGCTTACCATGCAGGGAGAAAACATCAGTAATGCAGACTGAGGGACATTATCAAAAGCAAAAAAGTGGAGAATCTTTCTGCACCTGTTCGTTAACCATTCTGTGTTATCTAATCCCATTTACTTGTATTTGAAACCAAAATTGGATGCATCAGTGTCATAAATGATGCCCAGTGCTAGTCCCTTTTTCAACTTATTTTTCTGTTTTGACCTATTCTGACTTGGCATATGTTGACAGGTTCCGTCGGTGGGGCAATACACCCTCGACGTTCCCAGAACACCTGGCATAGTCACCTTGTGATACTGATCCATGAGCACATGCTCAGAGTGTGTCATCATATCATATATCAAGACTCGATCGTGTGGTACAATCGACTCTGCACTTAGCAGACATTTCTCATGAATGTGGAAAGGGTTGGGTTTTTTTCAATTGTAGTTTCTTTCAATACACTTTTAATGGAGGTCATATTAAGGCTTTATATCATAACTTCCATAAATGGAACTGTTATGAAGGTACAACGGTCAACAGATAACGCCCGTAGAATAACCAGGGTTTATATCTTACAGGGGAAGTGTACACGAAAAAATCATTGTTTTCTTTTGTGAACCGACATGGAATTTTTTAATTACTTAATATCAATGTTTGAAAATATACTCATTTTTCTTACAATGAATGGATAACCCGCTCTATAAGTGCGAAAATGTTACGCCATTATGAGGCCTGTTAGCTGAGCTAAACAGGGCACAGTTACCGCCCTTCGATTATGACGTAATTGGTGCCAGCTGATTTAGACATGAGAGCAATCCGGGTCATATTGCGTACATGGAATAGTTTCACCCTGGTCGAAACCTCGCACGTATTAATATGTTTCTTCAGGGAGACTATACACAGTTGTAGATTATCCCTGGTTTGTTCCATCCCCTGAATGGACGAAGATCAGCTGTAAAAAAGAAGTTCATATTGACCTCAAGATATCCACAATAACACACCCACACACGCACGCACGCACACATATGTGCTTGGATGAGATGTCATAGAGTCAGTGAATTATGTGTATAAGTACTACTAAGTCACACTACTATTTTGTTTTATGAACGAGTAGTATGTACTATCGGTATATTATTACCCCAGATCCAATCAACCCGTCTGCAGGTTTCTGTCATGGTTAAATGCTAGAATCGTTTATCTGTACTTACTTTCACTACCCACATGCTTGTACCTTTGTAAAGCACAAACTTTAGCAATTTTAGTGCGTGAAATTTCTGCCGACAACAATCTGAAATACGAGTGACCAATTTGCAACGTTCTGATTTTTCCGGGGGCGGTGGGGTAGCCTATGGTTAAAGCGTTCGCTCGTCACGCCGAAGACCCGGGTTCGATTCCCCATATGGGCACAATGTGTGAGGCCCATTTTCTGGTGTCCCCCGCCGTGATATCGCTGAAATATTGCGAAAAGCGGCGTAAAACCAAACTCACTCACTCACTCTGATTTTTCCGACATCTCCAAACCAAGGAGAAAATGACGATGACTGTGATGATGATGATGATGATGATGACAGCATCAATCAAATTTATTAAAGCGAGAGAACTCCTTATAAGTCAGCTTCAGTAAATTATTGTTATTATATGATATTTGAATAGCACACATATCCACGCGACTAGCTATAGTGCTTGCTCAAGGCGCTGGTATTTCTTTTTTCTTTTAAAAATATGGTGAATATGGCATTAGGGAATATTTGCCTATACGGTGCCTTTCAGTCAAAGAAATAAGGGAATTTGTTTAGGTATTTAGAAGTGAACATGAGTCAAACATTTGAACTTTATCCTTCACCCTTCTTCTCCTGAAGTAAGAAAAACATTCTTAATTTGACTCCAACAGAGTGATGATCAGCGAAAAAAAAGTATCTGAATAAATTAGTGAGTGAATATTGTTTAACAGCGCTTTTAGCAATATTCCAGCAATATCACGACGGGGGACACCAGAAATGGGCTTCACACATTGTCCCCAGGTAAACTCACCCCAGGTAATAAAAGTGACAGGTGAAACAATCCAATTGTAAGACGCATGAAGACATGGTACGAGTGAGAACGAAACTATCAACTTAATTTATAGAGACTACTACACGAGGTTTCATTACATACGAATCGAAACGAATGTCCGTCCTATGGTATCTGACCGAGCGAAAGTAATCTAAAGTCGACATGTGATATCAAAAGACCCTGTTTAATGTGAATGATAAGTACAACAGTAACACAACACGGGAGGCATAACATAGAAAACATATTAACACGTGCGAGATTCGACTCATATATAATATCTACAGAATTCAGTTTACCAAAACGTACATGGGGAAAGTGTAAACCTGAAAAAAAACATTCCCGATACGCTCTAACTGGACTGTTCTGTAAGAAATATCCTTTACCGGTAAAAGGTATCATTTAGGTTTTAATATGCCAAGGTGCCATGAGGACTACATTGGACAGACTGGACAGACTAACAATTTCTGAAACGAACATATTTTTTTACAGAAAATAGGGTTCCTATGACTAATATACATAAACTGTTATATATATATATAAACTGGGAGGGAGAGAGAGAGAGAGAGTGTGTGTGTGTGTGTGTGTTAAGTATTAGCAATAAGCCCTTTATCAGGATGGGAATGGGGTGAGGGAGCGGACTATCAGTTTTCAGGGCGTTTTGTACACGATAATATTCGTATACAGACTGACCAGCAGTCTATTGCTACGGCAGGCTATCTAGCGGCCTTGACACTAGGCATAACAATTTGCAGCCATGGCTGACGCGAAAGGTAGGTGTTTCGCTGTTGCTGATGAATAGGTTTTGAAACGTCAGTAAGTGACAGTGCGCGTTCGAGATTGCTAAGAATGGACAGATTTTGTATGCACTGTGCTGTAAAAGAAAGCTTCCACTCAGTGAGTTTATTAACTGGACCCCAACGAGGAATGGAATCTATTTCCACATCGATGTTACATTACATTTACAAAAAGAAAACCCCCACTCGTTGATGCCTCAGGCACTGTCTGTTGGTCAGTTAAAGGCCCAGTGAAATAAGCCCATTACTTTATTCATTCAATGCCTTTGTGATGAAAAAAAACATTATAAGTTACTCAGACAGTAGGCAATGGTTTCGTTTACAGCGACACATTCGAATGTCGCTGTCTCCCTATACTGCTGTTGCTGTCTCTTTATACCGTTCCTGGTGAAACAGAGGTCAGTCTAGACTTGCTTTCCAATACTGACAGTTCGGGGAGGATGGGAAAATCATAGAGATTTTGACTTTGAGTCAGACTGTGCCCCAGCTTGGATTCTCGATGTGCTCATCTCAGTAGTAGAGTCTGTACTCTAGAAATGTAGATCCAAATATAACATAGGAAACATTTCGCCATTTTTCATATGTCACTGTGCATTTCACCTTTCTATTGTAGGGGTGGGCATGGCTTAAATATCAACCATATCTGTTTACGGCACAGCTATAATATGGCATACAGGGTTTCAATCCTTTTCGGTTGGTTCGGTTAATTCCATTTAACATGTCACCGTTATGCATTGTGCATTCAGCTGGCTGCTTGACTGGGAGGGCATGAGGTATTATACGAGGATGAATAATTCTTTTGGGGGGCTTTATTCCACAAAACGGTAACAAAGTAATAGGGAGCCTTCCTCATAGAAATGGGCTTCACACATCGTACCCATGTAGGGAATCGAACCCGGGTCTCGGTGTGATGAGTGAACACTTTAACCACTAGGTTACCCCATTCACAATGACAGAGTGTATGACCACAGAACGGATTATCGATGACCACATTTAAGTACTGGTTGAAGTTCATGGAGTACATAAGAACAGTGCCTAGTCAAAGCTCATGATAAGCTCTGTACATTTGGTACAAGGTTACACCACAGATTCACATCCTGAAACAGTGATGCACAACACAGCGCTGTGTGCTCTGATCCGGATGTGCAACAGATATTTAGGCACGAGTGTCGTAAACATAGTATGGTATTGGCACAAATATAATATTCTGTTTATTACTGAAGTCATCAAATTGAGGAAAATAAACCCAAATCTACTCTCAAACATGGGCTGCCTACCCACTGTAGTTGCATATAGAACGGAAAGTCACAGAAGAACCGTGACGTCATGAACAATGTCACCATGACAAAGTGATATTTTGCCCAAGGGCATAGCATGAAAAATGTGACCCCTAATACGTTTTCCTCATAGGTAATAATATAATAGGTCGTGAATGTAAGGATTCTGTTGGTATATCATGTACATTATATACTCAGGTCCAAAAGAAATACCCTTCATGTAAAACTGTAACACAGTGGTGAACGAAGAGATCAATGTTGTTCACAAACATCCAGTGAAAACAACAGGAGTCTTGAAAGTGCACATCAGTTATATAATCCTGCCTGCAAGGGATGTTCAGAAATTTGTATGTATTCAACAGTTCATGTTACGTGAAATGAGATATCTTTGATGCCAGTTTGGAATTTTTTCCCAAAATTTGGTGCAGAATATTTGGTCCCTGGACTTCAGTATGCCAGCCTTTTCTTTAGTTCTAAAAAATATTATGCCTTTTTTAAAGTCCTTTACCAGCTAAACCAGGTGATTATGGTATTTAAGAACTGACTTTTATTTTGTGAGAGCTAACTGGAATATGAAATGTGAGGTCCACACTATATGAACATCAGATCTTGCATGCATGAAATGTTTGGCCATTCTTTCAGCACTTTCTACTATGCTTCAGGCGCTAATGAAGCAAGTCTAGATATCCTCAGGTTCTCAGTCTCCCACCTCCTTGGGTCTCCTTGTCAATTTAAAGGAATTATTTGTTTCCATGAAAATTATATATATTCAGAGACTAAGCGTCATTCTTCTCAGTTGGTGTCTTGAGAATCTGACCCGTGAAGGTCCGGAGTAGAACAGGCCTTCAGCAACCCATGCTTGCCATAAAATTAGACTGCTTGTCGTAAGAGGCGACCAAAGGGATCGGATGGTCAGTCTCGCTGACTTGGTTGACACATGTTATCGGTTCCCAATTGCGCAGATCAATGCTTATGCTGTTGATCACTGGATTGTCTGGTCCCAACTCGATTATTTACAGACCGTTGCCATAAAGCGGGAATATTGCTCACTCCCTCCCTCACTCACTCTTGAGAATCTTGTCTTGATTTTTGCCATTTTGAAAACCAAAATTGACCATTTACATTCACAAGTGGGTCAAATTTATGCTGGTGTGTTTTGACTGGAATCTGACCTATTTTTCACACAAGTTTCTTAAGCATGATCAACTGGTCTCTAAGCACACATGAGGTAGGCCAATATGATGTTGCACTCTGATCAGGTATTCTTTCAGGGAACATAAGTGTGTTCAGTCTAGGGCACATCACTGGAATTCACCTGACTTAACAGTGGTAGTAAATGCCATGACAGCCATAATGGGTACTGTTAACTGATTAAGTGCTAGAGCACAATAGGTCAAAGATGAAAGGTCAAGTCTTCAGTGATATTGGTGTGTACAATTATGGTTATATTTAACCCTGTGAATCAACTCTGTGCTATCACAATACTGACCTTCTAATATCCTAGTCCCCATGAAGATCTGGGTTAGAATTGATCTTCAGTAACCCATGCTTGTTGTTAGAGGATCGGGTGGTCAGACTCACTGACTTTGTTGACATATGTCATCGCTTCTCCAGTTGCATAGATTGATGTTCATGCTCCTGATCAGTGGATTGTCTGGTCCAGATTCGATTATTTACATACTGTTACCATATTGCTGGAATATTGCTGAGTGCAGCGCAGCGTAAAACTAAACTGACCTGATAAAGGGATCTGAAATGACCCCGAAATGTTGTGTTGTAAAGAATTAAGAAAAAGAAGATTAGTCAATGGTCATGATGTTGATCACTGGATTGTCTGGTCCAGACTCAATTCTTTCCAGACAGTTGCCATATAGCTGGAATATTGCTGAGTGCAGCAGAAAACTAAACTCACTCATTCACTCACTCATATCCCAGTTCTGTAACCCAGGACAATGCTCATAATGTTGATCACTGGATAGTCTGGTCCAGGCGCAGTTATTTTCAGACTGTCGTCACATAGCTGGAATATTGCTGTGTGCAGCAAAAACTAAACTCACTCAGTCACTACATTGATGTTTTGACTCAGTGGGGGTTCTCTTGGGCATCTCCTGATGGGAATTTTGAACTTTTGTCTTTTTAAATGTTTGACTCACTCACTCACTCACTCATTTTGAAGCTGTAAGGATTCATAACCGCTTCTTTCATTTTGTAACAATGTTTTTCCCTCTTGTAACGCACACTGAAAGTCACTTCTAGTGACTTTGTAAAACTGTATTCTACACCCTGAGGAACGCCTAGCACATTTTCAAGTAGTACGTGTGACTTGTGTTTACATGTTCATCCAAGCAACAACCAGCTATAATGCACGATAACACAGTTATTCAAGATTAAATGAGGGCGTGTATGCTGAACTTACTCCACAGGAACGTTTGCCGTTGACTTAAAGAACTGAAGTAAAGTATCAGATACAGTGAGTGAATGTTAATTAAAGGCGCATCTGCAATTTTGCAGGTGTTTGAGGCTAGAGTCAAATACATATAATACCACGGACAGATTAAATAGTATCTTACACAGTCCCCCACTGTAAGTTTGTACTGTCACATGCATTTCATTTTCAAACGATGTGTAGTGCATAGTTTTTCTCCAAAGCCATATAATGGGTATTAAAAGTATATAATGATTCTATTGTTAATGTTCCTATGGTTTTAGTACACAGATTTTCATTCACATTGAAATTTCCCATTATGATTAAGTGGCAAAATAACATATGTTACTTACAATAAGTTTATTAAACAAAGATATACCTCAAAATCAAATGTAATTTGAGATTTCTGTGAGCACTACCATGACTTTATTGTTTTTGGGCTATAGTATTTTCAATGCCAGCTGTTCACCTTGTTTGAATTTCCAATTTTAGGCAGGTTGAAAGGCACAATAAGTCTTTTATTGCAACAATACGAAGCTGAAGTGAGTGCATATGCCACAAATATATAAAATACAGGCAAAACTATTGTTGAAAAATGTGTGATGTTGTGCCTTTATATACACTGATCAAGTGGAGAATGTGGATATGCATTTCCTCAGATCTTGACAACAATGGCCAAACGATGAAACATCAAAATTTAATTTTAATTTAATTGAATTTAAACGTTAGTTCAAGATTAAAGTGAGTGAGTGAGTTACGATTTATTGTCACATCGGCAATATTTCAGCCATATCGTGATTCAAGATTAAAGGGTCTAAATGTTCAGATTTCATATGTGCTTGTTCTTGCTTGGGAACTTGAAGGGGTTTCCCCATGAAAGGAATCCGTTATGTTATATCTTGTGAAAACGTGTTAATGTCGAAATGTGTTTGTTTATACACTTCTGAACATGAGACTCATGGTCATGTGACTGGCCTCTGGTCCAATGGAAAAGCCATTTATGGTGTAAATTTAATTTGTCATGTTAAAATTATATTTGGGTGAGTGATTGAAAATTTAGCATTGCATCAGCAATATTTTAGCCACATGTTTATATATTAAAGATGAAAACATTTCAAACATCAAAATGTTTCTATGATGGACAGGAAAACTAATTTGGTCTGTCAAATTTTACAAAGATCCACCCTAAACTCACTTCATGGAAATAATTATGCTACACTGAAATAACATGTAAGTCTATGGAAATTACGTCAAGTGTCCGAATACTTTTTGCATGGGGCTGTACATCTGAAAATTAAGAATGGATCTGAATAGTTTGAAGAGTAAAGTCAAGACCTGCCACTTCTGAATTTAACGAGTTCCATTGGCAGCTCGACAATTTTGATAATTTCGATTCAGACATCCATGAGTGCTATATGGTATCCCCATTGGCTTATAGTAAGTTATACTATGCAAAAAGTATGATTCCATACAAGCGGCCACACCCATGTGTGTGCATGATGTTCATGCATGAATTTTGGATGACATGTTATTATGTTTAAATAAATGAGTGAGTGAGTCAGTGTGGTTTTACTCCTCTTCTAGCAATATTCCAGCAATATCATGGTGGGGGACACCCAAAATGGACTTCACACATTGTGCCTTGTGTGTGAAATAGTTTCCTTTGCTAGCCAGTGGGGCGAACAATGCCTGAAAGTTTAAATGTAGAAACTAAACCAAAGATTAGAAAAATAGATGAGAATATGACATGGCTGTTCATATGATGAATACTTTTATTTTAAAAGTTTATTGTAACTTTGCAAGTTGTAGTGAGTGATGTATTTAGAAAATGACCCTATGAAAATTCACTACCCAGTCGGGCCACTGACTGTAGAGACTTACTGGCCACACTGGATTTTTATTTTATCGGCCGCGGGCCAGCAGGCCAGTGGGTTCTGCAGTATGACAGCAGCTCAACCACTAGACAACCCCACAACCCCATTTGATACTCAGTTGAACCTCAGCAATCTCTCATCACCCGAGCAGCTGTTGCGATCCAGCAACATTCTCTCCCATCAAGGTGTTGTTGTGGCCTGAAAGTGACAGCTGTAAATGTGACAAGGCCCTGTCCAGCAGAGGACACCCTAAGGAGGTCAGGCAAACAGTGTAAAGAGCTAAGGTAGTCACTTAGATATTATATGCTGTATACCTATTCTATATATAGACAACAGGTACTTTTTATTTAAGAAACTGTGTGTGTGTGTCTCTCTCTCTCTCGATATATAACCTCCCTGGGTTTGATTCCCCACATGAATACAATGTGTAAAGTTGTTATTTGGTGTCTCCTAGTTGTGTTATTGTAGGATTATTGCTAAAAGAGCTGTAAAACCATACTCACTCGCTCACTCAATGACCCCACATACCTGTAAACACTCAATGTTTTTTTTCATAATTATAATTTCTTCTTTTGATCAGATCAACTCTACGATGCTCCAGTGATTTCATGTCCGTCTGTGGAGGAGCTGACCAAGATATCTGCGGAACTGAGACTAAATTGCTCAGCAGAGGAACTTGAAATCATCCATGGTAAGTCATATCACTGTCAGGGAAAGGCTTGTTTTTACAGGAATATTATTCTCGGCAGTTTTGAACATGTTGTATTCAAATACTATATAAGGCCAGGCCAATTTTATTTCTTGTTTTACAGATCTGCCTGCTGAAGTTGTTTCAAGGAAAGAAAAAGAAATAAAAGGGAATTTTTTCCGCTGAAAGAATAAAATCCTATTGTTGTTATTGGCCAAAAATTTAAACTAAAAAGGAAATCATTTTGGGGATTGTTTTTTGCCCCATATACACTTCATAAATTGCCAGAAGTCAAATACTTTGAGTAATTTTAAATAGAATATTACTTTGATTGTTGATTTTAGTTGTATTTTATTTCCCACCTGCCTTTGGGTTTTCTCAGGACAAGTGAAACAAGAAATAAATGACAATATGTACCCAGTGTTCGAAATACCTGCCTGCCTGATGCTGGGGTCGGGTTAGTTTCAACACAGACTTCCAGACTCTCAAATTCACCTGCCTGACTGTCGGGTGAACATTAATACGGAGATATGTTATTGGTAGAAAAGCTTTTTGGAAGTTTTATACCCAACCAACCCTATGGTCAGGCTGAAAGTTTTGGGAGTTTTATACCTAACCAACCCTATGGTCTGGCTAAAAGTTTTGGGAGTTATATACCCAACCAACCCTATGGTCAGGCTGAAAGTTTTGGGAGTTTTATACCTAACCAACCCTACGGTCTGGCTGAAAGTTTTGGGAGTTTTATACCTAACCAACCCTATGGTCTGGCTGAAAGTTTTTCTAATGTACTTAGTAGGCAGAAGCCTCCCCAGGTGTATTCTTTGCCTGGTCTATATTCTGTTATTTATTAGATTTTGAAGTTACACCTCTGGAGCAGCATTAAAGAATATAGATACATAATATCTAGAGTGTTTATGTGGTGGATAGACTCCTCTTCTAGTTTATTAGGGTAGTGTAGTGGTTTAACTGTTCACTCATCATGGGTACAATGGGTTCTATTCCCCACATGGGTACAATGTGTCTGTTTCTGGAATGTTGCTGAAAGTGACATAAAAAAATAAACTCACTTCAGGAATGTTTATTGTCATGTGTGTATCTGTTTATCAGCATTGAGTGGTCAGGCTCAGGAATAGTAGTCTTTTATGTCATCGTATCCCAAATGGTGCATATGCTTTTGATCACTGGATTGTCTGGTCCAGACATGATTGTTTACAAACTACCACAATATAGCTGGAATATTGCTGAATATAATCTTAAACAACAAACTAAATAAACTAGTTAATTGTTCAATTAAATGTTTCAATTCTCTTAAAAGCTCCCTTGTTTGAGTCTTGCATCTGCATTTTCCAGGAGAGTTCCAGTCCACAGCAGCTGCCTTCCAGCGTATGTCCCATCTTCAGCAGCCATCACTTCCTGTCAAGTACCCTCGCACCCCAGGGTATAGACCTGCGAAGGATGACAACCCTTTCAATGCCTGGTAAAACCATTGTATCTGTTTGCGTTCTGTTCCTCTCAAATTGATATGACACTGGTAGGGTACGTTATGTATAAGGATAATTTATTTCTCATGTACAGTAGCCATGATACTTAAGTACTCATGTACACGCAGGATTGTATGTTCATTTCTTCTATTGTTGTAGCTCACCTATCTAAAAGTCAAGTTTATGCTATGGTGTGTTCTCAGTCTGTCCATCATTAGCTTTTGCATTTTTTATATCTGTGACATCTACAAGCTACTGGCAAACAAGGATAAGCTGAGCACCCACCGGACAATTGACCTGTATTAGCATGTATGAGTGCTGCCCACTATCACTTACAATGAGAACAAAGAGGACTCAGATTGTCTGCAATCAAGAGAAGTGTATCACTAACTTGCTACTCCGACCACCTGGAAGTCTTATGAGCAAGGAGTGTGCAGCTGCACGCGGAGTCAGTTTCATCATCATACACTGCATGTGCACTAGCCAGCCTCTGCACTTCCTTTCACAAACCGAATGGGTTTGCTCATTGCCTTGCACTGCGTACGTCTCATAAATGAGTTCTCTGCTTTCTCAACTTATCCTTGTTTGCCAGTAAAACTGCACAAATAGCAATGATCCCAATGATAAGTAGTGATGTTGGTTGACTCGATGTACTTATATGACACCAGGTATTATAAATGTGACATCAAGGGCGCCAAGAATGGTAAACTGGCCGGGAAAAAGGTTGGAATCAAGGATAACATTGCTGTGGCTGGTGTTCCCATGATGAATGGAAGCAGGATTCTGGAAGGATACACACCTGAATTTGATGCCACTGTCATCACCAGGATACTGGATGCAGGTAACGAAAAATGACAAAAGCCATATTTAAAGTCCAAAGGAATTTTTCCCTAAAACCAGAGTGCACTGAACAATTTTGACTTCAAAAGAGGAAACTAATATGCTTGAGTAGTCAAGATTGCTTGACACATCGTATCCCAATTACGTAGTTAGATGCTTTTGCTGTTGATCACTAGATTGTCTGGTCCAGACTCAATTATATACAGACTGCTGTCATATCACTTGATTATTACTTGGTGCAATGATAAACGACAACAAGCCAGAAATTCAGTGCTTGACATCATGAGCAGTTTTTTGCACAACTTGGACATGAGTGAATGAGTTTAGTTTAATGCTGCTCGCAGCAATATTCCAGCTATGTGGTGACCAGCAACCAGTGATCGACGTTATGGGCATCACATTCATAAACACAGGCCTACAAGGGAAGGGGAGTTTTACTGATTCTTTGCCATTTCTGCCAACCTTGGGTAAATGATGCTGGTTGGTTGTTGTTTAATGCTCTATTCAGCAAAATTCTATCTGTATGGTGGCAGTCTGTAAATAATTGAGTCTGGAGCAGACAGTCCAGTGACCAGCAGCATGAGCATCGACTCTATGCATTTGGGACACGTGCGAACCATGTCAGCAAGCGTGACTGTCCGATCTCAGTCGTCGCCTCTTTATACGACGAGCATGAGTTGATGAAGAGGGATTCTTACCTGGATCTTCACATGTGCAATGGACAAACATAACCTTTTGAATTTAAGTCTTTGATGTTTGTGTGTTGCCTTTTAACATCAATTGATAGGCTATAAACCCACAATGGTGTTCTAGTTCATGTGAGGATTGTCAATTCAGAATTGAGAATAATACATGAAATTTCTGATAGTTATGGATATTTTCACATCACTGTAGTTCATCCCTTTTCGCATGACTGTTTGCAGGTGGGCATATTCTGGGAAAGACAAACTGCGAGCACCTGTGTTTGAGTGGAGGAAGTTTTACCTGTGATAATGGTCCTGTGACAAACCCCCATGATGAGACAAGGAATACTGGTGGATCCAGCTCTGGCAGTGGAGCCCTGGTGAGTATAGTGGATCTTAGCATAGTGGAACAATTCAGTGGATCCAGATGAGCACAGGTGAGTGGTTCCAGGGGAGAATAATTGAGAACAGGTGAATACAGTGGATCCAGGTGAGAATAGTTAAGAACAGTTGAGTGCAATTGAGAACAGGTGAGGACAGTGGATTGAGGTGCGTGCAATGAAGACTGGGTGAGTACAATAGATCCTTCATGTTTGGTGTGTACATTTGAGCATACTTTTCTATAAAACTTTCAAGGAGTGTTAAAAGACTGCTGCTTAAAGCTTACACTATCAAGGTTACTACATTAAAGGCCTCAGTAAAGCTATCAAAATATTTTATGTTAGACATGTGTAGGAAATTTCCAGCTATCAATGCATCAGTGACCAGTAGGAAGTCTGATGCAGTTCCTTGTTTCTTTTTGTACCGTATGTTCATGCTTTTGAGATTAATAATTGACTTGGTTTGCTTTTCTGTAGGGTGTAACAAATGGGAGAAGAGAGTTTTACATTTCCATGAACACCTGGCATCGTTCGAGTTGCATTATGATCCATAAACACATGTTCATGATATTATTTTGAATCATACTTTGGACTCTGTTTCTCTGATTTCTTCATAAGTATGCCATGTATTTGAATTGGATTTGCTATGACTTTTGATTTAACTTCTCACTGACTTTGACTGATGTATGTATTTCCAGGTTGCTTCAGGTGACCTTGACATGGCTCTTGGGGGTGACCAGGGAGGGTCCATTCGGATTCCCGCTTGCTGGTGTGGCATTGTGGGATTGAAGCCGACACATGGACTGGTTCCTTACACTGGAGCAATGCCCATCGAAATCACTCTGGACCATCTTGGCCCCATGACGAAAACTGTGTTTGACTGTGCCCTGATGCTAGAGGTGAGTTTTTATCTCAAACTCAAACACCATCTGAGCGTGCTGTGGTGCCAGTGTAAGTAAACTTAGTCTCAGTTTTATTCATTACACTCCACCACTGAGTCTAACAAACCCTAGTAGAAGTCCGCACCAGGTAACCTTTGAGTGACCTATGATTGTCCAATCAAACATGAGATGGCTAAATAGCTTTAACAATCAGGCAACGGCTACTACTTTGGGATCGTAAGGACTCACAAAATATGCAGGTCACAGACACAGATCTCTCGACAGTTATAACACCTGCAGTATATATGCTTGGGGGTTTCTGTTGTCATGGTTACCATTAGCTAATGTTTCTGTAAGATGATATTATAGATAAAAACACTATTTTCAGTGACTGTTTAGTCACCGTTGTCATGGTTGTAACATGCACCTAGTGTATCATCTGGAAGGGATACTACGCTAAATAGCTTTCGGAATCGTTTGGGTAAGAACCTTTTCGAAATAAAAAGTACAAAAGGTATGTGCGAATGTACACTTTCATGGTAAGCTGTTTTCTGATTGGCCAATCTCAAAAGTTACCTGACGCGACCTCCCATAAGGTTTTGTTAGATGCAGTAGTGGATTGTAACGAAAAGTACTGAGGATAGCTTTACTTAGACTGGCTGTGGTGCAGGATGTGAGTCTTATTTTCATGCTAAAGAAGTGTCTTTTCTGTGATACCATATGTCTTTTTCTCATTCAAAAACTGTTTTTGACTGTGCCCTGATGGTAGATATGAGCCTTTGTCTCAAACCAAAATAGTGTATGATATATTGTTCTTTACACTAGACACTAGTTCTCATATCTCCATCAGCCATCTGTATACCAGCAATTATTTTAAGATATAGTTTGAATTTTGCTCAAATCAATCTTCTAGTTCCCTATCATGTATTGCAGGTACTTGGTGGGTATGATGAGGGCCGTGATCCAAGACAGCTACCTCACATCACCATTCCAGAGTACACAAAGGAGGTGAGTTCACAGTACTAGGGCTGTGTATCAATCAATATCATAACCATGGAAAATCATTGACCAAATGTTGACTGATTATCAACAATTATCAAAGAAGTTACCTGAGACAGACCTGACTTAGAGGATCTTGGTTAGAATTAACCTTCAGTAACCCATGCTTGTCGTCAGGCTTGCTGACTTGGTTTACATCATCATATCCCAGTGGCACTGATTGATGCTGAAAGTGTTGATCTATGGATTATCTGGTCCATGCTTGATTATTTACAGACTGACTGTGGTTAGTCTGCCATTCAGATGGAATGTTGCATTAAACAACAAACAAACCAGACAAGTTCCTAAGAAGAGTGTCAGTTGTTAACAGGGCACTGGCCATAATGTGACAATTTTTGTCTGCTTTAGGTGTCACTTGCCTGCACTGAATTTTCATTATCACATAAAAAGGTACCATAAATCACATAGCTAAGATATTACTGATTGTTGCATTAAACAACAAACTAACTAAACAGTCATACCTGGGTGTTCATTTACATTGATGTTTTATGTTTACTAACAAAACCAGAGGTCCAAACATTATTTAGAAGTCGGCAATAATTAAAAATGGCTCAACTTTGTGTAGTGTGTGTTAAAAATGTATGAAAGTTATAATTATTGACGACATAATTTTCCTATTGGAAATCGTGAATGATGATATTTCTGATTAATGATTCCGATTGTTAATGATGCTATATCTGATTAATGATCCTTTTAGCTATCCCTCAATGGCACAGGCAGTTGCCACAATAATATCTGAAGAATCTGGTAAAGCCGGTACTACTCACCTAGAGAGAAATTTTGGCAATTATGTTTTGAGTTCCAATAGAAATGTGTATGTCATTCTTTTAGCTTGAATCTGGCATCTCTGGCAAGAAGATTGGGGTGCTCAAGGAAGGGTTTGATGTGTGTACGGAGAAAGACGTGGCGGAGATAGTAAGAAGAGAAGTGGACAGACTGAAGGATGCAGGGGCGTTGGTGGAGGAAGTATCACTGCCTATGCACTTGGATGGTAGGAGGAAACTTTCCTACGTTTCAAAGGGAGTTTGTTGAGTTGAGTGAGTGGGTTTATTTTTATGCGGCTTAGCAATATTCCAGCAATATCACTACGGGGGACACCTAAGGTCCCGGGGTAGAATAGGCCTTCAGCAACCCATGCTTGCCATAAAAGGTGACTATGCTTGTCCTAAGAGGCAACCAACGGGATCGGGTGGTCAGGCTTGCTGACTTGGTTGACACATGTCATCGAATAACAGTTGCGCAGATCGATGCTGATGTTGTTGGTCACTGGATTGTCTGGTCTTGATTATTTTCAGATCGCCGCCATATGGCTGGAATATTGCTGAATACAGCATAAAGTTAAACTCACTCACTCACTCACTCACTCACTCACTCACTCACTCACAAACTCACTCACTCACTCACTCACTCACAGGAACACCAGAAATGGGCTTCATATTGTACTCGTTTGGTTCTGAACATGGTTGTCAGTGTGCTGGTAGTCTAGACCTGTGAAAATTGTCATGGCTTTAAGTTGTAACAATATCTGATGGTCACAATGTTAAACATGTTGCTGAAGTTTAGTTCTGATACAATTTGTATCCCTGTGCAGTACTTACATTTCAGAAGTTCATGTTTTTCTTTCCTAAGTTGGCTTAAAGTGTTAAATTGCTTGTTTAGAAACTTCAGAGAATGTAGAATATTATTTTAGCGTAGCCACAGTACAGTCTACACTGTGACTATCTGCAGAAGCTGGTTGTTGAAAAGTTCTGTTCAGCATGTTAAGCCATGGAATTCATGGAGTGACTGAAATATGAGACACTATTTGCATAGTGACATAATTTGATAATTCAGGTCACTTGGAATGGATTTCTGATGTGGTACCTGGCATATTTAATACACTTTTATTTGGATTTTACTGAATGTAAACTATGCTTTCATTGACGTGAGAAACATAACAGTATATAACATACAGTATATAATATTTTTTTTTTTTCTTTGAACCAGTTAAAAGTTGACCTCAGTGTACATGCACTCGTTAATTTAAAATATCTATTCATGTCTGTTACTCAATGAAGTTGAAATTCTGACCATAATTTCATTTGATCACTGGATTGTCTGGATCAGACTTGATTATTTCAAATTGCTGATCACAACGCTAATCAAACAAAGAAATAAACTGATAGAGAAATAACCAAACAATCACATCCTATTTTCAATGTTGCCTCTAAATGATCAATAGTATAGTATATCTAAGTATATCTAAAGCCATTGTTTAGTCATTTCCATCAAATATGAAATGAAACTTTCTACAAGTGTTTTTAATATGATCTGCTTAGTCCCATTTTGAATTTGCATTTTTTTTAAATTATGTAATTTGTTATCAGTAGATAGGCCAATCATATATTCCTGGATTATTTGTCAATTTAAAATTTTGACCATTGCATTTAAATTCACTCAAAATCAGTATTTGACTAATTACGAAATTACCACGCAGATGGTGCTGAGCTTTCTATAACTGCTCTCATATTGTATTCTTTTGATTTTGTGTTGGTATGTGTCCCGAGTGTCACATGACTTTGTTGAAATGTTGAAATGTTGAAATTTGAATTGTTCACAAAAGGTCAAGGTGAGCTACAGTGGCACTGTTTGTCCATAATCCACAGGGGTTAAAAAATCCCATCACCCGACACATGAGAAAAGTTAGTTGTCATTTTGGCAATCAGATAATGGTATCTTACTTGTCTGCTACTAGATAATTTCCACTTATGGTTTCAAACAGCAAATAAGCTTGGATTTCATTTCATATCTGCTCAAAATGTGGTGATTAAATTTCACAATGATAATTAAGTAGAGTTATCTTTCTTTGCTATTTATCACTTCTCAATAAACAGTACAGTAAACATCAACATCAAATACCATTTTGATGTTTTTCTTTCATAATGTCATCATCATGATTATGTCATAAACGTCAGGGCAAGTGGAAAACTAGTCAGGACAGGTCACTTTCTTAAAGGCACTTGCTATGTGGCAAGTGACTTTCGAAAAAATGTTTGAACCCCTGATTCACCAGAATAATCAATTATGAACTCTACGTACGAAATGATGTGGTATCCCTGTTAAAAGTCATATGATATATACTAGTCAATGGATATCATGAAAAATCTAAGTGCTTTTTTAAAATAATTTTTTGTTTCTTTTTAAGTTTTTTATTATAATAATAAGTAATACAATATTCATACATACATATTTTGAAGATGTGGAATAAATGGGAGATGACATAGGTTTAATGACTGTATGGATAAAGTAAAAGGAAGAAAGAAATAGGGATTAAGGAAAGTAAGAAAATTGAGAGGAGAGAGAAAGATACGATCAAACATTGGTTTGTGTTCATCTATATGAAAAAGAGAGGCCATGAGAGGAGAGAGAAATATACGATCAAACATTGGTTTGTGTTCATCTATGTTAAAAAGAGGGGCCATGAGAGGAGAGAGAAAGATATGATCAAACATTGGTTTGTGTTCATCTATATTAAAAAGAGGGACCATGAGAGGAGAGAGAAAGATACGATCAAACATTGGTGTGTTCATCTATGTTAAAAAGAGGGGCCATGAGAGGAGAGAGAAAGACACGATCAAACATTGGTTTGTGTTCATCTATATTAAAAAGAGGGACCATGAGAGGAGAGAGAAAGATACGATCAAACATTGGATTGTGTTCATCTATATTAGAAAATGGGACCATGAGAGGAGAGAGAAAGATACGATCAAACACTGGATTGTGTTCATCTATATTAGAAAAAGGGACCATTTTTCTGTAAATCTGGTCTTGTCTCCAGAAATGAATTTATGAAAAATACAAGTTTTCATGTTGAGTACCAGATTCTGAGGTGATGTTTTTCAAAGGGATATGGAACTGATGATAATCAGAATTGGTCTTCAGCAACCCATGCTCGTCATAAGTGGCAACTGACCTGATCGGGTTGTCATGCTTGCTGACTTGGTTCACATTTGTCATCAGAACCCTAGATTGATGCTCATGTTGTTGATCACTGGATTGTCTAGTGACACTTACAGACAGGTGCCATATAGCTGGAATACTACAGAGAGCAGCAGTAATCAACAATCATAACAAACATGGAAACATGAGAACAGTCCACGGTGCAGACTATTTATGCTTTCAGGTCCTGCTATCTGGAATGCTGTCGTCCTTCAAGGTGCCTACAACTGTATGATCAAAGGAAATGGTGAGTTGAAGGAAACAATGGTCCACTCAGTGTTGATCACATGACTTGAACATTCCACCAATAGTCACTATAACCAGACAAATGGATTGTTTTATTTCAGAGATTGATCATCTTGTTGTTCATGAATTACTATCACAACTAGTCATTCCTTGCATTGCCCACACATTATTGTTAGGAGATTGTATAAGTTATCTCTCTTTATAACAACAACTAAGAGGATCAGTTTTCGTTAATGCATGTGATCATGTTGGATTGGTGTTCATGACGTCAATCACTGGTTTGGCTTATCCAGACTCCATTGTTAGCAGACCACTATCTAACTGATCAAATTGTTTTTGAGTACAGTGTTTCATAACACAGTTTAAACTGCTTTCATAACATATCTGGATCAAGATATTGTGTTTGAAAGGGTGCCTCAATATACATGAAATGTTTTTGAATATAGCATTAAACAACAAGCAAGAAAACAGAAGACAAAAATACTTTTACAGTCACTGGATTATCTGGTCTAGACTCGATCTGCTCACAGACCTGCTTCAAAGTTAAAATGTAGTTCAGTGGACCACAAACAAATAATAGTTATATGGACAAGCTTTATTGATGAGCAACGTCTTTATTCAGATGATGCAACATTTCGAAACAGGTTCTTGTATCAGTGTCAAGCTAGGTTGAGTAAGGTAGAAAACAGGGTAATATATATACAATACATACTTAGCTAAAGCAAAAAGGACATTAATTGGGATGTGCAATGTAATGACAAGGGATTTCATGTAGAAGCCAGTATGAAGGCAGTGACATGGAATTATGTGTAGAAGCTAGTGTGAAGGCTGTGAGATGGGATTATGTATAGAAGCCAATATGAAGGCTGTGACAAGGGATTATGTATGGAAGCCAATATGAAAGCTGTGACATGGGATTATGTATAGAAGCCAGTATGAAGGCTGTGACATGTGATTATTTATAGAAGCCAGTATGAAGGCTGTGAGATGGGATTATATGTGGAAGCCAATATGAAGGCTGTGACATGTGATCATTTATAGAAGCCAGTATGAAGGCTGTGACATGTGATTATTTATAGAAGCCAGTATGAAGGCTGTGACATGGGATTACATGTAGCAGCTAGTGTGAAGGGTGTGAGATGGGATTATGTGTAGAAGCCAGCATGAAGGCTGTGACATGGGATTATGTGTAGAAGCCAGTATGAAGGCTGTGAGATGGGATTATGTATAGAAGCCAATATGAAGGCTGTGACATGGGATTATGTATAGAAGCCAATATGAAAGCTGTGAGATGGGATTATGTATAGAAGCCAGTATGAAGGCTGTGACAAGGGATTATGTATGGAAGCCAATATGAAAGCTGTGACATGGGATTATGTATAGAAGCCAGTATGAAGGCTGTGACATGTGATTATTTATAGAAGCCAGTATGAAGGCTGTGAGATGGGATTATATGTGGAAGCCAATATGAAGGCTGTGACATGTGATCATTTATAGAAGCCAGTATGAAGGCTGTGACATGTGATTATTTATAGAAGCCAGTATGAAGGCTGTGACATGGGATTACATGTAGCAGCTAGTGTGAAGGCTGTGAGATGGGATTATGTGTAGAAGCCAGCATGAAGGCTGTGACATGGGATTATGTGTAGAAGCCAGTATGAAGGCTGTGAGATGGGATTATGTATAGAAGCCAATATGAAGGCTGTGACATGGGATTATGTATAGAAGCCAATATGAAAGCTGTGAGATGGGATTATGTATAGAAGCCAGTATGAAGGCTGTGACAAGGGATTATGTATAGAAGCCAATATGAAAGCTGTGACATGGGATTATGTATAGAAGCCAGTATGAAGGCTGTGACATGTGATTATTTATAGAAGCCAGTATGAAGGCTGTGAGATGGGATTATATGTGGAAGCCAATATGAAGGCTGTGACATGTGATCATTTATAGAAGCCAGTATGAAGGCTGTGACATGTGATTATGTATAGAAGTCAGTATGAAGACTGTGACATGTGATTATGTATAGAAGTCAGTATGAAGGCTGTGACATGTGATTATGTATAGAAGCCAATATGAAGGCTGTGACATGGGATCATTTATAGAAGCCAGTATGAAGGCTGTGACATGGGATCATTTATAGAAGCCAGTATGAAGGCTGTGACATGTGATTATGTATAGAAGTCAGTATGAAGGCTGTGACATGGGATTATATGTAGAAGCCAGTATGATGGCAGTGACATGGGATTATGTGTAGAAGCCAGTATGAAGGCAGTGACATGGGATTATGTGTAGAAGCCAGTATGCTACTAAATACATAATGCCACTCAAACCCAACAAATCCATTTTTCAGGTAGTGGATTTTTCTATAAAGGTTTCTATGGTGTTTCTCTCCAAGAGGCTGTGTCGAGAGGCCTGTACACTAGACCTCGAGACATGTCCGGAATTCTCAAGTCCTTCTGCATAATGGCTGAATACATGGACCGAAACTACGAGAACAAGTTCTACGCTCAGGGACAGAACCTCACAATGACACTAACCAGAGCTTACAATAGTGTTCTGGCAAAGTATGATGTTCTGGTGATGCCAACGCTTCCACATAAGGCACCAAAGATTCCATCTGCTGATTCTACACTGAAGGGTTAGTCAGGTTTTAGCACTGGTGAAGCTTGAAAGTGTCTGTTAAATAGAGCATCTTTTTAAATATGAAATGTACTGAACACGGAAAAAAGCACAATTTTCGAAGAAACAAAATCACAGAAAATAAGTGTTCACGTTTATGTCTTCAATTTAAAAACTAGGCGAAAAACCAGAGTTGAGTTTCTTTTGCTGGTGAGTATATATCATCATGTTTGTATGTGTAATTCAATATGATTTTGTACAAATTATTACAAATTCAGTTATTTAAATTGTTTATTGCAAATTCAAACAATTAATTTGATGACGATTTTGAAAATATTAGAGCAATTTCAGCATGAAAATATAAAAATACTATTCCCAATTTTTGACTGGAATTTATTCTGACATCTCTTATAACTGTTCAAAAAGTTTACACTACTGACATATTCTACTTACTCGTCTTCATAAGAGTGCAGCATGTGAGGATGCAAGTAGGAACTGGTCTACAGCAAGCCACGCTTGTCATAACATGTGACTAAAAGGATCGGGTGGTCATGCTCACTGACTTGGTTGACACATGTCATCATATCCCTATTGTGTAGATCGATGTTCATGCAGTTGATCACTGGACTTTAACATCAAGCAAATAAACTACAACCATTACTGATCATTCTTTGGCCTTGATATTTTACTTTTACACTTTAACAAACAGCATTGACCACATATTTCTTGACTTCCAGATCAGCGACATGTCGGATTGGGAATGCTCGCCAACACTAGCCCCTTCAACAGCACCGGACACCCTGCTCTCACCATCAACGCTGGCTTCAGCGAGGGGCTTCCTGTTGGGATGATGATTGTTGGCCGGCACTATGACGAGACAAGCATCCTCCAGGTTGCCTATGCCTACGAGAAAATTCGGGATGCAAACTGAGGTCATGACCTTGAAAAATGAGAATAGACCATGGAAGGGCTGCTCTACGGGTATGTTAGTCAAAGCTCATTGGTCAAAGCTCATTGGTCAAAGTTCATCTGTTTTCTGAATGTCAGTAATTTTAACCAAAGTATTATATGTGGATAAGAGAACACTTTTCAGTGCAATTTTACCAGACCTACTGAAAATCTTACTTCATGGTCAGTGACTGTCGGGTAGTTTAGTTTGCTTGTCTTGCAGAGATCTGGTTTTGATTCCCCCGATGGTTACAATGTGCAAAACCCATTTCTGGTGTCACCTTCCTAAATATTGCTGGAATATGGCTAAAAGCAGCATCAAACTAAACCCCATGATCAGCTGAAAATAATGCCTTAAGGTAACTGAGCAAATGGCGTAAGTGTCGCTTGCAGATGTAGGCATTGTCTTGTTTCTCATGTTTTCATTTAATCACAGCTTACATCTGAACAAAGATCTTAGGATAAGCAATAACTAGTCATGACAGTATGACCTTGATCTGACCAAGACCTCTTCTATCAATGCAATATCAAGTTAGTTTCTCTTGTTCACTTTTTGAATTTGGAACAAAAAAATATTTGACAAAATAATTTTTGAAGGAAAATCAGCATTTGGAAGTCATATTTGTTGAAGTTGACAACTTCTCAGTCAATTCATTAGTAGTTCGAACAGATACAGTAGCCCAGTGGTTAAAGCATCACTCGTCACTCCGAAGACCATGTTTGATTCCCTTATGGGTACAATGTATGAAGCCCATTTCTAGAGTCCCTCAATGTAATTTTGCTTGAATATTGCCAAAAGCAGGGTCAAAACATAATCACTCATAATTAGTTTGTGAGAGTTCTTGAATGATTGTTGCGGCATGAACTGTAACGGATTGTCCTCAGATCTGTATGTAGTGGAATACAGCTGATTTATGGTTCCATTTTCCAAAACACCATCGCTGATAAGCACATTCGGGACAAGGCTTAAATTTGAATGTCAGTGTTAAAGATCACAGTTTCTCTGGAACAGGGGTGGTGGGGTAGCCTAGTGGTTAAAGTGTTCGCTCGTCACGCCGAAGACATGGGTTCGATTCCCCACATGGGTACAATGTGTGAAGCCCATTTCTGGTGTCCTTCCTAATATGAGTGGAATATTGCTGAAAGCAGTATAAAACCATTCTCACTCACTCTAGATGGATGGAGGTTTTTGGTCCGAACAAAGTCCTTCATACAATTATTCTGTTTTATTTCTGGACTTTCTGTCTTAATTAAGTAGCATATACTTTATTATTCATTTGTTATCAGCAGTTAGTGATTCATATATCTTATACATGTAGTCCAGTTTGAGATCTGTGATTTTGAAGGTGAACTTTTGTTTTCTTATAAAATTGTTGAGTTTATGTCTTACTACGTGTGAGTTTATGCACTTCTCTCTTACCTCTCTCTTGTGCACAAATGATGCATCAACTTTCGTATGTGTTGTTAATCTGAGGCTTACATTTATAAATTGATAAACATTATTGAAAAAAGTATTGTCGTCTTTGTTAAATTCCATTTAGTGTAAATGTATGTACATAGATGCATATTATAATTCATTCATTGTTCACTGTATTCCAAATGTTCACATGAATTAAAGATTACAGTTCAATGTATAGACTAAATGAGAATTCATTGTGATTTCATGTGATTGTGAAAAGTGTTGTCATCGTTTGTTGACACATGACAGATATACATTAATACAATGAGTGAGCTAATGTTTAAGGCCACATCGGCAGTACATGTATTTCCACCATATCTGGACTAAAGCAGGTAATAGATTACTAATACGTAAAGTTAAATTATAAACCTGTCAGTAAGACCACATTATGCAACATATAGACAAGACTAAAAGTAAAACAACTCAATATATTTCAGAAACAGATCACCAACACTAATACACATTCACAACATGAAAAATATACAATTTCCTCCATGACAGAAAGCATGAGTGTTCTTAGGCTATGTCTAGAGACTCTACAATGAAACGAAATTAAGGACACATGTCAGCACCTAACCATAAGTTGAATATTTCATTTTAGCAGACCTTTGCTCTGTATTTATCCCAGGAATTGTACATGTATTTCATTATTTAGACTTCATGATTAAACAGTTGAGAAAATACAAATTAAGTTTCTTTGGCCTTATATTTGTTTTGTTGCAGCCACAATGTGCCAAGGAATTCTATTGAAGCATTGCCAGATGCTATATGTATAAGCCATTCATCCTTTTAATCGAACTCGAACTGTTTTATAATCTCCCATAACTCCATAGACGAGTGGGGCTGTTTTTAAGCTTGTCTATACCTTTTAAGATAAGATGTAAAGGTAGGGAGACATAAATAAACTGTTTGTCTGTCCATATATACTGTATGTCTTTTATAACAGGACATTTTCTCTAACTGAAAGGGTGTTTGGTAGCTGGGAATACCTTCCAAATTTATCATTATTCAAACTCTTATTAACTGGACATTCTCTCAAACTGGACAGGCATTTTGTCCCCGCACAGTCCTTTATAATTTATCACATTTCAACTCAGTATCACTGGCCATTTGTTTGTCTGGACATTGATTTAGGACAGGTTTTTCTTCATAACTGGTCATTATTCAGCTCTTTATTAGTGGACATTGTTTAAATGGGCATTCTCTCTAAATGGAGAGTTCTTTGGTCACAGAAAAATCCTTTTTAGTCAGTCATCAATCACTAGCCCCTGCTTCCAATAACTGGAAATCGTTGGTTATCCAAGTGGAGTGTTACATATTATATTATTCATTTTAGTAGATACTTAGTGTCAAATTTACTCAGTAATCCAATCACTGATCTTACTAGCTTATAGACTTTCGTATCCACATTGAATCTGCAAAAATGATATAATAACCTTCATATATAATGTTTATGTATGTCTTACATGAATAAATTGATAAAACATAAAAAAGAAATATTGTTCACTTTGTTGATTCACCTAAGGTATACAAGAGGTTTGAAATACAATATGTCTGCAGAGTGATTGATATGTTGTATTTTAAGGCAGGCAGAAAGTTGTTTTATAAAGTATTTAACATCTTTAATACAACACATCTTGGCCCTAATTCTCGAAATGTTTGTGTTTCCAGGGAGCCTATATAGAGGATATAGAGCTTGTAGATATTCCTGGTATTTCTTGGAGAATTTTTAATTTGTTTTTAGATAATGTAGTAAGAATGGGCTTGAGAGGTTCATAGGACTACGAAGCTTTGAGAGTAGCTAGATAATATTATTAGACTTTGCATTAGTTCTAGCGTACATATTTGATATCCTTATCTATCTGTATTTCTAATGCCCTTGGTAGTGTGACCAAACGTTTTAGTCATAGAATAAAGCTGATCTCTGTGTTGTCGACAGTTACAACCGTTGTCATTTATTCGGTTGCTCCATAAAGACACGTTTGAGCATTGATCTTCAGCGCATGCCTCTCAGAAAAAGGGGCTTAATGGGTTAGGTGACAAGGTTGGCTTGGTATGGATAAGTCCTGCATGTTCTTTAAAGGGGCACTGATGCGGAGCGAATAATGTTTCTCGCCAACGGTCTAATTACGAAACCAAACCGCAATTTGGTCAGCGCCCGCTCCTTCGACCGTGACGGACAAAGGAACTGGGCTCCTGTCCATATTAGTAGAATTTCTTCACCTAAACAGTCAGGAGGCCGGATGCCCATCATATGCCATTTGTTTAAAAATATCCATGGTATTCCTTGTCCGATCGTAACCAAATATCGCAGCAGTGTAGTACTTTTCGGATGCTTGGATGGTATAGTTACTGATCCAATTTGATCCTATTTCTGCGTTTTTAACCTCGATATTTAATCATGTCACATGAAAATATGATGTCTACAGGCACGTAGCAAGCCATTTGTTTCAGTACGGAAGGTTGCAAAGCTTTATATTTAGGTAGTTTTGGGTGTTGGTTGAGCTGTGATAGCAAATATCACACGTAAATTTTGGTAGCTATGGTAGCTACAATGGTTTCTTATTTATGATAGTAAAAACACACAGTTGATTTATTTGAATTCGTAAACAAAAAACGATGACTTTGCCTTTGGTAGAAAAATCTGAAAATTTTCTTACGTAAAAAAACCCTTATTTCACCTATTTACCCAAGTACACAGCAAATGCTAGTGTGTATTCCTTTTGTAACGAAATTCCGTTGGTATCCTCAAAACAGTTTCGGCCCATAAGTGTTTTCAGGCTGCATGCGACACAGAGATTACATCTTCCTTGCTGTAACTCGCGCGTGATGGTGTAAACCTACACGTGTTATTTGTCATCATTCCCTGGATGGTCAATTAATGATGTTTTAACAGGTATAATTAGTAGTAACACCACTTCGGTTACTCAACAAAGGTTCCCATTTGGCATTTCTCCTGTCTGGAGTAAATACTCAACATTATAAATTAAGGTCTGTAATGGCAAATGTATTGTGTGTTATGTAATATGTGCATGTAAGTGATGCAAGAGGGTTTATCAGCTGAGTTCGATCAAAGGATTAACCGATAACACACTGATTGATTAATTACTTTTATCTTCTAGCGAATTTGTCGAAAGGCAGTGTGTGTAGATGACAACACCCTGTCGTAAAGTGCGAGTGCAAAAACAACATCCTCCCTTCAAAGAATTAACCACCCTTGCGTTGATTGATTGATTGTTCATTATTGGTTAACTAAATTGCTTAGAAGAGTGGACATCATACAATTAGTTGCCAGGTGTGCTATCTTGGGAGACCAATGAGAGGTTTATCTGGTTTTCACCAACGAAAGACCTGAAACGATGTGTTACTTTTTCGAAAAATGAGACAGTTGTAAGACACGCGACACAGAGCAGGATTATTTACCAGCTGCAGATGAATGGAATACGATTTCTTTTACGTGGATATTGATGGATACACTCCTGAACAAGGTATAGTAGCCTGACATTGTTGCTATAAAATTAGTCTGTTTTACATTCATTATTTGCATTTTGTTTTAATTTATTTGTTGTAGCATTCAGCAGAATCTGTATGACAGAAAACACACACTAGATCGTGTATGTGTGTGAAATAGGATCCACATTGGCAATCTATACACTGTATAAATGTTGCTGTTATGTTAGAAATTTACTATGAGTATAAGCAGATCGTGTGTTCTTTTATTAATTTTCAGAATCATACAAATATGACAATAAACTAATTAGGGTTATGAGGCAAAATATAGAGACGTACATTGGCTTCGTTATTTTTCCGTCCTAATAGTTTTTTACTATTTCTACCACTGGCAGATGATTAACCTTCAAAGTGTTTCATTTGTTTCCATAATACATTTGTAATGAAGTAAAAAATTACTTCACCTCAGTTGATCTGTCTATAATTAAACTATCAGCTGCGCCTACGGACTGCGCAGCAGAGGTCACGAACCAGTCACGAATTCTGGGATATCATCCGGGTACTCACGGGAGAAAAACAATAACAAAAGTTTACACCAGTCCACGGAAATTGCTCCGCATCAGTGCCCCTTTAAAATAACTGCTCCTGGACTGAATGGCCACTACACAGTTGTCAGTCGTTTGGTGAGAAAATGCAGGGAAACCAATAAGGTGAAGGATCTCCCACGTTCTACACAACTCAAGGTGACGTCAGGGCAGACTTGACATCTATTCACAAGACGATGCCCGCTGACTCTTGGGTACGTCATTGTTGTGGCAAATACCTGGTAAGGCCAAATGAAAAACACATCAGAGAGTGGGTGAGCGAGTTTATTTTACGCCGCTATTAGAAATGTTCCAGCCATATATAAACTAAGTGAGCTTTTCACTATACATGACGCCATCTCTTGTTTTCCCAGAATAACCTCATTTGAGGTTTCTGTTTTGGAGGGACCGGTTTTATTTTGCACTAGGAAGACCTCTTCCCAGGTTTTACTTTTCGTTAGTAAGACCGCTTCCCTGTTTTTACTTTTCGTTAGTAAGACCGCTTCCCAGGTTTTACTTTTCCTTAGTAAGACCGCTTCCAAGGTTTTACTTTTCCTTAGTAAGACCGCCTCCCAGGTTTTACTTTTCCTAACTTTATTATGTACATCAATATTCAAAAGATACATGAGTGTTTGAAATCAATTGAAAAATATCGTACAAATGTAAGCTCTCAATACAAAGGTTTTTTCCAAGCGGGATAAAAACCGAAAATCTCAGATTGGCAGGCAGGGCCGGCGAAGCTGGTAGGGGTTAAATTATCGTCTTATTTGATTTTACGCGCGCTTCACTTATTGTTATGTACCATCATTAAATGATCATCTACATTGTAATTACCAACATTGACGGTATGTGTGTTAAAGAAAACACTTCTCCTCGGTTTTGCTTGACACAATAAAACCATCGGGAGGTCGGGAAACGCAGGCACATGAAATGTCCGCATCTTGTCTTCCTAAAGCATTTTATACTGAATGTTGTACCATAGCAGTCAGAACTTCACTACATTAAACGGAGATCCCCAGTTCTTGCCATACCTTCAGTTGTTGGCGATCTATGGTGTCCAAATAGTGCTATTAGTTGTAACTTTACATACTTGCGTACTGTAGGAAATAGAAAATGACTAAACTGTTTTCCTCGTTTATATCTACAATTTAATTCACTTTCGTTAATACGTGAAGGTGTGAAATACCTGTTAAACTACATTTGGCCTATAATTAGTCTTAGTATCAGGGAGATAGGAAACGCAGAAAAAGGGACTTTACTGAGGCGAGATTAGTCCAGAAATGACCAATGCGTTTCTCTAAAGCGACTTATTTGAAACTGACCATGGCATTATTGCAAAGAACAATATTTTAATGCCCAGTTTTAAATTAAACTTAAACCTGAAATTAGCTTCATTAAAAAATGATAACTTTATTATTGAAACTATTCCGGATGTTGCTACATTGGAGTCTCACTGCAAAAAGAAACAGGTAGGAGGGGTCGTCTCAAAAGCGATGTTGCAGATTGGGGTCTGGCTGTTGGGGTCTGGCTGAGGGACTGGGATATCAGCTAAGTTCAGTTAATCCTTTATGGGAATTAAACATTTGAAGTAAACGGCATGTCATGACAGTTTACAAATAATATCCAGTCATGTCGATCTTCGGGTGGGCATGCCATCTATATATTTTGAAACATTTACTACGATGGTTGATTTAATCTTTTATGTTTTTCATACTTTTACATATTTCAAGACAAACTTCATGTAAGAAAGACACGCATGACGTTAGTCAATATATGAGACATATTCAACACACACGAAATGCACAAAACATATTTAAGATAACCCTTTGTGCCTGTAGGCAGCACTATGCACTTCATTCGAACTGTCATAGTCTAATGTTTTTTCGTCCTTTGAAGAAAGGTTTTATGTAACTTTAAAATCAATAAAGGCACACCTGTATTCTCATGTGATCTCCTATTTTTCCCTCAGCAAATTATAGATCAGTGTAACATGTGTGATATCTGGGGTTTCACTTTCTTAGTAAAGTACAAATTCTAGAACTTATTTTAGCTGAATTACGATCAGACATTCAAACCGACACTCTCAGTCAGGCACGTAATCGCCAGCACACAAAGTCAACCACCTAACCCGTTCAGCCACCGCGAGCTTCAACAAAATCAAAGTCAGACAACTGGTAACCTCGACTGCGGGCTTTGTGCCCCATCCACCATTACAGATCAATACAATCAGAAATTAAAAGTATGTTGTCAGAGAACATTATCCATGAAAAAACTCTCTACTGACATTTCTCTACTTGAACATTTGGAAAGGAGAGCGGACTGTCTTGATTTGGTCAGCCATGTGGATGAAGCTGACTGCCAGGCAGAGCAGCAAGGGAAATCAGCTGTTCCATCCAATTTATCAGGAAATCTAACTCTGCCTTGGTGTAACATCAGACATTGAAGGAATAACCTAAGGCCCTTTGGGAACAGTATCATAATATTATACAAGAACGGAGGCTTTAGACCAATCATCAAGATAATAACAGGGCAGGGCTTGCGTAACATCATCAAGGATTAAATGCGCCCAACCGTATACCACTTCGTCGTTTTAATGCTCTGAGTGGTGAGGATGTCATGTCCATGGTAGATAAAGGACCACCAAGCAATAAAAATGCCAGAATTGGGACTGCCCTGTAGAGGATCCAGATCGCCATAGCGAAGTGGTCACCGTTCTAAAAACAGTCACACGAAACTGGCTAAGGATCTGAAAAAGAAACAGTGTACTGTTATAATAAAGAACTTCGTTACGCTAATAAACCTGTCCCATTTCAACGAGCCGAGCCCAACTTTAAAGCGTGGGATGCTAGATGAACTGCCATGACAAGAACAAGGCTGATGTTGAAAAAGCGGAGTTTATTAAAATGTTCAGAGAAATCAGTATTGAGGTCGGACCATGCTCAGGCGAGAAACTTGGAGCGTGTTTAGCAAATATCTGGCAAGGAATATCAGCTCAGTGTATACTCCCAAGATGTGTACAACAAGCTTTTGTACAAGAGTGAGGTGGTAAACCGCTTCAAAGTCATTCATCTTCACCGCCACAATAGATGTAATTACATCCATGACAGGTTTCACCGGGCACAGCGAACATTGTGAAGATTGTGATGTGGGGTTTACCAACAAAGAAGACCACATCTGTCCCAGGGAATTTAGATGTCACCAATGTAGGCGCCCTGACTATGGTGGAAATGTTGAAGATGAAGGCATTCCATGCCTGGACTGCAAGAGGTGGTTTCCCACTTCTTATTGCTACCAGCAACACATAGAGATGTATGCCATTCCCTGCATCCTTGGATGGACTGCCATCAGGAGGACAATGCCCACAAACACACCTGTTCGGAACAACGTCTTTGTAAGAACTGTGACGAACCCCTTACCCCGTAACACTTGTAACATTATACGTCCATAATGGAGGACCAAGACATTACATCTACATCTAGGAGTAAATGAGAGGATGAGTTTTGTCCCTAGTTGACAAGAAAGCAAAAATAGAAGAGAAAGAAGCATGCTCCTAATTCCGCTATACAGGAAGACTAATGTCTATGGTGAAGATGGTGAGGAAAACAACGATGACGTGTTGTCACAGCCCATATTGTGGATATGATGGTCATCAGCTGCTACAATACTTCAACAAGCACTTAGTAGCTGCTCCACAAATTGTACCCAGGGACCAACAGATTCTGATGAAAGTCGGACGATTTACCTTCAAAGATTCTTTGAACTTCCTCAACATGCCACTGAAATAATTTCGTAAAATCCTTGATCCTTCTGAACTATCAAGAGGCTACTTCCCTCATTTTTTTCAGTACAAATATCAACTATAATTACGTGGGAGACTGCCCTTCCACTGACACCTATGGCCCCGACAGTATGTCCTCAGGTGAACGTGAAACTTGCATCGAGTGGTACTAGAGAAAATGTCTGCAAATGCCGTATTCACTAAGACTGAGGACATACTGTCCTACTGCCGAAGTGGTGGTCATAATATGAGGAGAGGATGTCCCGCTTTCCGTGATGCATTCATCTTCCAAAACAATATGGATCCATTTCAACAAGGAACAATACTTTTCAGAACAGAAACAATGTTTCGTTAGTGTAAAGAACAAGGAATAGAGACTCAAGATGTTTTATGGGGGATATCATGGTCATGGTAGGCAAAGGATCAGAAAGCAACGAGATGCCAAGATCGATGCTTCCGTGGACACTGAGTTCCTCTCTGTGGAGGATCCAGATCGCCTTAGTGTATTGTGAGGTCACCGTTCTCACCACAGTAAAAAGAAACAATGCACTGTTAGGATTAAGAACCCAGACTGCTTCATCCGAGCGGTGGTTATATGGCTTCATTACGCGAATAAACCTGCCCCATTACAACCATCGCTGTACCAGGACATTTTAGATTTCACCAATGTTGGCGTCCTGGCATTTGTGGTAAAGGTGGCGATGGGTGGGTTCCCACTTCTCATTGTTACCAACAGCATTGGGAGATTGTTGCCAGTCCCTTGCTCAAAACACACAGGGAAACCAAGGTGATGTCGGTTCCTGAATCGAAACAAGGAAGAGGAAGATGGTTTTCTTAGGAAAAGAGGCACCACATTAAGGTTATACCGCTGGTTGGAGCTTGTGTCAATCAAACGTAGGGTAGAAGAAGCAATGGAAAGATAGCCGAGAGTATTGAAGAGTCTTATCTGAGGAATGTGTATGCACACATGTGTATAGTGCACACTCTGGACTGGACATACGCAAATGGCACTGATGTTGAACCACATAAACGCCCAGGTATCAAGCGGAATGTTGTTCAGTTGAAACAGCTGTTTAAACCATCCACATGCCTGACTTCGTGGCTGAACTTTTGAACGTTGCAGCAGGATTCCATGAACCAATATGGCTACTGTATGTGTACAAACTGTAACTGTCTGTCCGTAAACTCTTCCTGGTTTCAACATCAAAACATCAAAGATTGGAGGAATAGTCTCAAGTGCTTCGAGAACAGTTTCATAATATCATACAAGAACCCAGACTTCGTGTCAGAAGTCAAGATACTCACAGGATAGGTCTTGCCTCACACTATCAAGGATTAAATGTGTCCAACTATAGACCATTTCGTTGTTTCTCATGGAGATAATACCATTGTGATGACAGACAAATTATATCGAAGCAATGGCAATGCCAGGATTTATTTTATGGACATTGAGCTCTCCATGTAGAAGTCCTCGGAACCTGTGTTTTAAAAAATGAAACAATGTACCGTGAGAATAAAGAACCAGAACGCTTCATGCTTCCCCCGAGCAGCAGCATATAGTCTTCATGACGCAAAGAAACGAGTTCCATTTCAACGGCTTGGTCCATATTGCAGATCACGGGACATACCAGCCATATCAAGTCGCCAAATGATTGTTCGTCTACTGATGGTGTGTCCTGATGCTTTCATCGTCAAACATTTGTTCAGGGGTCGATCAGTCGCATTTAGCAGTCTTCGGCCAATGTCGTGACTGTTGTTCTTCCCGAACATGGGCGTCTGGCCTGTTTATTACTACTGGTTTACCAATTTGTTGATGTGACCTGACAGCTGTTGAAGGTTCTTGCTAGTTGATGTTGTGAAGGCCCCCATGCTGACCATACTTGTCATCCTGACTCGTTGCACTTGTGTTTCTTAGTACGGTTTGGCATATTGTGGTTTTGTTTTGCTAACTGTAAGCTTGCGAGTGTGAGATTCGCCACAGTCGTACATTTTTTAGAAATACAGGATTCGAAGTTTCAGGATAGTTGCGTTGATATCCGGACCAGGTTACCGTTTGAATATTGTCTGCTTGAATTCAAACATATACCAACGGTTTTATATTTTTTACACTTACTTAACAAGTGATAACTTTCCTTACCTGGTAGTTTATTATGCTATTTTATATTGGATATAAAAGGAGCTGGTAAAAACAACATTTAATATAACGTACCTTTTAAAGTTGTAACGAGTTACGAGTAACAATGTTAACTTTGATTCATGATTAAGTGATAAACACTTGAAGTATATAATAAAGGTGGCCCCGTGAAGGTCCCGGGGTAGAATAGGCCTTCAGCAACCCATGCTTGTCGTAAGAGGCGACTAACGGGATCGGGTGGTCAGGCTCGCTGACTTGGTTGGCACATGTCATCGGTTCCCAATTGCGCAGATCGATGCTCATGTTGCTGATCACTGGATTGTCTGGTCCAGACTCGATTATTTACAGACCGCCGCCATATAGCTGGAATATTGCTGAGTGCGGCGTAAAGCTAAACTCACTCACTCACTATAAATAAAGGTGATCCTTGAGACACTATCTACCATTGTGAAACTGATAACAGGACAGCTGGAGTTGACAGCTACCCGTATACCGCCATGTATTAGCCATGTCCACACACGAAGGCTGCAACATGCAAACGTGATTAAAGATAAGGTACCAGCCACAACACGAAGAACCGGGACCATACAGTAGACGTTGAAGACGAGCTATTTTTTCTGTGATATTTATATAAGATTGAGCAGGAATGACGATATGTCTCCACTTAAATATCTGGAAGATGTCGAGGAGAACCTCGGATTGACCAGCCGCATTAATGATAAAGACCAACAGCTTGGGGAGAGGCTGTTTCACACTATTTTTAAGTTTGAAGTTTTTTTTTCAGTTTCACTCCGCTTTCAGGAACATCCCAACTGTATCATGACCAGTGACAGCAGATTTAACACATTGTACCCGTATAGGAAATCGAACCCTTTGGCATGACGAGTGATATATACTAAGCATAAAAAGAAACGTCAGTAGATATTCCAAATTTAACAGGCACTTTATTCAATTCATTACAGAATGTGATGCAATAAGTGTATGGGAAAACGGTCTTGTTTACAGTTTCTACACTTATTGATGAATAACTAACCAGCATTTCATTGGAATGCGTTAACGTTTAATGTCCAAACAGAGTCCTGACTTCAGTACCTCGTGTGACCACCACGGGAGGCAATGACCGCAGTACAACGTCGAGGCATGGAGTGCACAAGTCGATTGATGAATGCCATGGGCACCTGGTTCCACACTCTTAGGAAGGCTTGACGCAGTAAATCAGCTGTGTTTGGTCTTGGGATGACGTCATTCAACCGCCTTTGAATTTCGTCCCAAAGGTGTTCAATTGGATTTAAATCGGGACTTAGGGCTGGCCACTGCATTACATTGACACCATTCTGCTGTAGGAAGTCTCGTGTAGCCCTTGCAGTGTGGGCTCTGGCATTATCGTGCTGAAACACGTTGTTACGGTGACGAGCAAAATGTGGTATAACGTGGGGTCTGAGGGCTTGGTCAATGTAACGCGCTGCTGTGATGCCGCCTCCTCTTCCAGGACCAAGATTCTGGAATACCACAGGACCAACTCTCTGGTTTAGGCCAATCCCCCCCCCCCCCCAAACCATGATGCTGGCACCTCCCCATGCGTCCCTTTCCATCACACACTCGTCTGCGTAGCGCTGGCCGCGACGCCAAATTCTTGTTCTGCCATCTGCCGTAGAAATGCAGTACCGACTCTCATCTGTGAAGAGAACAGTTCTCCACTGTCTGTGTCTCCAGTTTTGACGGTACTGGGCAAACTGTAGACGTTCACGGCGATGACGTGGCGTGAGGATTGGTCCACGGTAGGGTCTGCGGCACTGAAGGTTACTGCTGCTAAGACGTCGGCGTACAGTGGAAGTGCTGAGCGGTCGCCCATATGTCCCAATTGTCTGACGTGCTGTCTCAGAGGCCTGTTGGAAAGGAGTCTGTTCGTGGCGTCGCACAATGTGGCGATCTTGACGTCTCGTGGTGACCCTTGGTCTGCCGGTGCGGGGACGGTCGTCTGTGGTGTTGGTGGTCCGGAAGCGTTCCTGAAGCCTGTAGATGGTCCGAACATTAACATGGAAGTGGTTAGCAACGGCTTGGGCAGTGTGACCAGCTTCTAGTCGTCCTATGGCTTGGTTCCTCTGAGCTGACGTAAGACATGGCATCCTGCTGACGTTTTGACGTTAATGTTTCAACCAAGTTTGGGGGTGCATTTTATAGGGCTGAATCAAAAGAAAAGCACGTGCAGCATTTGATGCATGCACTGCATGCAGAACACCGTACCCTCTTCATGTTCATGCTGCGTTTTGGTGGACCTTTCATGGGTTCGAATTTGTGTTTGGAGACAAATGGTTTTTGTCACGTAAAGCTTGATTTTCTGACCAAAAAATACAATCACAACATTTGCTAAGTTTTCAGTTTTATGGTCGCAGTAAGGAAACTACCAACCTGACGTTTCTTTTGATGCTTAGTATATGTTTATTTCAGGAAAACATATCTGGAGCCTTGAGCTATTACCATCACATGGATAGAGTCTGTGCAGACGATCCTCAATAAATGTCTTCATTGGTGGCTCAACACCAAGGTCTCCAAATAGGTCATGCACATAATGAAGGGAAAGATACGTTCCAGTGTTTGGATGGACCCCAGTACAGTATTGATGGCTACGACAGGGGAGCAGGAGTGTTCTTTAATTCACGGAGTGTTTCTAGTATGGCTGTACAAAGTGTTACAGGGTTGCGCCGTTTGAACCACATCCAACCTGGGGAACAATCATGAGAGAGATTTACGAAAAAAATCCTGTCTCGCTTTGCATTACTTCAGCCAAAAAGGACAAAGAGAAAATTGTCCAGATATGGGTACATTAATTCAAAATGAGGAAGGACCCGTGAAGGTCCCGGGGTAGAATAGGCCTTCAGCAACCCATGCTTGTCGTAAGAGGCGACTAACGGGATCGGATGGTCAAGAATTCGTCGCCAAACACATGCACCCGATTCAAACGGTTGAACAAAATCGCCCATGAACATCACATTTTGTTACATAATTTTACTGTTTGGAGCTCAAGAAATGAGCATTCTTATTTATATGACAGTAGGTTGTGCTCATTTTTTTGTTGTGCACTGATGCATATAGGACAGAGCATTAAGAAGAACTGCAATACCTTGAAACTCAGCGTGCGGAATAACAGGGAGAGCTGCCTTAGCGTCCTTATCCTGTCCTGTTTCCAAACTAAAAAAATACAATTCTAAATTTATTGTCAGCACAATGAAGATAAATTCATGTCGAGGTTATTGTAGAAACACCTGAAGTTTTACTTGTTGAATGGTTTAGTGCATTGAAACTCTTGCAGTTACTGTATTTAAATCACATTAAAGTATATTTTTACGTCTGTTGTGGATTTCGGGTCATTCCTTCTACAGACTCAGCATTCCGTAGAGCCTGCCTCACAGTTGTCTGTGAAAGTAAATTCATGGGGAAAATGCAATTAGCATTTTCAAAAACCTAACAAAATGACTAGCAGGTATTACAACTAAAGTCTTAAATAAAGTCGAATTACTGCTAATACAACATCGTATAAGAATATCTTGTCTGAAAACGTTACAAACATTTACAAAGGAATAAACCATCAATTTAGTTTTTAAAATATATTTGTGTTAAATTTGATTTTGAAATGCCTTAGCGATTTTGAAAAGGATATATCTATTAAAGTCACTATTCCATCACACTGTGACGTGTGATATGGGAACCCAAAATACGTATATACATGAATACTGGGATTAGTCTGTGTTGCTCCGTCATTGTTGTTTTTGATGAAACCTATCTCTTAAAACATAAAACAGAACATTTTATATCTGTAAGAATATGTCCAAAATCAGTCTTATACTGATTATACATTATGATTGAAATTACATGCAACAGATAATCCTTCAGCTCAACCACAAAAAAACAGCTGGTGTTACCTGGGAATATATTCCACCCCCATAGCCTGATAAAGTCCCAGGAAGGATATTTATGACATGTAATAAACCTTTGATCAGCCAGTTAGTCGGGCTGTTGTTCTCATATCGTGATTCAATATACTAAACACTTACTGAATGGCAGGGATACTCTACGACTCTGACAGTGTATATTGAGCTCCCTGCTAAATGATATGGTAGTCTTGATTGTAAGATTTCTCAACAACCATGCTGCTGAAGGAGCACATGGCATCATCAGGGTTGCCTTACTGATTTTACAAATAGTATACTTGCATCATCTGCAATATACTCACCTGAGCTGAATGTGCCCTCTGAAGAAATATCGCTGACAGACATTCTGAACGGCTTTGTAGATGTAAAGTCTCAAATTCACGATAGCAAAAATGTCCGTATGTTGGTGTGCAATGATCAACTGCATTTTCCCATCGGGTGTTCATATATGTATTTAGATCTCAAAAGGTCATCAAATTACTTTGAGTTACTCTTCCTCTCTGTAACTTCTCCAACCAAGAAATACAATGGACAGTGCACGTGTCTTGATGTTTGTGAAACATGTAAATAAAGGTATGTCACTTTAATGTGAATTTTACCAATTGACCATGTTGTTGAAATAGACTATTGTTCATCAAGACTAAGCGTTATCAAAACACTAACTCAAATCGGCCAAATAATCCCACTAGTGGTATCCTCTTTGGACTGAAGTTGAGAAGTAAGAGAATTATAAGGCATGCTCAACTGGGTTTGGTCGTTTAATTAATCCCACACAGCCATCACCAACAGAGGGAATGATTTACACATCTCATTTTTGTGCTTAATTATTGTGTTTGTTTTTTATTGATAACAAATGACATGGGATTGTAAATAGCTTTACAGTTTATATCGACACCGGTACCATACAACATACAATACAAAATTTAAATGCAGCATGTGTTGTCACATAGGTATATAAATTTGAATAACAAACATGGGTAAAGCTTGAAGACAATCTTATATGGAAATAGTGAATTATCGGATCTTAATAATCTGTCCATCTTAAGATCTGCCTACCTCTTCGTCACTGCTTCTTTTAGATTTGATACTATATATGATTGAAGAATTAACCTCGTGGTTTGTCATATGATAATCTTGTATTAGAACTTTGGTTTATTTACCTTTGTAAAGTGCATTCCACACATACAAACTAATTGTATCAATATAGAGCATTTACGAGAATGTTATTGGTAAGATAATTATTTTTGGTGTCTTGATGGTAAAATTGTGGATGCTTACCGAAGTACTTAAGACAAAAAACAACTTCAAGCAGAAAGGAAGACTATAACAGAGTATGGAAAAGTTTTTTCCCATCTTGTTGGGTCAGTTGTGTATGAAGTGAACTATCACTGTTGACACTGATGATGTATGATTGTGTAGCTTTTTAAGAATTTCTTATATTCACGAAAGTCACCAAATGCAAAGCAGATTGTACAGTTATGTAAGTTATGTTTTATGTATGAATAATAAATTAAAACTTTCTGTACGCCGAACATAAACAAACAAATGATAGACCGGCACGCACCATTTAAATATTCTGTAACATAATTCTTGTAAATGATTATATAAATCTCGTTACACAATGATTTTTATTAATTCATTTGACTACTTGCTCCAATCCACACGTACTGATATCACAACCAATTATCTATTGACATGTTTATGAGATTTCTTGAATACGCCAATTGCATAACACCGTTAATGAGCACCAACATAAAAGGTCTAATGACAGGTGTTATTTAGAGAATGCATAGTTCCCATGGAGTAGAGTGGTAAAATCATCGGAATGAGCTTGGGATGATGATTTCAAACAAAGGCAAGACATCTGTTTAAACAGGCACAAGTATTTGGTATATGGATCAATGCTGGCCGTACACATGAACTTTCATGTTTTCACGCACCAGACGCAGTTGCATTGATATGAAGCACAAATGGACTACACAAAATATTGCTTATTCCTTCAGTTTTCATGAGCACACCACAACATCCACCAATGCATGGCGCACCGCCACCGGCATACATGAGTACACAACAACATCCACCAATGCATGGCCCACCAGCACCCTCATACAAGAGACACCACCGTCACATCCACCAATGCATGGTGTACAGCCACGACATACATGAGTACACCACAACATCCATCAATGCATGGCGCACCGCCCCCGACATACAGGAGTACAGAACAACATCCACCAATGCATCGTGCACCGCCAGCAGCATACATGAGGACACTAGAACATCCACTAATGCATGGGGCAAAGCCACCGGCATACATCAGTACATCACAACATCGCCACCGACATACAGGAGTACACCACAACATCCACCAATGCATGGGGCACCAGCACCCTCATACATGAGACACCACCATCACATCCACCAATGCATGGTGTACAGCCACGACATACATGAGTACACCACAACATCCACCAATGCATGGCGCACCGCCACTGGTATACATGACACACCACCATCACATACACCAATGCATGGCGCATCGCCACTGGCATACAGGAGTACACAACAAAATCTTACCAATGCATGGTGCACCGCCAACGGCATACATGAGCACACCAAAACATCCATCAATGCATGGCGCACCGCCCCCGACATACAGGAGTACAGAACAACATCCACCAATGCATCGTGCACCGCCAGCAGCATACATGAGAACACCACAACATCCACCAATGCATGGAGCACCGCCAGCAGCATACATGAGGACACTAGAACATCCACTAATGCATGGGGCAAAGCCACCGGCATACATCAGTACACCACAACATCCACCAATACATCGTCCATCGCCACCAGCATACATGAGACACCACCATCACATCCACTAATTCATGGGGTACCACCACCCTTATACATGAGACAGCACCATCATATCCATCAATGCATGGCGCACCGCCACCGACACACATGACTACACCACAACATCCACCAATGCATGGGGCACCAGCACCCTCATACAGGAGACACCACCATCACATCCACCAATGCATCGCACACCGTCACCGACATACAGGAGTACACCACAACATCCACCAATGCATGGGGCACCAGCATCCTCATACATGAGACACCACCATCACATCTACCAATGCATGGCATACCACCACCGACATACATGAGTACACCACAACACCCACCAATGCATGGCAAACTGCCACCGGCATACATGAGTACACCGCAACATCCACCAATGCATGGCGCACCGCCACTGGCATACATGACACACCACCATCACATCCACCAATGTATCGCACACCATCACCGACATACAGGAGTACACCACAACATCCACCAATGCATGGGGCACCAGCATCCTCATACATGAGACACCACCATCACATCCACCAATGCATGGCATACCACCACCGACATACATGAGTACACCACAACATCCACCAATGCATGGCACATCGCCACTGGCATACAGGAGTACACTACAAAATCAACCAATGCATGGTGCACCGCCAACGGCATACATGAGCACACCAAAACATCCACCAATGCATGGTGCACCGCCAAAGGCATACATGAGTACACCAAAACATCCACCAATGCATGGTGCACCAGCACCCTCATACATGAGACACCACCATCACATCCACCAATGCATGTCGCACCACCACCGGCATACATGAGTACACCACAACATCCACCAATGCATGGTGCAGCGCCACTGGCATACATGAGTACACCACAACATCCATCAATTCATGATGCACCGCCAAAGGCATACATGAGCACACCACAACATCCACCAATGCATGGGGCACCGCCAAAGGCATACATGAGTACACCACCATCACATACACCAATGCATGGCGCATCGCCACAGGCATACAGGAGTACACTACAAAATCTTACCAATGCATGGTGCACCGCCAACGGCATACATGAGCACACCAAAACATCCACCAATGCAAGGCCCACCAGCACCCTCATACAGGAGACACCACCATCACATCCACCAATGCATCGCACACCGTCACCAACATACAGGAGTACACCACAACATCCACCAATGCATGGGGCACCAGCATCCTCATACATGAGACACCACCATCACATCTACCAATGCATGGCATACCACCACCGACATACATGAGTACACCACAACACCCACCAATGCATGGCAAACTGCCACCGGCATACATGAGTACACCGCAACATCCACCAATGCATGGCGCACCGCCACTGGCATACATGACACACCACCATCACATCCACCAATGCATCGCACACCGTCACCGACATACAGGAGTACACCACAACATCCACCAATGCATGGGGCACCAGCATCCTCATACATGAGACACCACCACAACATCCACCAATGCATGGCACATCGCCACTGGCATACAGGAGTACACTACAAAATCTACCAATGCATGGTGCACCGCCAACGGCATACATGAGCACACCAAAACATCCACCAATGCATGATGCACCTCCAAAGGCATACTTGAGTACACCAAAACATCCACCAATGCATGGGACACTACCACTGGCATACATGAGTACACCGCAGCATCCACCAATGCATGGCGCACCGCCACTGGCATACATGACACAAAACCATCACATCCACCAATGTATCGCACACCGTCACCGACATACGGGAGTACACCACAACATCCACCAATGCATGGGACACCAGCATCCTCATACATGAGACACCACCATCACATCCACCAATGCATGGCATACCACCACCGACATACATGAGTACACCACAACATCCACCAATGCATGGCACATCGCCACTGGCATACAGGAGTACACTACAAAATCTAACAATGCATAGTGCACCGCCAACGGCATACATGAGCACAACAAAACATCCACCAATGCATGGTGCACCGCCAAAGGCATACATGAGTACACCAAAACATCCACCAATGCATGGTGCACCAGCACCCTCATACATGAGACACCACCATCACATCCACCAATGCATGGCGCACCACCACCGGCATACATGAGTACACCACAACATCCACCAATGCATGGTGCAGCGCCACTGGCATACATGAGTACACCACAACATTAATCAATTCATGATGCACCGCCAAAGGCATACATGAGCACACCACAACATCCACCAATGCATGGGGCACCGCCAAAGGCATACATGAGTACACAACAACATCCACCAATGCATGTTCCACCACCACAGGCATACATGAGACACCACCATCACATCCACCAATGGATAGCACACCGCCAAAGGCATACATGAGTACACCAAAACATCCACCAATTCACAAGAATGACTGCATAGAAAATAAAAGTCACCGGAACCGTTATGTTGAAAGAAAACGTGTTTAAAGTCGGAATGAAATCACATCTGATCTGAACGCCCCGTGGTACAACTTGTCGTGTATTTGAAAGGCATTAAATCTATCGCTTCTCCAGTAACTCTTAATTTGCTTTCCAGAAACCGCTGACACAAATTGCATGGTATTATTTCCAAAACAACCCCCGTCAATTTCCCATACTTAGGTTCGGCTCGTGTTAAAGACGTCATTCATCCTGCCTTGTCTGTTCCAATCTGTGTTTTTTTCGTCATCGATTCCATTCCGTTAAACCAGTCTAACTTACTGAATGGTATAACAATGGTTCCTCCTTACACGTGTCTGAAATCACGTTTAGTATCAATCTTGTGATAATGCAAACACGACTCAGTGAAGAATGGCCACCCCTACCTATCGATGAACGTTTGGATGATTCAGGTGATGTATTATACCATTATATGAAGTGATGTATTATACCATTATATGAAGTGATGTATTACACCATTGTATGAGTGCCCATGTCAGATTGAGATTCATAATTTACCTTTACAGACAATCAGTGGTGCCTACAAAGACGAAAGTTGGCACAGGTGGATGACGAAACATTGATTATAATGTAGAATGTACAGAAAGTACCTTATTATTTAGCATCATTTCATTTCTGAGACAAGAAGCTTTATACAAATATTCACCTAAATTACACAACAGCTGCATTGTACTAATACGGTTCTATATGTTAGTAATATGGCATCTGTAGTAATATGGTTTTATGTACAGTTTTATGTACTCAACATGCTGTTTCTATAGTTGGATTACGAGAGTTACGTCGGAATTTAGATAAATATTTCCCGAATATGTGCGGGATAGCTTTACATAGGTAATACAGCAGAGTGCAAATATCAAAAATATTTATATAAATTACACATACTGATCAATTGGATAAATAACAACAATCTCTTGAGATGCTTGATCGAAACTTCGTATGTAAGAAGGTAGGAATGCAGGACATACTTCATCTCTATGTCATAATTCACTGATACCAGTGTCAGATTTAATATTGTTCCCCTGATACGCCCAGCTATTTACACGACGGTTCTTTACTTCTCACAAAAGACATTCATAATAATTTCGAAGGATAAGATCATTTGTGTGAAGCAACTTGCACCAATACTTTATCATGTTAAATTGTCTCTGATATATGCGAGGGGGACGACCCAATTCTGCATAAGCCATAGAATAACATGTATAGTTTTTTAACTTCAGTGGAGTAATTCAACAACGAATCTAACTGCTTTTGTGAACCATCAACTGATTCAGAAATTAGGACTCGTCGTCTACATACAGTAACAGAAAAATACTTAGGGATTTACATTTATAAGAAATTCAGTTATCTTCAAAAAAGGGGGTCTCAAAATCACTGAGATAAAATGAAATAGAATTGGAGACAAAACATCGCCTTGCATTAAATCCGAATTATTCTTAAAAGATTCACTGAAATAGCCGCCAACGCTAACAAACGATCTAACGTTCAGATACAAAGAATATATAACTGAGATTAATTTTCCATTTACATCTAACTTTGACAACTTACCACAACTTACACCTGTCTACAGACTGCAATACACCCTGAAAGTTGACGTAAGCACGATACAATACGCTTATTATTGTTAAGGCTGTTGCTAATTAATGTGGAACTATGTTTACGACACAAATTGGAATGTTGGTATTCCCCGAACGGAAGCGAGGGATATACAGATATTTAGGCACGAGTGTGCCTATCTATTACCAAACTCAACTTTCAAACATGGGCTGGTTACCCACAATGGCCTCATTTAGAACGCAACGTTATAGAGGCGACGTGGCGTCCTTGCATTGTTCACGACATCACCTCACCATGACACAGTAATATTTTCCCCTAGGTCATCGTATGAAAAATATAAAAATATACTCCGTGGTGGGTGGCTCGGATGATGAACCATATTACACTAACCATGGCTTACAGCTATGAAATTCCGCCCAAAAGCCCAAAATGTCCACTTGAAATTGACCCTATTGATACTGATCACAGACCTTCTGCATCGATTGAGTATTGGCCGCTTTTCCTTGTGATCGAGACTCCTGACAAGACACCGTAAAAGGTGAACCCCTTTGCTGTATCCAAGGGTATTGAAGTAGTACAGGAGGAGGCAGCTAAAAAATCTGATGTCGTAGCCTCCCCAGTACTGAGTTTGTTTGACACTATCTTCAGTTGGTATGTTGTCTTTGGCTCATGAAAAGGCCTTTAATACTCAGGTTTTCACAGGCCATTTTATGTGGGGGAGGTCTGTGAGCATTTTCATGACATTTGGCCGACAACATCTCAAAGTTAATCATGGATAGTTTTACTAATATCAATCTGATCACTGTCATTGTGACTTTTGTGTATTGCTAAAGGGTGTATATGTTTTTTGACATATATTTGCTTTTGAAAATGATGAAAATGACCGCCATTTTGAATTGTCTTCTCGGCAGTTACATTTACATACAAATTAAAAATCCATTTACGGCCAATGTTGATACTTTTTATGTTTTTTGACACTTGTATCTTCTAGAGTGGTGACTCGGGTACAAAACAGGTGATTTTGTATGGTCATGTCGTGATAATATAATGTTTTACAGCTTACTCTTTGAGACGAGATTTTGTTTCCTGTTTACTTTTAGAGTGACAACATGTTACATGGAATAACTTGATATTACTCAGAATTCAAAAATGGCTGCCAAGATGGTCATCATTGTGCCTATACACAGCAGAGAACTAAAAAACAATTCATTTGGTGTCACATGTTTAACACAGTTTAGAAAAAAAACAAACTTCAATGTTATGGTTAATAAAAGCTATACATTCCTAAACTATTTGATGAAATAGCAGTATCCAAAGTATTAGAAAACTATGCTTCACGATCGATAACTGCCTCTAAGCTCTCGTAGTAGCTATTCAAATGGTGTGTCAGATAACTGTTAATCACTTTTGATACATTCAGAAGCTTACAATTTGTTCAGTTTATCTGTTTTGATATAGATCTCTCTCTGATGGCATACTGACTTTATTGCATTTACTCTGTGTCAGTTCAACCAATCCACGGGGAGCAGCATCTCTCGACATCAGAACACCAGAATAGGGATAAGCTTACCATCACAAATGCTCCAACCATGGTCAACTGGTTAAGGAATATGATTGGCAAACATGCACTTGGTTGTTTACTTGCGCAATGTAATATTCTAGACTGTTGGATGTTGGTGGGAGCTTTTCATTTAATGTCTTGTCTCATCTACAGACACCACTGGATTGTTTAGTACATGCATTGAACTAAAGGTCTGTGCGATGTGATCTAGTAATGTTGATAGGCTTTTGCATTGTAAGTTCTGGTTTGTAGACATTAGAATACCCCCGTGTATTGATCTATTGTTTTAATGTTGGAATTGTTTCGTGATGTGTTTCTGTGTTGGCGGTGTTTAGCAGTGCATGGCAGTATATGGCTAAAAACAAGCACTCCTACAAGGCGATAAAGTCGTGCACATCCGATTTCCATGGACAAAAACAATTCTTCTCGAGTTCACAGGTTTCACAAACAAAACAGCAAAACAAACAAGTACAATTGGACCGGCTGTGCGGATTGTTTTATGAATGTCAACATTCCCAACATGGAACAGTACCAAATCCTCGAACAGAAACACCAACATTGTTGTCGCAGAATGTATGTCTAAATTGATCTTGATCAAATTTGAGATTTGAACAAGGTCAAAGGTAACTGAAGCCCGACACGTAAAACCAGAGATAAAAAACATTTTTGAGAAAAAAAACTCTGGAACCGTGTTCCCTCAACGTATGCAACGCTACCTATTCTACTGGAGGGTTTACAGTAGTAGACACGCAGAGTCAGAGTACATTGTCACAAAATGTCCGAACAGTAAAACATCCACATGCAGCTCCAGAAGAATCCTTGATCCACTTCTGTCCATCCACGCTCCTGATAATAAAGGTAAACATATTTTACATCATTTGTACTGTGTGCATAAATGCAAAATATATGATTCCACGAGAACATATCTCAAACACGAAAATCAAGTTGTGACTTGGCAGTAGACGTCATTGTACACAAGGAGGCATTTTATGTTTTCTTTAAAAGATTTCACGGGGAGAAACAACAAATATCGGATCCACACATCATTCAGATATGGAAAATCGAAATAGGTTTGTTTGGAGCGTCATGAGCGAACGCTTTAACCATTCGGTTATTCGACGATCCCCTTACATTTAAATACAAAGCAAATATATCGGGACGTGAAAAACAAAATTTCATCTAAGTTTTAAAGTGAAATAGTGAATGCTTTACCAGGAGGTAGGCCAGTACACTGACTTTCAAAGTGACCATCCGGGATTAGCTTTGTCTCGAACTACCTATTGAAGGACGGAATGGTGGGTTAACACTAAGTTATACTATCTATAGATAGCATCGTACAGGGCATGCACGAAGGGGGCCCTATCTACACTAACCCCTAATCTACCAGTCAAGTGCAGTCAGCATTGGGTCTACTGGGGGTGCTGAAAAGACTGGGGTCACCAGTGTGCCAACCCTAAACTAGCTGGGTTGCTATAGCAACCATCCTGACTGTACAGTCAGGCCCTAGCACCGAACCTACTCCATGTACGATCGGCAGGGGGCTACGCGGAGAGCAGACGCACAATGGAGCCACCATGAGACAAAAACTCATCCCATCGGACCCTTGGAAAGCCAGTGTACTAAAGTCCAGGTGGAAGGGTTTAGAGTGACACAACACCAAATCCAGAGTGTGCCAGGGTTCCTGCGTCTGAAAGAAATGAGTCATGCATAAGCATCAGTAATCACATTTCTCTCGGATGTAGATTGGATTAACAACAGCGAGTAAGTGTGGTTTTCTGCCGCTTTGGACAATTTTTCCAGCATTTAGTGGGCGTGGGGCATAGTATTTAAGTGAGGACTCGAACAATGGTACTGAACATGACGTGCCAACACTTGAACAACTAGGCTACACTACCACTCCGTTTACATGCAGAAACCAGTATCAACCTTTCCCATCTATACCTAAATGGCTGTGACTATGCTGGTCGTAAGAGGCGACTAACGGGATCGGGTGGTCAGACTCGCTGATTTCTTGGTTGAAACATGTCATCGGTTCCCATTTGCGCAGATCGATGCTCGTGTTGTTGATCACTGGATTGTCTTGTCCAGACTCGATTATTTACAGACCGTCACCTTATAACTGAATATTGCTGAGTGCGGCGTAAAAGTAAACTCACTCACTCCTGAATGGCTGTATACTATGAGAGAATTAGTGTGCACAATATATGAAACAAATATTTTCTTCCAAATAGAGTTGAAAACACCTGCCTGTCTGGTCCTCTGTCACCCTTCCGAAGAATCCTTGGTTCACGTCTATCCATGGAATATCTTCTTGGCAGTCGTCCTGCCTCTGGGGGACTTCAGGGTCCATGTCCGCCCCCAGGACGATGGTATCCACGTTCCTAATAGTAACGATAACGAATAGGTTAATGTTTCATATCACTGATACTTACTACATAGATAATAAATATTAAAAGCATATGCTTTTTGGTCAGGAAAACGCTGTAACCTGAAACACAAGTTGTAACTTGCTCATGACGTCATTGTCAACAAGAATATATTATATGTTGCCTTCAAGAGATAGTTTGGAGAACTTGCCTTCCTGGTATGTTATGGTTTATTCAAAAGATTGTTTGAAAGGAACAGTTGCATGCGTAAGCAACGGTTCTACTTAAAAAGGCAAAGAACACTTTACATAATTTATGCTTCACACACAGATTATGACTGCATGAATGTCCTTTTACACCGCTTTCAGCAATATACTAGCTATATCACGGTGAGAAACAACAAATATATGCTTCACACATTATTCAGATATGGGAAATCGAAATAAGTTGTTTGGATCGTCATGAGCGAACACTTTAACCATTCGGTTATTCGACGATCCCCTTACATTTAAATACAAAGCAAATATATCGGGACGTGAAAAACAAAATTTCATCTAAGTTTTAAAGTGAAATAGTGAATGCTTTACCAGGAGGTAGGCCAGTACACTGACTTTCAAAGTGACCATCCGGGATTAGCTTTGTCTCGAACTACCTATTGAAGGACGGAATGGTGGGTTAACACTAAGTTATACTATCTATAGATAGCATCGTACAGGGCATGCACGAAGGGGGCCCTATCTACACTAACCCCTAATCTACCAGTCAAGTGCAGTCAGCATTGGGTCTACTGGGGGTGCTGAAAAGACTGGGGTCACCAGTGTGCCAACCCTAAACTAGCTGGGTTGCTATAGCAACCATCCTGACTGTACAGTCAGGCCCTAGCACCGAACCTACTCCATGTACGATCGGCAGGGGGCTACGCGGAGAGCAGACGCACAATGGAGCCACCATGAGACAAAAACTCATCCCATCGGACCCTTGGAAAGCCAGTGTACTAAAGTCCAGGTGGAAGGGTTTAGAGTGACACAACACCAAATCCAGAGTGTGCCAGGGTTCCTGCGTCTGAAAGAAATGAGTCATGCATAAGCATCAGTAATCACATTTCTCTCGGATGTAGATTGGATTAACAACAGCGAGTAAGTGTGGTTTTCTGCCGCTTTGGACAATTTTTCCAGCATTTAGTGGGCGTGGGGCATAGTATTTAAGTGAGGACTCGAACAATGGTACTGAACATGACGTGCCAACACTTGAACAACTAGGCTACACTACCACTCCGTTTACATGCAGAAACCAGTATCAACCTTTCCCATCTATACCTAAATGGCTGTGACTATGCTGGTCGTAAGAGGCGACTAACGGGATCGGGTGGTCAGACTCGCTGACTTCTTGGTTGAAACATGTCATCGGTTCCCATTTGCGCAGATCGATGCTCGTGTTGTTGATCACTGGATTGTCTTGTCCAGACTCGATTATTTACAGACCGTCACCTTATAACTGAATATTGCTGAGTGCGGCGTAAAACTAAACTCACTCACTCCTATATGGCTGTATACTATGAGAGAATTAGTGTGCACAATATATGAAACAAATATTTTCTTCCAAATAGAGTTGAAAACACCTGCCTGTCTGGTCCTCTGTCACCCTTCCGAAGAATCCTTGGTTCACGTCCATCCATGGAATATCTTCTCTTCTTGGCAGTCGTCCTGCCTCTGGGGGACTTCAGTGTCCATTTCGCCCCCAGGAAGATGGCATCCCTGCTCATAACAGTACAGAGAATATAGTTTACATCGCTGGCACTTACTGTGTGCATAAATGCAACTTATATGCCTACACGTAAAATCTCAAACATGAAACTCAAGTTGTAATTTTGCAGTAGACGTCATGATAAACAAGGATGCATTGCATGTTATGGTTTATTCAAAAGATTGTTTGAAAGGAACAGTTGCATGCGTAAGCAACGGTTCTACTTAAAAAGGCAAAGAACACTATACATAATTTATGCTTCACACACAGATTATGACTGCATGAGTGTCCTTTTACACCGCTTTCAGCAATATACTAGCTATATCACGGTGAGAAACAACAAATATATGCTTCACACATCATTCAGATATGGGAAATCGAAATAGGTTGTTTGGATCGTCATGAGCGAACACTTTAACCATTCGGTTATTCGACGATCCCCTTACATTTAAATACAAAGCAAATATGTCGGGACGTGAAAAACAAAATTTAATTTAAGTTTTAAACTAAAATAGTGAATGCTTTACCAGCAGGTAGGCCAGTACACTGACTTTCAAAGTGACCATCCGGGACTTGCTTTGTCTCGAACTACCTATTGAAGGACGGAATGGTGGGTTAACACTAAGTTATACTATCTATAGATAGCATCGTACAGGGCATGCACGAAGGGGGCCCTATCTACACTAACCCCTAATCTACCAGTCAAGTGCAGTCAGCATTGGGTCTACTGGGGGTGCTGAAAAGACTGGGGTCACCAGTGTGCCAACCCTAAACTAGCTGGGTTGCTATAGCAACCATCCTGACTGTACAGTCAGGCCCTAGCACCGAACCTACTCCATGTACGATCGGCAGGGGGCTACGCGGAGAGCAGACGCACAATGGAGCCACCATGAGACAAAAACGCATCCCATCGGACCCTTGGAAAGCCAGTGTACTAAAGTCCAGGTGGAAGGGTTTAGAGTGACACAACACCAAATCCAGAGTGTGCCAGGGTTCCTGCGTCTGAAAGAAATGAGTCATGCATAGGCATCAGTAATCACATTTCTCGCGTTTGCAGATTGGATTAACAGCGAGTAAGTGTGGTTTTCTGCCGCTTTGGGCAATATTCCAACGACGGGCCTCATAAGTGGGCGTGGGACATAGTATTTAAGTGAGGACTCGAACACTGACACTGAACATGACGTGCCAACACTTGAACAACCAGGCTACACTACCACTCCGTTTACATGCAGAAACCAGTATCAACCTTTCCCATCTATACCTAAATGGCTGTGTACTATGAGAGAATGAGTGTGCACTGTATATTAAACAAATATCCATGAAGATGCATATTTTCTTCCAAATAGATATGGAAACACCTACCTGTCTGGTCCTCTGTCGCCCTTCCGAAGAATCCTTGAGGTCGTCCTACCTCTACAGGATTTCAAGACTTTCTGTCCCCACGACGAATATTTCACATCACTATAGGTGGGTGCTCAAACTCCAAGCGGGCTTCAGTCGCTCGCTTCAGGTCGCTCGCTTACGCAACCTAATCCCAGTCGCCGAACCCGAAACAAAGGATTAGAGCTATTGAAAGCACCTCAATCACAAGTGTTTGCACAAAGGCATGTTTTTCTTATTTAGCGTGAGCCATGTAAGACCTGGTAATATTCATTATTGAAACAAAACGAAACACAATTTTCTTTCATTAATTACAGATTTATTTATGTAAGACAATATAGCTAAAACATAATCAGCGGCTAATACAATACAGGTATAACCCATTGCAAATTTAAAATTACAAGTTAAACCCAAAGTGACATAGGCGTATGGAACATTCAATGTAAATGAATTAAAACAAACTGTCGTCCGTGGGTGGGGATGTTGTAAATTGTGATGTGCTTATCACTGCTCATCGCTTTCGTGACTCACTCGTGTTATTCTACGATTACAGTCCGTTTGCCGTGAAAGCGTACCGATGAATGTCTCTTTAAACAAAAACGTAAATCGAATAAAATGAAATTACGATGGCAAATTTCTTATAATTTTATACATTGCCAATTGAACATTTAATTCTCAAAATATTATTCAACTTAAGATGAAAGTTGTTAAACAAACGATCATAATTTCAAATCACTTTCTTTGTTTGTATTACAGGGGGTTTAGGGTGCACATTAGATAAAACGTCGAGAAGTTGCGTTGGTCTAAGTTAACGCTCATCACGTACCGCACGTGCTCTTGTTTCACTGTTCTAACTGCTGCGTTTACCTCCTTGCAATACAAACCAGTAATAACGATTTCAATCTATAATCGTTTGTTAAACAACTTTTATCCTAAGTTGAATAAAATTCTAAGACTTAAATTTTCAGTTGCAAGATAAAACGACGTGGATTCGAAATATTAATTTCACTATGTCTGGTTTACGTTTTGTTTAAAGTAACAAAATCATCTCAACATCGTACACCACAATACATGTAAATGAGACACCACCATCACATTCACCAATGCATGGCGCACCACCACCGGCATTACATAGGACACCAAAACATCCACCAATGCATGGGCCACCACCACAGGCATACATGAGACCTAACCATCACATCCGCCAATGGATGACACAACGACACCGACAGGGGGCACACCATGGCGCACTGCTACCGGCATACATGAGTGCACCAAAACTTCCAGCAATGCATGGGGCACCAACAACGGCATACATGAGTACACCACAACATCCACCAATGCATGGGGCACCACCGCCGGCATACATGAGTACACCACAACATCCACCATTGCATGGGGCACCACCACCCTCATACATGAGACACCACCATCACATACAACAATGCATGACACACCGCCACAGGCATACATGAGTACACCACAACATTCACCAATGCATGGGGCACCACCGCCGGCATACATGAGTACACCACAACATCCACCAATGCATGGGGCACCACCGCCGGCATACATGAGTACACCACAACATTCACCAATGCATGGGGCACCACCACAGGCATACATGAGTACACCACAACATCCACCAACGCATGGGGCACCACCGCCGGCATACATGAGTACACCACAACATCCACCATTGCATGGGGCACCACCACCCTCATACATGAGACACCACCATCACATACAACAATGCATGACACACCGCCACAGGCATACATGAGTACACCACAACATTCACCAATGGATGGGGCACCGTCACCAGCATACATGAGTACACCACAACATCCACCAATGCATGGGGAACCACCACAGGCATACATGAGCACACCACGATCATATCCAGCAATGCGTGGCGCAACGCCAACGGCATATATGAGTACACCACAACATCCACCAATGCATATGGCACCACCACCGGGATACATGAGTACATAACAACATCCACCAATGCATGGGGCACCACCATCCTCATAAATGAGACACCGCCATCACATCCACCAATACATGGCGCACAGCCACTGGCACACGTGAGCACACCACACCATCCACCTATGCAAGGCGCACTGCCACCGGCATACATTAGTACATAACAACATCCACCAATGCATTGGCCACCGCCACCGGCATACATGAGTACACCACAACATCCACCAATGCACTGTGCACAGCCACAGGCATACATGAGGACACCACAACAGCCACTAATGCATGGGGCACCACCACCCTCATACAAGAGACATTACCATCACATCCACCAATGTATGGCACACCGCCACTGACATACAAGAGTACACCAAAACTTCAACCAATGCATGGGGCACCACCACAGGCATACATGAGCACACCACAACATCCACCAATGCATGGCGCACCACTATCGGTATACATGAGCCACCACCATCTCATCCACCAATGCATGGCGCATCGCCACTGGCATACATGAGCACACCACAACATCCACCAATGCTTGGCGCACAGCCACCGGCATGCATGGGCACACCACAACATCCACCAATGCATTTGGCACTGCCACCGGCATACATGAGTACACTAAAACATCCACCAATGCATGGGGCACCACCAAGTGCATACATGAGCCACCACCATCACATCCACCGATGCATGGCACAACGCCACCGGCATACATGATTACACTAGAACATCCACCAATCCATAGCGCACCACCACCCTCATACATGAGACACCACCATCACATCCACCAATGCATGGTGCACATAACCGATTTTAAATCACGATGTTTTGCGTTTGCCATAAGGTGAATAAATTGTTAGCCTTGTACATCGAACTCAAGGACGAATCGGTTCCAAATGTCGCATCTGTTATATATTCCTCTGCTTCAACGCTAATCTTATAACTTCCATACCTTTCATATCTAGTGCTAGATGCTAATATTTGTCCATTCTTGGATGTACCTATCTCTTAATCTAATTTGGAAATGCTAATAGTAGCAATACATCTAACGTCTTGGCAAAACCAAAACCTGATTAAATATGATATGGCTGACTGACATTACTTGCTCAGTTCAGTCTATCTACTGAATAAGATTAACTACCATTTCGAAGCCTTACGCGCATGTCGATAAGGTGACATGTTAAGTATTGTTAACCAATATTTAATGCATCCAACCAAGCTATCTATAACAATGGGCATTGTTCACTTTTATCAACTTTTATCACCTGCATACATGAGTACACCACAACATCCACCAATGCATTGTGCACAGCCACCGGCATACATGACGACACCACAACATCCGCCAATGCATGGGGCACCACCACCCTCACACAAGAAACATAACCATCACATCCACCAGTGCATGGCACACCGCCACAAACATATTTGAGTACACCACAACATCCACCAATGCATGGCGCACTGCTACCGGCATACATGAGTGCACCAAAACTTCCAGCAATGCATGGGGCACCACCAACGGCATACATGAGTACATAACAACATCCACCAATGCATGGTGCACCACCACAGGCATACATGAGTACACCACAACATCCACCAATGCCACAGGCATACATGAGTACACCACAACATCCACCAATGCATGGGGCACCACCGCCGACATACATGAGTACACCACAACATCCACCAATGCATGGGGCACCACCACCCTCATACATGAGACACCACCATCACATACAACAATGCTTGACACACCGCCACAGGCATACATGAGTACACCACAACATTCACCAATGGATGGGGCACCGTCACCAGCATACATGAGTACACCACAACATCCACCAATGCATGGGGAACCACCACAGGCATACATAAGCACACCACGATCATATCCAGCAATGCGTGGCGCAACGCCAACGGCATATATGAGTACACCACAACATCCACCAATGCATATGGCACCACCACCGGGATACATGAGTACATAACAACATCCACCAATGCATATGGCACCACCACCGGGATACATGAGTACATAACAACATCCACCAATGCATATGGCACCACCACCGGGATACATGAGTACATAACAACATCCACCAATGCATATGGCACCACCACCGGGATACATGAGTACATAACAACATCCACCAATGCATATGGCACCACCACCGGGATACATGAGTACATAACAACATCCACCAATGCATATGGCACCACCACCGGGATACATGAGTACATAACAACATCCATGAATGCATGGGGCACCACCATCCTCATAAATGAGACACCACCATCACATCCACCAATACATGGCGCACAGCCACTGGCACACGTGAGCACACCACAACATCCACCTATGCAAGGCGCACTGCCACCGGCATACATTAGTACATAACAACATCCACCAATGCATGGGGCACCGCCACAGGCACACATAAGCCACCACCATTACATCCACCAATGTATGGGGTACCACCACCGGCATACAGGAGTACACAACAACATCCACCGATGCATCGTGCACCGCCACCGACATACATGAGACACCACCATCACATCCACCAATGCATTGGCCACCGCCACCGGCACACATGAGTACACCACAACATCCACCAATGCACTGTGCACAGCCACAGGCATACATGAGGACACCACAACAGCCACTAATGCATGGGGCACCACCACCCTCATACAAGAGACATTACCATCACATCCACCAATGTATGGCACACCGCCACTGACATACAAGAGTACACCAAAACTTCAACCAATGCATGGGGCACCACCACAGGCATACATGAGCACACCACAACATCCACCAATGCATGGCGCACCACTATCGGTATACATGAGCCACCACCATCTCATCCACCAATGCATGGCGCATCGCCACTGGCATACATGGGCACACCACAACATCCACCAATGCTTGGTGCACCGCCACCGGCATGCATGGGCACACCACAACATCCACCAATGCATTTGGCACTGCCACCGGCATACATGAGTACACTAAAACATCCACCAATGCATGGGGCACCACCAAGTGCATACATGAGCCACCACCATCAACTCTCTTCGCCTGGGCTTATGACGAATTTAAATTCAAATGTATTGAATAGAGCAATACACACGTAGTGCAAGAACACAATACTGGATCACTTTAGGATTGATCCATATCCATTTTTTGCTCTTGACGGCACATTTGAAGTATAACATAACCGATTTTAAATCACGATGTTTTGCGTTTGCCATAAGGTGAATAAATTGTTAGCCTTGTACATCGAACTCAAGGACGAATCGGTTCCAAATGTCGCATCTGTTATATATTCCTCTGCTTCAACGCTAATCTTATAACTTCCATACCTTTCATATCTAGTGCTAGATGCTAATATTTGTCCATTCTTGGATGTACCTATCTCTTAATCTAATTTGGAAATGCTAATAGTAGCTATACATCTAACGTCTTGGCAAAACCAAAACCTGATTAAATATGATATGGCTGACTGACATTACTTGCTCAGTTCAGTCTATCTACTGAATAAGATTAACTACCATTTCGAAGCCTTACGCGCATGTCGATAAGGTGACATGTTAAGTATTGTTAACCAATATTTAATGCATCCAACCAAGCTATCTATAACAATGGGCATTGTTCACTTTTATCAACAGCCATGACTTAAGGAGTGTTATTGCCAGTACCAAGACACGCGAGATTCTTTCTACCACCTTTTTATTTGATGTCCCTATATTTCGCATCCGTAAATAAGGATGGGTTTTAAATATTAATCAAATACTTCAAACATGCACAGTTACCTAGTGAAGTGAATACTTAAACCACATCTCGTTTCAAGACCAAATGTACAATGTATAATTATATATACAACTTGTTCTATACGAGACACAATGTGAATGCAGGGTCCTTATCTGTTGTCTTCCCGTGTATTATACATCAAATCAGATTACAACCACCAAAGAAACAGAAAATGAGTTTGGGCTTCGTTTTATTGCTATAATATTTACTTCCATGGAGATGGGTTTGGGGGCAAGAATATATGCCAAAGTGCAGAGGAAATGTGCCACAGGTACGTTTGTTCACAATGTTGCTGAGGTAAGTCATGACAAATGACAAGCTACGGGTCGTGTATCTGTATGTGAGATGTGTTCCATAAACAGGGGTTCGTGATTGTAGCATTCCTGGGCTATGTGCCAGTGTCTTGTTCAGTGCCGAGTTATAAGCAGTCTGCAAATGCTATTGGGAAGTTGTAGTAATGTTGGGTTAATCGGAAGCTGGAGACTATGATTTTAAAAGCCAGATCATTGAGACAAGAATGCAATATATTCAGACTAGCAGCCATGTCACCAAAATGTATATGATCTACATGTGTCGTTGGCTTAGGACCTGAAAAGCAATAAAGTTCTGATCTGTTCTGTTCTGTTCTGTTCTGTTCTAACATATGGCTGAACATGTAGCGTGTCGTTCAACAGATTTTACATTTGTCCTCTATCATATTCTGTTATAAAACCCCATAGTAATCAGAAAACAATAAATGATCTCTGGAACAACATACACTTTCAGAGAAAACCAGCATCCATCGACAAGAAAAGGCGATGAACATGTAGCGTTTTAAGAAAGTCATTATTCCAAGGTATTTCAAAAACGTTCAGACAACTTGGAAATACCACATGGTACCTTTCTTTTATTCAGGAGTATGTAGGCCATCGGCCCATAATACATAGCATTGTATAAGTTATTTTGCAGCCAACAGACGGCTTTTACGCAGTTCATTTGCATGAAAGACATACATTGCAAGATTTCTTAATCCCACTGGGATGTGTACATACATCAATGCATTGAATTTAAACAGAGTAGGAGGGTTATAATAATATTGAGGAATATACAGAGTGCGCAGATGATTATAAGCTGGACAAATTAAGAGAAAGTGGTATTCATTTTCAATATGGTTACCTGAGCACATATTACAATATCTGAGATATCTAGGTATATTATGATATCTACCATTTTCAATGGCTAACTGGTGAAAACTGCAACAAAAGCGAGCAAGAGCAATACGGAATTTCTTCACCTGTATACACCGTAAATAAAGTTCTTGTCTAAATACTTATTTATATAGTGAGTGAAAATAACTTTTAGAACTTGATGACAGAGATTCATACCAACCCTGGATGTACATATTCTGCGCCCTCATCACGAATTCTGATAAAAATGCATCAATATTATAAATGCATTGTCTTTCCCACACATACCAAAACCCCATCTTATATAACAACATTCTAAGTTTTGCAGCCCAGTTATTTTTACTATTGGATACATACAATAACATTAAATTATATTACATTTACTAGGAAAACGTGATGATATCATTTTCAACAACTTGTACCAAAATTTAATACAGCGCTTATACGCATAGATATATACAGGAAATCTTCCACATCCCCCCTCCCCCTAGCAAGCTGGTTAGAGGTGGTAGTTTTAACACCTAATACGTTTTTACAAGCCAAAGTATGGACAGTCTCGATGGGAGAACTAAGATCACAGTCTAGACCCCATACCTCAGCGCCATAAAGCAGAACAGGCATAACTTTAGAGTCATAGATTGTTAAAAAGAAGTGACTATTCGAAGATTGCAATTTGGAAATAGACCCGAGTATAATAAGCAAAGCCTTTTAGCTTGTAAAACTGAGTTATCAAAATGTTTATGCCAAGCTAATACTTGTAAGAAGATACACAATCAATGCGGATATCTCCAAGAAATCCTTTTTCTTTTCTTTTTTGAAAGCTTGCCAACGTGTCTAAATACTAAGATTTTTGATTTATCTAAATTTATAGTAAGGTCATAATCATTACAGTGCTGTTTCAAAACATTAATACGCTTTCAACACTTCATCAACTGAAATAGTGGAATCCAAATTAGATGTAGCATTATCGTCACAAATCTCAGATGCATAAAAAATCATTTATATCATTAGAATTGGAGGCCATGAAAATACCAGAAAAATAAGCATACCATTCCCGGAGTGGAATATTAGGGCTAATACGGGCCGGATTAGAAAACCTCTTCAAAACATTCCAAAATGCCTTGCTATTATTGAGGCTATCATTCAGAGCCTGAACGACTTTATCGTGGTAGGAGCGTTGTTTATTTCTCGTGACAGACGTAAACTTATTTTTCATATTTAAATAATCTCTAAGGGACTCATCATCTATACATCTTCTGAAGACACGTAAAGCCTTTCCCTCTCTGCGCGAAAATAGCTACATTCAGAATCATACCATGGTTTAGAAGTAGTAAAACCAGAAGAAACTTTACGTTCCATACATATACCAGCTTCACAAATCGCTGTAGTAAATAGTACAACAGCATCAAAAACATTATCAAACATGAGATCTAAACAATCAGTCATCTTTTTTACAATTTTTTCTGACAATAAACTTTCACGAAAGAGTTCAGCTTTGCTCTCATCCCAGACGTAACGATATTGATTAGCACGTGCTGTACCTGCTTCTTCATCATGCATGTTTTCTACATGGATATCACGTGGTTGAAATTGACAAGATAACGGTAAGTGAGCACACTCTGCACGAGAGGGAATGCTGAATTGTTTACAGTTTTGGAGTACAAGCGATGAGACAATAACATAGTCAATGACACTCCTTTCAGAATGACTTATAAATGTAAAATCGCCATGGGCATCCTGTCCACAACGGCCATTCATAATGAACAGGTTTAAAGCAGCACACCATCTTAGAAGTTTCATGCCTGATTCATTAACAATTTTGTCACATGATTTACGTGTTGTATGTATTATGTCAGACTCTATACCAAAGTGTTCATCACCAATGATTTCAGCGATACTATCTTCAACACTGTCAGGTTCTTCGCCAGTTCTTGCATTAAAGTCACCACCTATGATAACATATGGGTCTTTTAAATCACACAATAGGGCGAGCAAAGTTTCAAAATAAAATAACAATCCGCAACAGATTTATGGTTATACCATATGAACCGGGTGGATAAACATACACAGTTGACAAATGGGCATCTTTATCAAAGCCAAACATGGGCTTATCTAGTAGTAAAAAAGCAGCATTATCAATGATTTTATCAAATTTCACATATTTGATTAAATTGGATCTTATTAGAAGCACAACACCACCAGAAGGTCTGCCTGTAATGGAAGTTTTCACAGCGTCAACACAATAGCACTTATAATCATGAAATATTGATGAGAAATCAAATCCTACAGTCCAGGTTTCAGAAAGACCAATGATATTATAATGTTTGAGAAATATTAGAAAATTATTATCACCACTTTAATTCTGAAATCCTGTTATATTCCAAAAAGACAGTTTATCACAGTGTTTACATCCGGGCGTAGTGTCATGGGTCGTCCCCACCCCTATGTCCGCATGGAGTTGCTGTCACGATGGTGCGAAGGGGTGAATCCCATCCCCCACCCCCCCGGAAGGCGTGTCCCCCTCCTCATGTGTAGACTCGTTTTTCCTTCCATCCTTGTACCCCCAGCCGAGAGACGGTCGACCACAATCAACTTGCCATTCTTAAAATAACCATGTTTATTCTGCTGCTTGAAATCGGAGATAGTTTTTCTTTGATAGTGAGTGAGATTACAGGAAATTCCATATCCTTCCATTTTCATTTTGTCACGACATTTCAGAGCAATTATTTTTTTCACTTGTAACTTTAAACTTTACCAGGAGTGGTCTAGGGCGTTTCAAGAAACTTCCTATTCTATAGGCTTCTAAGATGCTGTCCTGGTTAAAACTGTAATCCGTGGAATGTTTATTGAGAACATCATACACAAGTTCTTTATATCACCATTAGGTTCATCTGGTAGTTCGCTCAAACCATGGATGAGAACGTTATTACGGCGATTATGCTGTTCCATTCGTTCTGGATTATTTTGAATGTCACAGATATCTTGTTGAAGTTTCTCACAATGACTGCCATTATATTCTACTGACGATAGACGGTCATCCATGGCATCCACCTCAGCATGTAAGCTGTTCTGTTGGGATTTTATGCTTTCTATGTCATCCCGAATTTCACTCACCGATGCGTTCAGCATCCTGGTGTCCGCTTTGACGTCACGTATATCCCGCGAGAGTTCACTCTTCATCGAACGAATCTCCCGTTCTTCCTTTATAAATGATAATTCGCTGATGTTGACGAAGTTAGCGTCGCTGTGTTTGGTGGGTGGTCCGGGGTTAGTTTCGACATCTCCAGCTAGTAATAGAGCGTTCACACAGACAATGTTTCTAGATAGAATTGATATACTGCACAAGATTAGGATTGTTGAGAAGAACCGATAGCCTACATACACTCCGTGTGTCCAACTTGAGAACGGGTTGTACCCGGCAACATGGCCGACCTGCCTCGTACCTCGTGGCTGACGAAAAACTCCAATTTTCATCCCCCACTGCGCCACGGATACACCCATAACGATCTAAAATACTGCAGTCATAGTTCGTGTATCTATTTGAACCGCTGGTGTTAAAACGACACTTAGATGAAAGGGATTTTGCCCTAACAGGAGTAAGACTCAAAGTCGTGAGTCGAGAGCTCGTCCGAAGCACGTCTTGCACACGACTTGAAAATACCACATGGTACCATACTCACGTCATCTTCTAAATACAGTACTATATTACTGTCAACTCTCATCGGTGAATCGCCGTTAATGGCTACTTTAAGAAGCCTTTTCGTCTGTCATGTTAGGCGATGACAGGAACCATACAGTCATATGGCGACCGGCTATGGAGCTGGAATATGGAGCTGCAACACTGTGATTAGTCATAACCAGCACTGAAGGGTTTGTTAACAGAGTATTACAATATGGAGCGATATGAGAAATCTGGATTACAGATTCGACATCATGCTCTATGGAGATATGTATCAAGATTCTAAGATAATGAAGACAAAGTTCCACACTAACGGACGATATCGAATAGGGTGACCCATTATCCAATTCGTACTTATCACATTCCTAGTAAAGAAATGACGTAAAAGGACATAAAGATACATAAGTAAGGACGTGATTTGTAATCGCCGACAAGAGATTAAACACTTAAGATACAACATTCAGTAAATGCTTTGTGGTGTAGAACACTATAACGAAGAACATATACAAATATGTGAGGGATTGGGGGAATACATTGAAACACGAATGAAAATCGATTCTAGCAAGTAATACTGAAGAAAGGAACCTGGAAAATAACGTGATATTAAAAACTACCGACCTTCCATAACATGTACGCTACGCATTCCAAACACAACATAGACGTAATACAAACTGAATATTTTGGTGAGAATTTGTATAATATATGACCTAATATTCTAATGCCTCGGGTCTTATCACAGGGATAAAAACATGATGGTATTTCATATGAAAAGGGAATAAAATATCAGCAGAGCTTTAGAACATGAAGTATTTATCGGATACTATCACCTATGAAAATCTAAACCATTTTGTAATCTCAAATGCTCAAAGTACTCTACTGACAAGTGTTACTTTCCTATTACTTTGTCTGGTATGAAGAAAAGCTTTTGACCCACTGATATACATCTTGACAGAAATATGTAGACTATGTTGTGTGGGAATTCGCAGAGAGGAAAAATCGAAACGTAAGTACTAAGAATGGAATCCCTGTTCAATATGAAACTAGGTCAGAGGATTTTTAACTGTAATGTCAGGTCATACATCTTAGATTATAATCTCACGACAAAATTGTTGGTGTGAGAGAATGTTTCAAACTACCATCAATTATATATTATTATGCGCTCTTTCATACGCTGGGAATTGCAACGCTGGTGTAAAGCAAATTGAAATTTCTTGCCACTGTATTATCAAGTCATAAATGTGGATTTTAAAAGCCGAATTTTCGAAGATAAGCTATACAGGTTTGGAAAGGTTTGAATAAGGAAAAAATAATCCGATAAGAGTAGAGATGACATTCGTATAACTTTGTCGTTGTCTTTTTCTGACAATTACAAATGTTCATTCTGTATGTCAAATTTACCAAGTTTCAACTCAAAGTGACAAGAAATTTTATAATTACAAATCTGACAAGCTGGCCATGGACGCTTCTCAATGCGACCATTGCATTTACGTTAATACGTTAATACAACAGTTTTACACCACTGAGAAGAAATTTAACATGACAGAAGAGTTTAATTCATGATGCGTCTTATATATATATATATATTCTTTAAGAAATGGAAATTTCGTGTAGGAAATTCGAATGATTGATATTTCGCTTCTGAAACAGCCAAATAATCAGGTAAACCCACAACCTTTGTGGCATGCGTACTTGATTAAAAGATAGGCCGAATTAATTAAATCCATTTACATCTAGGAGAGTTAACAATACGAGAACGTATAACTGACTCTGTACCCCGAGACCAGCACGTCAGCTATAATGCTAACTTGGATCCTGATGAGCAACATGAAACAATGGATATTCCACATTAAGACGTTTCTGATTCATGTTTAAAACATTTTTCACTTCCTTACCCAGGAGCAAAGATGGACCCAAAAGGTGATTAATTAACTGATTAATTCCCAAATACATTTGATCAATTTCTTGTCGCATAATTGTTAGGAATGTAAAGCGAACAGGCCTACACTGAGTAGTCTGTTCTGCAGGTCAGACATTGTACCAGTCCACCACCAACAAAGAGGAGGCATCTTGAGGTGGACAGTCGACTTCAAGACCAGACTGCAGGCTGGTGACTTGTCAGTGATTGAGTACAAAGATTGTGTCAAAGTCATTCCTTAAATTAAAAGGCGTCAAAGTTCACAGGAACACAGTGACTATATATCACAGGAAACAAAGTAAAAAGCACGGGATTTTTGCAGGGGATTATCTCCCTTCACTGATCGGGGAGCCGAAACACATACTGCTGGGTAAATGGTAATCACCCGTAGAGCAAGCGGGACTCATACTGTGAAGAGTACGTGCAAGATGGTAAACTAAGGGTGTTTTGCAGCAATACTGAACTTCCATAAGACTTGGCAGTTGCTGAAACCCATCACCCATCAATGGTGCTCTTCAGGCACCAACGTATACCAATAATTAGTTCTCTTGTTTGAAACACAATGTCCGATCTGCATCGAAATGTCACACCACCTGAATAAAGATATTGTTCATCCATAAAGCTTCTCCTTGTCTGACACCCCAACTTATATATATGCCGCGCAAAGACGTTAACACCTGTTATGATGGTTGTGTACGTCCGATATTATGATGACACCTTTCGCGAACACCTGGTGTCATCACTGATTAGCATCGGTCCACGTCACTTTAACATTACACTGCCTTGTCTTAAGTTCTTTCCTTAAGTTCATTTAGAAGTTAGAGCATTTTCTTTATTACGACAAGAGCGAGGTTTCGGTGTAGGATAACAAGTTAACAACACGCAGACTGAGGTAGATAACAGGAACAAAGATGAGTTGGCAGTATGGAGGAGGTATGTCGAAGTTGTTTCTTGTTTATTCGATAATCGAGGCTGAATATTCTCTACTTTGTCCTAAACACTAATTATTTATCTAAATATCACGTGCTCGCTAAAATGAGCATATCTTGCACCTGAGCATATCCTATGCTTCATCAAGATGGATACATTGATTTAACGAACCCCGTGTACATCTGTCGCTTTGACGTCACCGATGTCATCAATAGGCGAACGACAACAGCCTTGGCTCAGATGAGCGCGGTACATTTGTAGTTGTAAAAGAAACTGGCATTGAGCCAAGGGGTTAATCACTGTGATCTCAAACAGCGCCAGCTTACGGCTTTCATAAAATATACGACGTGCAGCATTTGTTTTACAAGGACAATTAGGCAGCAGTAAAGGGATAATTAGTGAAAACCCAACACTTTACTTATGCATAAAAACGATACCGCAAATGTAACGACAGAATGTATGTTTCTATGTGTAAGTCATAAGCCCCCATCTCGTTTCAAATAATATAATGCCAACGTGAAGTGTTATGAGTGGTTCTCCAGGTTGGGTCGCCCTGATTTGTTCATATTCGACAATCATTTAAAGCAGGTCAGTTGAGTAGCCCAGCGGTTAAACCATTCGCTCGTCATGCTCAAGACCCGGGTTCGATTCCCCATATGGGAAACTATGTGTAGCCCATTTCTGGTGTCCTCCTTCGCGATATTGCTTGATTATTGCTAAAAGAAGCGTGAAACCATATTTACACACTCATTCATATGAAGTTCAAATATTGCAGAGAGTATCGATGGCCTTTCTATACGTTGCAGTGTTCGCAACATCAGTGAGTGTGATTATATTAAATTAATACCATCCCTTCATTCGTAGGTATAATATGGTCCTCCAACTGAAGGCATTCACGCCGCTCGTTCACCATGGATATACGGGATTAAATTGACCTTAATCAAACAAAGCTTGTAAGATAAAAACCAGTGGTCAATCTCGTTGACCATGATAGGACATATGTCATTGTATCCTAATTGTGTAGATCAGTGCTCATGATGTTGATCACTGGATTGTCTGCCAATACTCGATTATTTACAGACCGACGCAATGATGAGTGGGATCAGTTGGGATACGAAGGAAAGCATGGTGAAACATAGCAGTCATAGAATGATCAATATCCGGTGTGGGGGACATCCATCAACCATCAAGGATATTTTATCTCACATTGATGAGACAGCCCACATGCCGGTTGGGTTGCAAGCATGGGCGGAATTATTGGATCGGAACTGGCAATTCAACATATAAGCTTAATGCATATCACTGGTGTACTTGGACAATAACCTGTAAAATGATGAGCATGTTGAAAGTCTTTGTACTCAGTTAAAAACACTCGAAAATGTCAGTTTCCTGAAATAGCACCAATATACGAGGGGATGTCAATAAGTTTTGAGCCTTGAGCATTTCTCTTACCCAGGTGTCACAGCCTATGGTACGACATTTAACCTTGGGGTGTAGCTGATGTGATATATACGTTTTGGTATCTTACTCTCAGAAGTTCTTGAACAGCTCACATTGATAGAAAGAGACCCCCCTCACGGCAGTGAAAATGAATCAAATTGAGTAAAGAGCAGTAATTAAGTTTTTAGTTCTTGAAGGAAACTCGGCGAAGAACATTGAAGAAAGGCTTTCAGCAGTTTATGGGAAGTCTTCCCCTTCATCTACTACCATCAAACGATGGGTCAATGAATTTAAGCATGGTAGAGAGAGTCTTGAAGTTTACCCCCAACAACAAGCACTAGTCAGGAAAACATTGACAGAGTGCATAGACTTGTGCTGGAAAATCGTCGAATCACACTACACGAGTTGGAGGAGACCACAGGCATTTCACAAGGATCCATCGAGACAATTCTTCATGAACATCTCGTCATGTCTAAGGTGTGCGCAAGATGGGTGCCAAGAATGCTTACAGATGAAATGAAGCAAACAAGGGTCACCATAAGCAACTCCATGCTAACCAGATACAACAAGAATCCAGAAGATTTTCACTTTAGGCTAGTAACTTGTGATGAAACCTGAATCCACCAGTATGATCCTGAGAGCAAACAAGAATCCATGGACTGGAAACATGTCACTTCTCCCAGGACCAAAAAGGACAAAGCAGAAGGTAATGGCGTCACCCACATAGATTACTTACCAAAAGGAACAACAATGAATGGGGAATATTACGCTAACTTGTTGAGGCAAGTGCGACAGTCAATCAAGGAGAAGCGCCGGGGCAAGATCAGACGTGGTATTCTTCTACATCAAGACAATGCTCCAGTACACACCTCTCGCGTTGCAGCCGCTGCTGTCCAGGAATGCGGGTACGAAATCTTGCCGCATCTCCCCTACTCTCCAGACCTGGTACCAAGTGATTACCATCTGTTCCCAAATCTCAAGAAACACTTGCGTGGTCGTAGATTTCGGGATGATAATGAGCTTATTGCTGCCACTGAGGCTTGGTTTGAGGACCAAAATGGCGCCTTCTACAGAGATAGCATCAGCGACTGGCAGAAAAGATGGAACAAGTGTCTCGACTCACAAGGGGACTATGTTGAAAAATAAATGTGGTTCATACCAATATTTTGTGTATTTCTATGCAAGGCTCAAAACGTATTGACATCCCGTCGTAGCTCCACAAGTGATGCTCTCAGTCCCATTTTACAGGAAATCATCGCACTCTCAGATTACAGGAAATATAATGTAAAGGAGCCCAGAGACTGTCTTCATTTTCAGAATCTGTGGTAATGTAGATTTGCCAGATATTTTACATCTAGTGTCTTGGCTATATTTGTTTAAGTCCAATTTACGCTACAGCACGATCGCTGTACGGATGCATAATTTAGGCATCGTGGTGTGATTGTGTTGTGATTATGTTGTGATCCTACACTGATTGTGCTGGTGGTGTTCTTAGGCGGCCACGATTATTCAAATTTAAAATCTGTTTTAACTTGATGAGGTCCCGTCTGCCGTGTATTCATTATGTAGGCATCGTTCAGTGTTCGTGTAGTGATTGTGTTGATCGCGCTTAATCTGCAGGGTACGTTTCCTAAACGAATCAAGAAATTCCTCGAGTTGGAATTCCTGTTTCTATTAAAATGAGATATACATGTAAATGAGACACCACCATCACATTCACCAATGCATGGCGCACCACCACCACCACCGGCATTACATGGGACACCAAAACATCCACCAATGCATGGGGCAGCACCACCAGCATACATGAGTACACCACAACATCCACCAATGCATGGTGCACCACCAACGGCATACATGAGTACAAAACAACATCCACCAATGCATCGTGCACCACCTCAGGCATACATGAGCACACCACAACATCAACCAATGCATGGCACACCACTATCGGTATACATGAGACACCACCATCTCATCCACCAATGCATTTCGCACCACCACCGGCATACATTAGTATATAACAACATCCACCAATGCATTTCACACCGACACCGGCATACATGAGTACATAACAACATCCACCAATGCATGGTGCACCACCGCAGGCACACATGAGCACACCACAACATCCACCAATGCATGGGGTACCACCACCCTCATACATGAGACACCACCATCACATACACCAATGCATGGCGCACAGCCACTGGCATACGTGAGCACACCACAACATCCACTAATGCATGGCGTACCGACACCGGCATACATGACTAGAACACAACATCCACTAATGCATGGTGCACCACTATCGGTATACATGAGCCACCACCATCTCATCCACCAATGCATTTCGCACCGCCACCGGCATACATTAGTATATAACAACATCCACCAATGCATTTCACACCGACACCGGCATACATGAGTACACCACAACATCCACCAATGCATCGGGCACAACCACAGGCATACATAAGCCACCACCATTACATCCACCAATGCATGGCGCACCGCCACTGGCATACATTAGTACACCACAACATCCACCAATGCATGGGGCACCCCCAAACTCATGCATGAGACACCACCATCACTCCACAAATGCATGGCACACCGCCACCGACATACAGGAGTACACCACAACATCCACCAAAGCATGGTGCACTACCACCGGCCTACTGAGGCACCACCATCACAACCACTACTGCGGGGCGTACCACCACCGGCATACATGAGTACACCACAACATCCACCAATGCATGGGTCAACACCACCCTCATACGTATACATGAGACACGATCATGACATCCACCAATACATGGTGCACCGCGACTGGCATACATGAGCACCCAACAACATCCACCAATGCATGGGGCACCACCACCGGCATACATAGGCCACAACCATCACATCCATCAATGCATGGCGCACCGCCACCGGCATACATGAGCACACCACAACATCCACCAATGCATGGGTCAACACCACCCTCATACGTATACATGAGACACGATCATGACATCCACCAATACATGGTGCACCGCGACTGGCATACATGAGCACACCACAACATCCACCAATGCATAGGGCACCACCACCTGCATACATGACTAGAACACAACATCCACCAATGCATGGTGCACCACTATCGGTATACATGAGACACCACCAACTCATCCACCAAAGCATTTCGCACCGCCACCGGCATACATTAGTATATAACAACATCCACCAATGCATCGTGCACCGACACTAGCATACATGAGGACACCACAACATCCAACAATGCATCGTGCACCGCCACCAGCATACATGAGTACACCACAACATCCACCAATGCTTGTTGCACCACCACCGGCATACCTGAGACACCACCATCACATCCACCAATGCATTGGGCACCGCCACTATCATACATTAGTACACCACAACATCCACCAATGCACTGTGCACAGCCACTGGCATACATGAGCACACCACAACATCCACCAATGCATGGGACACCACCCTCGGCATACATAATACACCAACATCACATCATCCAATGCATGGGGCACCACCACCGGCATACATGAGTACACAAAAACATCCACCAATGCATGGCGCACCACCACCGGCATAGATGAGTACACCACAACATTCACCAATGCATAGCGCACCACCACCGGCATACATGAGTACACCACAACATCCACTAATGCATGGCGCACCGTCACCAGCATACATGACTGGAAAAAAAGTTCAACTTTACAGGCTTGTAAAATCTTTTGTAAAGATGATGTTTACAAGACATTTACAATTTTGGAAAGATGATGTTTACAAGACATTTACAATTTGTAGAGATCCACAAGGGGTGATAACTGGTGGGTGATGGTAAAACGGTCTGCAAGGCCTCAAATTCACACCTAATAAATCCCAAAGGCTAATTACAGTTTGACCCCTCGACATAATTAATGTGGTAATTGCTGCGTGAAATAAGAGTGGGACAGGCCACTGTTCAGTGGACAGGGGTCACTCTGTTAGGGGGAGGATGCTGATGCTCTTACTACAGTGTTCGGTGGAGTGAAGATGCATGGGTGTGTCTTTCACTATGCGCAAGCTGTTTAGAAAAGAATTCCGACTCAGTATCCCACTTATTTTGTGTTTGAGAACAGTGAATAACAATAACCATAAACAATATCACCATGTCACCTCTGATAATATGCTAAATGATAGAGATTGTGTTGTGATAACATAACATATGACAGTATATGTTGCTATGAATCATGTGGTCGATCCAACTTTTACCAATAGTACCAGTGATACAGATGGGATAGGTCACCTTTTGAAATATTTCACAATCATATTTGATTTTTGTTGTTTCTGTTGATTCTTCCTTTCTGTGGTCAGCCAAGCAACAATCCACCACAATCCCATAAAATCATTGAGGCATGAAGTCCCATAAGCCAACTGATTAATTTTAGGCTTCGTGGGACTACACCTGTTGTACACGGGCTAGCTGCAGTTAACACATACTGCTATATTTAACATAACTAAACAATAACCTTCAGGAATGGAAGCCCATGACAGAAATGTGCCCTCCAGATTGGAGGTTGGCATGGGAGGTTAAAGTAGCTTGTTGGAAAAGCCCATCCCAACGTTTTCGAGATGATAAATTTCATGTTGAACTGGAGACGCAAATTAATAAACTGAACATTGTGCAACATAGTGCTGGCCAGACACTGCTCCCAAAGAAAAAGAAACATCAAGACCTCCAGAGAGAACTGCCCACCCTGGAACATAGGTCATTATTGATATGTTGTATTATTTTGATAGGTTATCTCATGGAACGAAACTTTCTAAAAGGTCACATGAAAAAGGAAAACACAACTTTGCAGATTCTGATACCTTTGGGTATGCAGTTACCGAAACAAATCATAAAAAATGCCAATTCAACCTATAAAGACAAGTAAATAATCTACTCGTTACATAAAAAAGCATATTGATTGTAAGAAGAAGCCTTACAGAGAAAGCTTATTGTCTGGTTTATTGACACCTATATGTATGGCTGCCTGTCTGCTAAAGACAATATGCAATACACAGCTTCAGTCATTGACCACATGCAATTTAAACTTAACACCTATCAGGCTATACGCCATAAACAAAATAAATTGATTGATGACTCATGCATCCGAGTCCTGTCTCAGCCACATTACGTAATTAAGCAGGTGTGATACTTGTACACATGACATGTTTTTATGTCTATGGGTTGCAAAGAAACTACATCCGTTTTTCTCGGATGACTGGATCTCACGGAAACTGGTGCAAACGCTTGTCAGTTTCAAGTCCTGCTTTGTACTTGGACGAATTACAGTTTCCAGTTGTTCACCATCTCTACTGAGACGATATATGATTGGATCGAACGCAAATTCAGAGATGGGTTTACAAGACCCAACATCTCTACATACATTCTTTATGGATAACAACATAGTGTATATGACTTTGTTAGACAACGGTATATCAATCCATAGTGAAACGACGCATCATATACAATACAAAAAGTTGTTATCCATAAAGAATCTTTCTTTCTTGTGACTCGCCATACTTCTAAAATGCCCATCAAACACATCATCTTTCTGAACACACTATGGGCCCCACCTTATGAGCCCTCGGCGTATCAGCAAATGAAGCAGACAATCGGTAGCCGTCGTTACACTTGTGTGCACATCCACCATCTATGACTGGGTTTGGTCTCCCGCGGGCTTCGTTACGAGGGACGAAAGTCCAAGTACAACCAGGGATACTCTACAATACTCTATATAGGCTCCCTGGTTCAACATATTGCACTTCTGAATCGCGATTGTATGCTTGTAATTTTATTATTTTCTTACAAACAGCAGAACTGATATAATGGAATATATGTTACTAATACTTATAGTGGTGGAATATTTGACATGTTGATATTTCATATGTTTGGGTTTTTTTTTTTATCTCGTGATCAATAGTGGTAACGCCAAATACTAGTAAGGTCTTATCCACCTTGTGCCTGTAAAAACACAGAATGGCCTTCGTTCGACTTTGTGCATTGTCAGTTTATTCACATGGCATAGGAACCATATTTGAGGTGTGGCGAGTCACACTGCTTCCATTTCCCTAGCTACTCTGCTACATCTTTATTGGATAAAAAATTGGATAAAAACATTTTGAAATTGTTTCTGAGGAGTTGTAGGCTGGTTTGACATCTTGCAGTGTCATCATCGCGATAATGCGCCGAGGAGTGGGTTGTTTCGGTTTGTGAAAGTTGTAATGTGCTGAATTTGGTTTATGACGCGTGAACAAGGAATTTAGCATATCATAACATTGAAATAAATTTGATGTTCGCTTGATAGTGCTCCATGGTCAATACTGCACTGTTGATGGAAATGGTATTCTTTAATGCGGAATTTGTTTCACGTTTATAATACTCCCGTCTTTCATGCAAATTAAATTATCCCAAAACAAATAGACAGTGTCAAGCTTACACTAGATGTTTATTTACAGATTATAACAAGAGGAAGATTAAATTTCATACAAAAACATTCCATTTACAAATTTACGGAAAATATGTTACACATTATTATCAAATATACAATCAAAAACAATGGGGTAGCATTGTAGTTGTGCATTCTTTAATACTTGTTCATATTTTGCTTTCTTATGGCTGGGGAGGTCTGCCTGTTGCATCCCTTCGACTCGATTTCTGAAGAAAACAGTCAATATGATTATACTTGCATTAAGTGAATGGTAAACCAATGTGAAAATAGAATCAATGGTTATTCTCATAATCTCATAGCAGGTATTATTGATACTTGTGTATTTAGTGCATTAGAACACAGGTGTTGTATGGTACAACCTTTTTTCTCCTTTGAAAGATCACACGGATTAATACTGTGGGGTGATTGTTACTGTATCTCCCAGCCTTGAACAAAGCCTCAACACATAACAAGGCCTAATCCCTTGTTCATTGATGAGCAAGTCATGTCAGTAAGGGTTCATTAATCATCTCAGTTAAGATTCATCAATTAACATGCCTTCTTCCTTTCTAATTGATATTAAGCCAAGTTATGTACTGCATCCTCTTAAAAAAATTTCTTCTAATTCTTGATTCCCGAAAGCTTCTTAAATTGGTTTTCATGTTTACTTACTGTAGTTTTTCTGGAACTTCTTCTCATGACATCATTGTGTTTGTTTTGGTTGTTTTTCTTTCTTGAGACGGTTTTTTTTTGTCTGCAAACATCTTGTCATAGCCACTTCAACAAACAAAATACAATACCCTGACAGAAACTTTATGTTTCAATAAAACTGACGTATATTATAGAGTGATTACAGAATTATAGCAAGAATTCGTCACCAAACACATGCCCCCGATTCAAACGGTTGAACAAAATCGCCCATGAACATCACATTTTGTTACATAATTTTACTGTTTGGAGCTCAAGAAATGAGCATTCTTATTTATATGACAGTAGGTTGTGCTCATTTTTTGTTGTGCACTGATGCATATAGGACAGAGCATTAAGAAGAACTGCAATACCTTGAAACTAAGCGTGCGGAATAACAGGGAGAGCTGCCTTAGCGTCCTTATTCTGTCCTGTTTCCAACCTAAAAAAATACAATTCTAAATTTATTGTCAGCACAATGAAGATACATTCATGTCGAGGTTACTGTAGAAACGCCTGAAGTTTTACTTGTTGAATGGTTTAATGCATTGAAACTCTTGCAGTTACTGTATTTAAATCATATTAAAGTATATGAGTGAGTGAGTGAGTTTAGTTTTACGTCGCACTTAGCAATATTCCAGCCATATGGCGACGGTCTGTAAATAATCGAGTCTGGACCAGACAATCCAGTGATCAACAACATGAGCATCGATCTGCGCAATGGGGAACCGATGACATGCGTCAACCAAGTCAGCTAGTCTGACCACCCGATCCCGTTAGTCGCCTCTTACGACAAGCATAGTCACCTTTTATGGCAAGCATGGGTTGCTGAAGGCCTATTCTACCCCGGGACCTTCACGGGTCTATTAAAGTATATTCTTACGTCTGTTGTGGATTTAGGGTCATTCCTCCTACAGACTCAGCATTCCGTAGAGCCTGCCTCACAGTTGTCTGTGAAAGTAAATTCATGGGGAAAATGCAATTAGCATTTTCAAAAACCTAACAAAATGACTAGCAGGTATTACAACTAAAGTCTTAAATAAAGTCGAATTACTGCTAATACAGCATCGTATAAGAATATCTTGTCTGAAAACGTTACAAACATTTACAAAGGAATAAACAATCAATTTAGTTTTTAAAATATATTTGTGTTGAATTTGATTTTGAAATGCCTTAGTGATTTTGAAAAGGATATATCTATTAAAGTCACTATTCCATCCATATAATGACGTGTGATATGGGAACCCAAAATACGTATATGCATGAATACTGGGATTAGTCTGTATTGCTCCGTCATTGTTGTTTTTGATGAAACCTATCTCTTAAAACATAAAACAGAACATTTTACATCTGTAAGAATATGTCCAAAATCAGTCTTATACTGATTATACATTATGATTGAAATTACAGACGCAGTTGCATTGATATAAAGCACAAATGGACTACACAAAATATGGCTTATTCCTTCAGTGTTCATGAATAAATATGTCACATGCAAGATCCATTATGCATATCAACAGTAAGAACTCTAACAGAACAAAAGAAATAATAAATTAGTAAGTTTAAAGAGTCATGGGGATTCTTGAGAACCGGCAACATTGAAAGAAGTAGCGGTAAAATCCTTCCTAAATTTACAAACATTCACAAGCCTTCTTAACATCACCTTTACAATCGTTGTAAATGTTTGTAAATATGACATTTAAATTTTGTAAATTTTTGTAAATCAACATTTTTTTTCTTGTTTCTTGTGTACGTCTGCAGTCACCCATGAGCACGTTACCTCCTCGCTGCTTGGTCAAAGACGACGTAGACAACCCGCTTGAAGTACAAGCAAGATTGTCTGGATACTTTATTCGATGGCCCATAAGATGAAACAAGCATCATTGGATGAAATGGATCGTTCGACACCAGAACTAACGATGGTGTCTTCCGGGGAAAACGACATTTGGTATTACAGTCATAGTCCTGTGATGTTTAAATTTCGTCAATTTAGACACGCTGTTTTAATGGATTAGTGGTGTTGGTTATACTTTAATTTCCACTGCATAACGTAATCGGAATCAGTAAGTTATAGCTAATAGTCACTTTGGCAATATTTCAGCCATATCCACTTAAAAGGATAATATTTCAATAATTCACGATGTAATATCTTAAAGTCTCTCTGTAAATGACAGTAAAACATACTGTCAGTTAAAACTAGCATTTGACTAAAAATAATACAATTTAGGACATTACGATCTAGAAACAAGCTTTCGATCACCAGCAGCTGGAAGAAGATCACCGTACTAAGGACAGTGGGATTCTCACCGTATATCGCAGCGCCGACACACAGAGATTGAAAGAAAGCCTAATGGCCAAGACACTGAGAAACAGATGGCCGGTTTGGGGGGGTGATCCTTATTTAACCATCTTCGGCATGTTCACATCGACAGCGTCCATGTCTCTTGTCCATCCTGTCCGTGATTTGCTGCAGCTGTTGATTCTGTGTACAGATGGAGTGAAAACCCCTATAGACAACTCTCTCAGACGAATGCACGACGTGTGAGAATCACACTCCCTCAGCTTATAACGAAGCTTCGGCTTAGCTTCTAAAAACGAACTCCTCAAAGTTCGCCAATATCCCAGGTAAGTCAAGGTATTTAACCAGGATAGCAGCTGGACACATCTTTGACTTTGCTTTGCTAAAAGCAAGCCAGGAACCATCTCTGTAAAAATTCTGTGTAAGATTTGCTCTGTAAACAAGATTGTGGGAGTCTCACAGAATACAATATCTAACCATCCGATGTGTACTAGCTCTGCAGATCTGAGAAAAAAATGCAATAAGACACATACACAGTGTCCGTGCACTGTAGGCTGTTGGACAGACCATGGTTACATCCTACAATTTCTCTACCACTCTCGACCACTTTTAGAGCTTTCTCTGAGGTACAGATAAACACAGAGAAGTAGTATATATACTCAACCAGAAATGTTTAGCACGCTACACTCCATTGTCCTTAGAGTTATAATAAATGTCCTCATTAGTCTGAACCTGTTGCGGCACCCGTGAACGGCCACCTCCTCGTGGTGGGTGCTGGGTAACGCTGAGAGCCGTTCACCCCCGTTGTGGACCCGGGGGGAGGGGGTGTGTGTCTATATTTGGTCCACCAACCCGTTTGCCGTGGGTTTCAGCCCTGTGTCGGCGGAGAAAGGGATCCTGGTATCCTGGTGGTTGAGGGCAAGAGGGGCCTTTAACCATGTTCCTGTTGCTCAATACACCACTTTGACCCTGACTTCGCCTAGACGGGTGGTTGAATGGGCCAGGTTCAACCAATCGGCTGGTCACGCCAAACCCTGTGCGTGGATTATTCATGTAATTGCACAGATTTGATTTTGTATTGTTTCAATTTTGGTCTTGGCTTTTTCATTCACATAACACTTATAGATTTGAAAAGTGTTTGAACTTTGTCTAGAGTCTTATGCCCAGAAGGCGGTGGTTCATGGGCCAATCTGGTGGATCGATTAACTTTCAATTAATCTTCCGCTGGAGTATACCATTTCAGTATCCTTTGTGCTGCCAGTCGGAGAGCCACTGGTATATAGCATTGTCCATGTGATAGTCGGTGGAGGGTGGGGAGCTGGGATGGTGAAATTTCTATTATTAACCATGGCTCAACCCAAAAAACATAAACGAGCGCTAGATGAGTGTTTGTCCTCTGATGAGGACAGTGCTCCAAACAGATACATAGAGTAGATTTTTCGTTGTATCTTCTACTGACGGCGAACCTCTAAAACTGAATCCATTTGCCACATCAAAAGCAATTTATGGACTTGTTGGTGATGTCCAAGCTGTTACAAAATTCTGGGTTTCTCCCCAGAGTGTAAACAGCCAAACAATCAGCTACCCTCATAGCTACAAAACAGCTTGCAAATACTGCAGTTTCTGTTTCTCCACACAAGTCTCTGAACAGCAGCGAAGTCATCTTGAGAGACAGAGACCAGTGGCTTGCCCACATGAGTGAAACAGAAATCGCCACTGAGCTACAAAATCAAGGAGTCACTCATATCAAACGATTCACGTTTAAGAAAAATGGAGAAACCTTAAATACAAACACTTATTTGCTTTCTTTTTCACAACCGAAACACCCAAAGTATATCAAAGCTGGATATTGTAATATCGAACTGGAGCAATATATTCCAAATCCACTTGTTACAAGTGTCAAAAGTTTGGTCACGGCGCCCAGTCTTGCGGAAATAGTGCAACATGCTGCAGATGTGGTGAAGAAGATCATGAAGGTTCTGACTGTTTGTCTTCTCCAAAATGTGTCAACTGTCTTAGAGACCACATGTCTTCGTCAAAGTAATGTGAAATCTGGAAAAGTGAATCATCAAAATCAAAACTCAAAAGAATGTCACCTATAAACATGAGGCAACACGTTTAGTAAATGCAGCCTCGCCTCAGTCATCAAGCAGGCATTTCTGGGAATACAATGGGCGATCTTGCTGCTAAGGCAGCACTCAACAAATCTGTGACACCACTTCTTATTCCTTATACTGACTACAAAGCTAGCATTAGACGTTACACCCGTGATCTGATGCAGAAGAAGTGGGACTCCCAAGTAGGTATAAATAAACTACATGAAATAAAACCCTACATTGGGTATACCTATTTGGGTTGTCAGTCCAGATTTGAAAAGATCATCATGCGACGATGCCGTACCGGCCACACAAGATATACACATGCATACCTGTTAAAAGGGGGATCCTCCGTTCTGTATCCCTTGTGATGAGAGAGTCATGGTCAGGCATATCCTGCTTGACTAGGTTGAATTCTCTATCACAAGTGATAAATATATCAATGTCAACACTGTTAAGGATCTTTTACCACTGTTAGTCCTCAATTAATTATTGGTTTTTAAAAGAAATTGATTTCCATATTGAATTCTGATTAATATGTTCTGTACATAGATGTATTTTAATGATTGGTAGTATAAATTAGCAACTGGTAATGCTAGTGGCTGTATCCTCAAAGGGGGTTAAAGTATCGTAAAATTATTAGAGGATACGTAAGTCCAAAAATTTTCAGTTTCATTTTTGCTCACCCCATTTTAAACGCAGTATATCTGTTCTTTTAAAATTTCGGCTAAACTTCCCTACAATCGCCAGCGGCTGAAGGGGTGGTGTAAATCCAGATTGGGTCCATGCAGGTAGCAAAGGTACTGTAAGTCTCCATGGACCCTGGTATGGTGGTTTACCCTCAGCTTTTGGCAGTATATCTGTTCTTCTAAAATTTCGGCTAAACTTCCCTACAATCGCCAGCGGCTGAGGGGGTGGTGTAAATCCAGATTGGGTCCATGCAGGTAGCAAAGGTACTGTAAGTCTCCATGGACCCTGGTATGGTGGTTTACCCTCAGCTTTTGGCGATCTACAGCCAGTTTTTATATTGTAGCGTCCTCTGTAGTTCATCTGCTTTAGATTTAATTACTAGTTTTAAATATCTATATGTAATAATCTTGTTGTTTTACTGTCCTTCGTAGACAGATTATTTACCATTCACTATTATGTATAATATTAGTGGTTCTCGTCACAATGTGGCTGAAATATTGCCGATGTGACGTTAAATATCAACTCACTCATTCACTAAATCAGCACCGGTCATCAATAAGGAATTCCGTACACTCACTGGGCGGCGAAGTTTACACTCAACCGCAAAAAAACCCAACTCGGCTCTATCAAGCCCGTCTGAGAGCAAGGCGGCCTTTCAAGGGTGTTAGCCTTACAGCTCACCATAGGCACCATGGGCTAGGCAGCATCATTGGCGTTACACCATGTACATCAACCCCATTAATTGTATAAACAACTCATCTTCTTATTTATTGTAACAACAATTCATGTATATATTCCTCCACAAATTCATTACCCTGTACCATTTGCTTGACAACGACATTAGTATCTATGTCAAATCGCACTCACCGAATAAAAGAAGTTGTATATCCATAAATCATAGTCCCCATTCTTCATCTACTCAACTTCTAGAATGCCTATCAAAGCTGCCTCTAGTTGTTGTCAATATATAGCCTGTTTTTGTTCTATTGTCGTTCATAGTAAAGATGTTTTAGATTTTCACACTAACTTTACATTCGTATAACTGTGATGTTTTGCTTATTTTACTGTCCTTTACAGACGGGTAAGTACATGCTGATGTGATTTTATAATTTAACTCACTCCTATTTCTAAGTGGGGGCGTCGACATTAAAGTATAGTGCGTTTAACTTACTTGCGTCGGACTGTCCTCTTGTGGATTACATCTTCGACTTGGCCCACCAAAACCTGGTGGTTGTAAGGGGTAATTTAAAGATTGGTGGAGTGGGTTTGCAAGAAAACAAAACGTTTGCAATTACCTTGATTATTGATCTAAACATCTGATGGACTACGTACTCACTGTAATAAGTAATCTAGTGCAGTTTATCAGTATTTAGTTAACGATTATCGACCTCTACGGAGGTCTTTACTGAACTTCAGAACTTTACGGAACCGAATAGTTGTCGATAATATTTATCAGTGTCGCCAAATTAAAGCTGTGTGTGGCCAGTTTGTTCGATTCGCCAGGAAATCCACGCAGGCTCAGTAATCGCACAGCGTGATCTTTATGTACAAGCCCTCCCGAAACTGACATTGTCCAGTTGATTTCTACGAGTATCGATCTATTTTATAACACCCCACCTGCTTGCTGAGAACGTCTTCAGGAACATGTCATGTTAGCATGATAAAGGTATATGAGAGACTAAACTGACGTTTCTGAATAGGACAGACAGAGTATATTCAATAATATTGGCCAATTGGTCCACGTAACAGTTACTGTTACATCACGTTTGCTAAATTAAAAACTAAATTCAAACACTGTTTCAAACATTATTTAAGAAATTTTGCTCTTGCTTTAACGGTACTTCTATTTTGTGAATTCAGCAAAGTTATCATTTGCAATTTACATACATATTTCCCATCGTGAAGTCGTAAATACCTTATTCTCAAATCATTAAATTCTGGACATTCATCCTGGTCTTGTCCGCTTTTACAAGTGTGCTGTCACGGCTGATTCGTCGATTATGCGTTCCTATGGTGATGACCCGTGAAGGTCCCGGGGTAGAATAGGCCTTCAGCAACCCATGCTTGCCATAAAAGGCGACTATGCTTGTCGTAAGAGGCGACTAACGGGATCGGGTGGTCAGGCTCGCTTACTTGGTTGACGCATGTCATCGGTTCCCAATTGCGCAGATCGATGCTCATGTTGTTGATCACTGGATTGTCTGGTCCAGACTCGATTATTTACAGGCCGCCGCCATATGGCTGGAATATTGCTGAGTGCGGCGTAAAACTAAACTCACTCACTCCTATGATGTCTCGAGCAGACTGACATGCTGTCAGGAAAGGATCTCATTGGTGTTGACGTGTAATGTGTCGATCTTGTCGAAGGGTGGTGACCCATGATCTGACGTTTCGGGTAAGGTCATCCGTGGTCTGCGTTGTGTAGTATCGATGCTGAAGACGTTAGATCGTGGTTATGTTCACATTAAAGTGACGGGCGGGGCAACCCTTTTAGTCAAAAGGCCCAACTGTCAGAATGAAAATAAACAATCGTGCATGAGGACAAAGAAATGGAATATGTAAGCCCACAGACAAACTGTAGCGCAAACGGGGTTGAGCAGCATAGAGAATATGACAAGTCTTCTTATATGGTTGGCAACGTACTTCCCTCGCTTCGGATCGAAAAATATTTTTCATGTCAAAATAAATTATAGTCACCATCAAAGGTACACTCCCATTTCCTCACTTGGTTGTGTTCTCAGATTTCAGCTGTTGCTGAGGTGGAAGCACCATTTCGTTTTCCAGAACTTGACTCAGCAACAGCTTCATTCTCCATTTAATAAATCTTCATCTTCACCACCATTGCCTTGTGTCGTCTTGAGCAGCAGCCCAGAGCCGAACCATCAAACACACGGCTACACTACCAAGGCTTCAAAGACAACTCTTCATCGCTCTGTATCCCATGACAATGATGAAGACATTTCTGGTCTGACACTGAATCCCTGAGTGAGTCGGGGAGCGTCTCAAAGAGTCTATATCTTCCAGAAAGTTGAAGAAGATACTTCAAGATGACCTATACATCTATGTCTCTGAGCAGGCAATGTGCAAGTTATCGTTTAAATTCGTTTAAAAATGTTTTCACGCTGTGCAAAGAGAGCAACGAGAGCTTGGTATCTGAGGAAGATATGTAAGATGACAGAAGGACATGGAATCATTTGGCTTGACGAAATGTGAGTAAATGCTAATCAGGCATCTTCCTACCAATGCCAGCAACCGTTGAACCGGAAGCTGGCAGGGGTAATGGAGGCGAAGAACGATTTGAATACCACGAGTGACGCTTAAAACGATGAATAAAATATATTTCACGTGAGTAATTATTAAATATGGTGTTGGAAATCTGAGAGTACAACCAAGTAAGGAAATGGGGATGTACCTTTGATGGTGGCGATATTTTATTTTGACATGTGAAATATTTTTCGAACCGAAGAGAGGGAAGTACGTTACCAAGAATTCTGACTGGTCATATTCTCTACGCAACCCCATTTACACTGCAGTTTGTGTCTCCCGCCCTGTCACTGTGATGTAATGCCGATGGAACTGGTATGGGACCACATTAAAAACAAGTCGTTTAAGCTGGCAAAACGTAATGTGATTGACGAAACTCGTACCATCCAAGCAGACATGACTGTGTAAATGTCCAAGAGGGACAGACGGGGTTACTCTCGGGTGGTAGTTTAGGGTGGTGGACAAGAGTAAAGGAAGACAAGAGTCGGTGTTAGAGGTGAAGACAGCAGCAGCCATGGTTTATTATTGTTTGGTTGAATGATGGTCGAAACGGTATACACAGTGGTACACGTGACAGAACGCACATCGGGACTGAGAGGCCAATGGTCCCGATGTGGAGACCAGGTCTGTCACTTACACACGTTCAGAAGTGCGACGGCGATTCTTCATCATCGACGTAGTCGTAGGTGGGGCGACGACCTTGGCCGACACCCCGACTAGGGGCGGGTAACTCTTCAGGGTTTGTTTCGTACGGATGGTGTTGTGGCAATAGTGAAACATGCTCCTGGTGAACCGTTTCTAGAATCAGTTCAGGGCATCTTTAAAACTTTACTTAGGTTAAATATAGGCATGTGCCTCCGTGCTATAAAACATTGTAAAAATACCTTATTTAACACATTAATGTACTTATTTCTTGATACGCAAAAGGCAAAGATATGGTGCCCATATACTAATACTGGTAAAAGGTATCAAAGTGAGTACCGCTTCATCATGTACTGTACATTAACAAATAATGCGAGATACTCATTAATGCTAAAATGCGTCTTTATCTGAAGCGGAATAATAAATGTCGCATTATTATATTGCCATTTGCACTCGATATCTTCATTTCTGGTATTTAACACATGCATTAGATTGTTGATTTGTTTGCTTTCGACTCCACCCTCAACAATATCACAGTTTAGTGGAGACGGTCTGTAACTAATTTATCCTCTTTGATGGAATAGTTTTTAATAATGCACGGGCGTTTTCCGTTGTTGACGACGGAACTCCTCTGTTTTTGACGCGTGATTCCTGTAACAGAAAGCGCCAGTGTCGTTGAGCAAGAGCAGAAGCATTGCGCTACTCTCGTTTGTAGTAGATGCAGTTGGTGAGGTGTACAAGAGGCATGCCAAAGCGACTCTCGTGAATGGTCGCAACCACGAAGATCTTAGATCTTGTTATATTTCTAGAAACCTGTTTCAAAACGGCGACTTCCATAACCAACAGCGCTTGAAAGAATGGTTGAATGATAGAGATTGTACGACGCTTCTATGAATATCAACAGAGCACTAATACTTGCATTGCCCGTTCTGCGGAAGCACTAGATGTTTGTACTAATTTTAGAAATAGAATTTTGCTAATTTTAGAAACAGGTCATACTTGCTGGCAGGTCTTCAGGTAATCGGGTGGTGAGGGCGCTAATAGGACTGGTCTAAGGGTTGTATCAAGTCTATCATATTTGGCTAAAAAGAACCGTTCTAATGTTTTTATGTCCTTTTGCCAGTCCCTGCCACCAGACCATTTAGTACACATAACGTGTGTCATGTTTCCATGCCTCGACCCCTGAACGTTGTGATACGTGTTTGCACCCTCCCCTTTTTGCAGTGTTAACTGGAGTAAATATGTCATTTAAAGTTATGGCCTGTGATATTCTAGTTATTTTACTATCCTTTACGGGCTCAATATTTTATCAAAACTTGTTTTTAATCATTCATGAATGTATAAATTTATAAAACTGTCTTAGTCACGATGTGGTTGAAATACTGCCGATGTGACTTAAAATTTTAACTCACTTAAATTTTGGCTAAATTGTCCAAAATTGCTTAAGGAAAGCTGAAGGGATGAGGCCAAGGTAAATCCACCTAGGGTCCATGCAGGAAGCAAATGTACAGTAAATCTCCATAGTCTCCAATATGGTGATCTACCTTCAGTTGTTGCCAATCTTCTGCCAGTTTGTATGTTGTGTTGTCCTCTGTAGCTAAGATGTTAATACTTGTTTTTTTTCACATTTATATCTGTGAAATCCTAGTTGTTTCACTGTCCTTCCTTGACATGTTTTTATCTTTTACCTTTAATTGTTAGTAAAATATACTTGATATAGTCACTATAATTATGGCTGAAATGCTGCCTATAAGTGACTTAAAATTTTAAATCACCCTTTCACTTTCGCAGAGAGTCATGTTTTCATGACCCCTCAATCTCAACCGACCTTTACCCCTATAATTCCTTACCACTTCCTGCCAGTGAATCAGTAAGTTTAGTTTTTCGCCGCATTCAGCAATATTCCAGCTACATGGCGACGGTCTGTAAATAATCGCATCTGGACCAGGCAATCCAGTGATCAACAACATGAGCATCAATGACATGTGTCAACCAAGTCAGCGAGCCTGACCACCCGATCCCGTTAGTCGCCTCTTACGACAAGCATAGTCGCCTCTTATGGCAAGCATGGGTTGCTGAAGGCCTATTCTACCCCGGGACCTTCTCGGGTGTACCACTTCCTAAATAAATGATCGGGTGCACTGGGTTTTTCGTTTGGAACACATAGAATTGCCATTGTGTAATGGACTGAATATCTCCATGGATTGTCTGATTTACAGGCCGGAATATGGCCATGCTATCGTATACAGCAACAACACACAATTGCCAGTGTAAGGGTGAGTGAGTGAGTCTAAGTTTAACTACCCACTAACAGGATCTAGTGGTCAAGCTCGCTGACTTGGCTGGCAGATGTCCCGACTGCGCAGATCGATGCTCATGTTATTGATCCCTTGATTGTCTGGTCCAGATTTGGATATTTACAGACCACCGCCACGCAGCTGGACTGGCGCTGAGTGAGGTGTAAAACTAAAATCACTCACTCACTCACATCGATCATTTACGCCGTTGGATTGATTGAATGTCACATTTATTTGACAATGACATGAAATTATTAAGATGGGGCTTGTACATTCTTCAGTGGATTTTATTTTATCTAGATCTATAGAAGGGCAGTTATACGTGCATGTGTGCCATTAACTTCGGGGTCATGAGTCATGAATAGTCAGTTGTGACAACATGTATTCGTGCATTCGCTTTGATGTATACTGCACGTAGTGTTCTTTATCCTAAATCCTGAATTACAGGATATAAAATCCAAGCACCTGGCACATCCGCACCCCCTTCCTTTGCCACCATCCTATCCTCCGCCCAGCCCACGACCTCTCCCCTCTCTTAGCAGTGTCGCGAGGATACGGCGTCGTAAAAGGGCATCACAGGATTTCCTCGCGCCAAGCCGATCAGAACGCATTCCCCAACCATCAATACCGCAACTACGTCACACTCGTCCCTAAATTGAGCAACACATTCACACCCATGTGAGCCTCGACCATGTTTACAGTGAAGGCGTTTCCTGTCTCTGATTGGTCGCTCTGATGTCATGTGACCAACGCTACCTCAATGGCGAGTGTTGCAACTCCACTTATCTTATCTGGTGTAGTAAACTTATAAAGCTGACGTGAAACGAGCGGTGTAATATTACAAACGCCGGAGCTGGTAACGACGACTGCTTTCCGCCATGTGCTCTGTTATTAGAAAAGAGTTTCGTTTACGCAACGCCTGGCTCAATTTCGAGCACCCGGATTACTTCGGACGTTCTCAGTTAGCCTGCAGTACTAACATATGTGTGAGTCTTATCTACATGTTTATGAGATCTTATCAGTCATATATTCCATTTATGTGAAACCTTTTCAGATGTAATTAAAGTCTGTAATAACATATATATATATATATATATCAGTAACAAAAGAGCTAGGTCAAGAAGGTGGACATGACATATGATGATTATGTTGAATAAGAAGAAAAATGGTGTGCATTGTGGATTTGTCGATGATTTGTTAACAAGAATAATCGAACATTTGGATTTTCAAAACCATTTCCTTCATTTGAGCTCATATGTGCTCATTAACGACATCACAGGAAGCGTTTACAAGTGCATTGTACTCTATTGCATTGTGCTGATATGAATTTCAGTTGGGCTAAGTCTGTCCTTTAACTGTGTCGTATCTTCTGTCGAGCGTAACATAATTTCTATATATGATTACATTGTGTCTTTTTCACGTAGACTTTGCATGGCTGTCGGTTGAAACAAGCTATTTTCACATGCTGTTTTCATGAATTCTGTGTTATGGACAACGGGGTGGGTGACAGGGTATCATTACCCCAGTGACTACTGCTGCAACATATATACTTATGACAAAAAGCTGAGAGTTCACAGATGGACTGTCGAGCAGGCACTACCGCGAGCGAATGGGTAACGTGATACTGACGCACCTGAGCTCATTCAGTCCAATGCTCTATTTTCTCACCTGTACTTTTACGTCTGCTTTGTATTCATGACAGACTGACTATTCAGAAATAAGCGTCATATATTGTACCCACATGGCGACTTGAACCTGGGTCCTGGGCACGACGAGCGAACGCTTTAACCACTAAGCTTCCCTACACTGCAAATGTCCGACACATACGGAGACTGACCACTGTCTTGCACGTGCACTCAATGGCAAATCATACCTTGCCTTGACACGTACTGAAATGAAGTGAAAAGTTCCAGTAACCGATTCAAACTTATTTTCTTCACAAATGTGAAAGGGGTTGGGGACCAATGAATGGAACTGAATCACCCACTTTGCTTTTATTTTTTGTGATTTTGTTTGTAAAACAGACCAAGTTATCTTGTTTTTCTTTGTTTATCCAGATTCCCATCCTGTGCCTAGATTTTCGAAACTCTCGTGCTGTATATCTATTAAGATCTGTAACTATTCTGGCAGCCTCTAGCAGAAGTTTCTCTAAGTTTTCCTTCGGGTCTCCAGTACAACCATCTCATAATTCATATGCAAATCAAAGTGTGATCTTATAAATCTTATATCTACAACTGATGGTGTTTGTGTCAGGTAAACATTACAGTTTTCACATTGGTGACAGAATTTGTAAGCATGCGTTAAGTCGTCGTTACGACTAGCGCTATGTAAAATATAGAAAATAGAAAGCAAAATGCCATTACGAAAGAGGTGAAATGTGAACTCTCTCTCTCTCTCTCTCTGTTAAATTATTAAATATCCGTGTTTACCTCCGGGTATCCATTCACTGCCGGGTGGGTAGAGACATGCTACGTCGTCAGTACATACCTCTTCAGTGCGACAAGATGTATCGAAACACGTACTTGGCTTGATGCCTTTGTCTTCCTTACAAATCAACTTTGCACACTTCTATATCCTGAAGAGAAGGACGTTGATTTATTGCACCATTGTAAACGTTTCCAATAGCGACTTGACAAACGGCGCTTTGCATCAACTGACTACCGAGTTAATTTTGAGGCGAATGTTCTAACAGTGTACAGTTTGGTAGGGATATTGAATTCATTACTTAATTACTTAATGTTTAATTGCAAATCAGCAATGGACAATTTATAAAAAAACCCACAGTTTGAATACCCATGTGAGAGGCCCCTTCTTGTCCTCAGTCGTGATGCTGTTGGAATATATCATGAAGAGGCGTGAGGACACACTTATCCGATGAGTTATTGACTGTTGTTTTACACCGCACACAACATTATTCCAGCTTGTAATTATCCTGGCGTGAGTCCAGAATCCAGTGATTAATAACACAGAGTATAAGATGACACGCAAACATCGTCACCCATCGTTGATACTTCAAAATGGTTATTTTCGATAGTTTAAAATGACTATATATTTGATACTTCAAAATGGTTATTTTCGATAGTTTAAAATGACTATATATTTGATACTTCAAAATGGTTATTTTCGATAGTTTAAAATGACTATATTACGGAAGCGCTGAAGGGACATGAGTATGAGAATTTTTGTTAATATATATTTCGTGCGCACGAGATACTATAGCGTGCGCACGATATACCAAAGCGTGCGCACGATATGATAAAGCGTGCGCACGATATAATAAAGCGTGCGCACTATATAACATAGCGTGCGCACAAAATGAAAGGAGACACGTATT